>NC_140068.1:79225678-79825678 GCF_964194135.1 Talpa europaea
CTCCAGGTAACTTTCTGACACACTAGTTAGTGTTTGAATACCATTGCTAAAAGCAAGGCAGCCTTGTGAAGAAGGCATCCTCTATAGAGAAGCAATCTTTGGTGAATTACTGGCATGAAACAATGATTCTACCGTTATTTAGTAAAACAAATTTAAATTGAGTAATTTTATAGTAAGTACAAAAATGATAAACTATGAAATAATGGGCACATAATTTCATGTTAATAAAGAATAATAGGAAAAACATAAAAGTCAATAGGCAAATAAAATACATTGGATTTGTGTAGCAAAAAGTCTTTGTTCCAGTAATTCAAGTTAAATCTACTTCAGGAATACAACATTGGGAGTTCTGGTATCTCCCTTGAAATCTCCTGGACTTTTCTTTTTCAAAAAAGAATAAATATATGAGGAACTGTGCTACTCTAAGATTTATGCAAGTCATTTTTATTTTAGGCTAACTTCACTTAAAAGCAGGATCATTGGATAACGCAATTGAGCAAAGCACTTAAGGTATATAGCTAGGTTGAGAACTAGAAACCACTTTTGCATAATCTTTATTTTTACATTTGACTCTGCAAATGTGTTTCACTTTATTTTAAAATGGCATTTGCAATTTTTCAGCTAGGAAATTGATATTGAGATACTGACAGACTGCAAGTATTAAATGAGGAAGACCTGATTAGAATCTAAATAATCATCCACAGCAATAAGGCATCAAGAATAACTAAGGAGTAGCCAAGACCACAAGGCTGTTTCACAGATGAAGAGAGCAAGTGGATCAAAGATTTCCCAGTGCCCTGAAAAACATGAAAACTGGCCACAGTAGAACATGAAAATTAGAAGGAAGTGGTTCATAGAACAAGTTGGTCCTATAGATTTCTTCAACAAAAGATATTTTGGCCATGATATTAAGAAACTTCATTGATATCCTCAAATGATATGCTGGAGAAAACTTTCCACCATTACTTCAACCTCAAGCTTTCTTTCTTTAATAACATCTCACATGCAACATAGGTCATGGGACCAAAATTTTATTCTTCCAGAAATTAAGGGTAGGGGATAGATGTATGGGAAGGTAAAAGGGAGTGAAAATTAATGCCAGCCATTCTTAATGTTTTAGAATTCATGAAAACAATTTATATTTATTTATGCATATAAGAACTGGGGTACAGGTCAAAGGTGGGTGTGGGGGTGAGGGTATTCACCAGAGACAGAGTGGGGAACAGAACAGGTAGACTGACTGAAATACACTGCTAAAGGGAGCAGTGGGTGAGATAAGAGAGGTCTGCTGCACCATGTGGTTCGCTCCTTAGCCTGGGATTGAACTCCTGATGCAGAGGCTGCGGATAGCTTCATAGTGCTCTGCTTAACCCCTTTCACCACCAGGGAGGCCCAATTTATTTTATTGTATATGTATGATAGAACTTATTGCCATAAACTAATTAAACTACTAATTTGTGCAGTTTATACCCATCCAGTGAGGCGGTTAAAAGAGAAGACAAATATAATGCTATGCAAAGGCTAAATATTCAAGAAATACTTGGTAATTCATTTGATAAGCAGGATATCAAGACAAACAGTCCTTATTATCAAATTATTACCTCCACAGGTGTCTTAGGGGCATCTAATTGTGTTCCTATGGTATTGTAAAGGGTTATCTAAGTAATGTAATTCATTTGATGACTTTTGAATAAGGACCACTTCATTGTATAGGTATTTCATAGTGTTATTAAGAAGTGTTTCACTGCAAGTGGAATTGAGGTTAGTGGCATACTGAAAGTACATTAAGTCAGTACACTAAAATTAGAGCATGGCTTTAAACTATCTTCATTATGATTAAATCATGTGGGCCAGAGTTTGGGAGTCGTTTTCTCATACTAGTGGCTAGTGCATACTAGCCCTCCTAAAGAAAAGTTCTTGAAACATTCCACTGTTTCAATGATTTACTAGCTATAATTGTCACAAATAAATTCAAGTGACTTGCTTTAACAGCTTAACACAAAACATTGTTTAGATATTATTAACTTACAAGAAAGAAATTTATACTTGAAATTGTTCACAGCCTATGAGTTTACAATAGATGATTTAATTTTAATTAACTAAGACTTTCAATAACATACCAAAGGACTTGAAAGCAGGTCTTTCAATTTTCGAATATGAGGGAATCTTAAATGTCAAGAATAATCCCTGTGAAACTCAAGTTCTTTTTGAAAGTTTAACTATTTAAAATACTATTAAGGTAGTTGGCACTTTCATTCCCAAAGAAACCACTTTACATTCTACCACGTAAATTTGTATTTTGAAAAATTAAATTTCCATTCTATTATATAAGATACTTTTATGCAAACATTATTCAATGTTATTAAAACTGTCAAATGAGATTTTAAATATGGAAAGTAAAAGTAATTTAAGGAAAAGAAATTCTAATATGATTTAATTAGCAATTGATATATTGTAGAATATTCTGTTATAATCATGATAGTCTACAATCAAAAAATCTTTACTCAAATTTTTAGAAAATGAGTCAATGTCATTTCAAAATAATCTGGCCTTATTCAAAGGCTCTACTATTTGATATGTAGTTTTTAATATGCATTAGACATTAAATGTTATAGAATTGATATGATTGCTCTTTGTCTATGAGTCTTCAATCAAGACTCATAAGAAGTGATAACATAGTGGTTACCCATGCAACTCTAGATTAAGGCTGGGTGAGGTTGCACCTTGATTTCTCACTGAACAAGCTACAGTGGGGTGAAAGTTATTTCTGTAGTTTCCTTATCTGTAAAATGGAAAGTGTTAAATATCACAATATAACAGGTTACCTTGAGTGTTCTGGTATCAACTGACTCCATTTCCAGAGTTTAAAGCACTCTTTAAAATTCATTCAAGTTGTTGGTAAAATTCATTTTCTTTACGTTATAAGACTGAGACCTGCTGCTCTTAAGATTGTCTCTCTTTACATGTAGTACACAAATGGTCAATTGCTTCCAAGTGAACAGAAGAGAGTTTTCCTACTTTAGTCTCTTCTCTCAGAAAAAGCCTGAGCCCTCTTTTAAGGATTCACTCATAAGACCCAACTGGGATATTTTCCCCTTTGATTAATTCCATGTGAACTGACTAAGGATGTTGATTTTAACTGCAATATTCCCTCACCATGCAATAATTTATTGGTTAGAAGGAAGTCACAGGTTCCATCTATATTCATTGTGAGGAGTTTGCACAAAGAAGAGAAATTATAGGGTGGGGATTACAGGAAACATCTTAAATCCTGCCTATCATTGGAATGACTGTACTGTACTTCTTTTTTTTAAAGATTTATTTATTTATGCATACAAGAACTGGGGTAAAGGCCAGAGGTGTGGGAGTGTGAGAGGATTCACCAGAGACAGAAAGGGGAGTGGAACAGGCAGATGTATTGAAATACACTGCTGATGGGAGCAGCGGGCATCTTAGAAGAGGTCTACTGTGCCATGTGGGTTACCTCCATGTTCAGGGATCGAACTTGTGCTTCAGTGGCAGCAGATTGCTTCATAGTGCTGTTTCTTAACCCCTTGCACCACAAGCGGGGAGGGCCCTGCCTGTACATACTTCTTTGGAATGTTTTTAAAGAATCTTATGTGTGTAAAGTACATGTATAAATTGTCTGTGACACATAATATGTATGATTTATTACTTTTTTTTAGTTTAATAGTCATTTTGGCAGAAACTTTCAGTGACTAAAATGGTGGTATAATTGAGGAAGAACAGGGCCTCCCCCGGGTGGCACAGCAGTTGAGCACTGGGTTGCGAAGCTGCCCACAGCCTCTGCAGCACCGGTTCGATTCCCAGCCGCCTGGGGGAGGGCCCCACATGACACACAGACCTCTCCTACCACCCACTGCTCCCCTCAACAGTGTATTTCATCTGTCTGCCTGTTCTGCTCTCCGCTCTGGCTCTGGTGAATTCTCTCACCTTCCCGTACTTCTGACTGTACCCAGTGCTTGTATAAATAAATAAATAAATAAATAAATCTTTTTTTTTTTTAAAAAAAAGGAAGAACAGGAGCTGACATGAAGCAGTAGGTTGTAAGAGATCCTAGGTGCTCACAGTACTCATTTGTACTTGACAATAAGTGTATTCTGTCACAATTCCATGAAGAAATAAATGAATGAAGTGTCAACTTTCCTTAAGACCATTACCAAGTACTAGAATGTCCCATGATAACCATTATATTTCAAATGTTATAAACATTTTTCCTACTGGATATTGTGATAATAAGTGAAAGTTGAGAAGGGATACTATATCTAAAGTTGAGAAGGTAGACTATAATATAGATTATTCTATAATCTACATATTTACATTTTCCTCACTGCTTTTATATACTATACAGAAAGTCTAAGCAAACAACTTTTTTTCGTATGAATGGTAAATAATACTTCATTACCAACAAATTATATTTTCAAAAATACTTCTGACAATCTTGCCTTTAATGCTCCCCATTCTACAGAAAAACCTAATCATCCAGAGAAATGTTTCACTTAAGTACAAGAGAATAAACAAGCTATTGTAGTGTTAGGTTTTTTGCCAGGGGAAAAAAAGCTTTTCCCTCAACTAGAAGCCTCAGATGGGAGGTGAGGAGGAGGGAGAGGGAGAGTGAAAGATGATATTCTGTGGCTATGTGAATTTAGGGTAAACAAAAATTCTTTATGTGCTTGAAAACAGGACTATAAGTCATTTTCTTTCCTTTACGCAGTTCTTCATTGAACCCCCAGAGAACTCAGGAAACAAGAGCACACCAAAGCATAGTTCTTATTATTTTTTAATAACAGTCACCAAAAGAATGTTGCAACATTTTCTCATTAATTCTTAGAAAACCCCAGTGGAAAAAAGATAATTCTAAAAACAAATCCCAGAGAGTTTAATGATTCCAAAATGTAATTAGATAGAAAATATAGCTTTTTTTGTTTGTTTTCATAAGTAAGTTACTGACATTTTAGCTCAATTTACAAAATGTTTTATGGGAACTTCAAGAGTATGCTCACTTAAACATGGAACACTAACACAGCTCATTATGGACTTGCTCTGGTTTGTAAGTAAGTAGCTGTCACTTCCCTTTCACATCTCCCAAAAGGCTTCCTTTCCTAAGATCACTTGAGAAAAACCTTGCTTGCACATGCTGCCAAAGCAATTGATCAGCTTCACATCCCAGTCAAAAGTATCAATAAGTTTAGTTTGTGGGGGCCTCCCTGGTGGCACAGAGATTAAAGACAGTGCTATGAAACTATCACCAGCCACTGCAGCACGAGCATGATTGCCAGTTGGCCAGGGAGCTAACCCACATGGTGCAGCAGACCTCTCCTTTCTTGCACACTGCTCCCCTCAGCAGTGTATTTCAGTAAATCTGCCCCTTCTACTCCCTACTCTCTCTGGTGAATGCTCTCACACACACACCAACACCTCTGTCTTATACCCGAGTTCTTGTATACATAAATAAATAAATCTTTACAAAAAAATAAGTTCAGTTTTTAAATTGCAAAACAGGCAAATATGTTGATTTAAGTGACAAAGTAAAACTTTTTGTTGACTGTTATTTTTTCCTTATTCACTGAATTTTCTGTTATTTCTTCTTTCAACATTTTTAATCATTCCAGTTTTTTTTCTTTACTTAATATCCACTAACATTTTCAGTTTTATTTAACTCCATCATTGTAATTAACATTATCTTGATTGTTTTTCAATGTATGCAAATATTTTACAAGCACTAGTTCATGCAAATATGCACACCCTCATAGGCATCACATAATTTAATGTTTTTATTTTCAGAAGGGAATGTATATGTGTATAAAATCATCCACGTTACATATTTTAAGGTCTTTGAGACAATTCTGCCCCATTTTTATAACTTCCCATTCATTTTTTATGAGGAAAATTGCTTATTCAGACCCTGAGCTTTTTAATTTGATGTATTAATTCCATTGTAAAGCAGGTTCCAAGTAAAAATTCTAACTTTATATCTGACAGTCAGCTGTACATAAACTTTCCTAATGTCTTCTCTCTCTCTCTTTCTCTCTTTCAACACACACACACACACACACACACACACACACACACACACACACACACCCTTTTGAAAGCATACCCCTACAATAAGTGGCACTGATCAATCACAGATTCATGGAAAAATTTCACTAAATTTAAAGTCATTGGAACTAGGTTGGAAAACTCAATAAGTAGAAGAACTTGTGATAATATGTCAGTAAATCTACTCTTAAAATATTTTGAAAGGTACAGTTTGTTTACTTCTTACTTCACAACTTTTTTTTTTTTTTAACTCTTGTTTACAAAACTCAGCTTATCTTTTCCTACCTGGTAATGAGTTTAAGGCCACCAGTGGATTCTTCCCTTTACTATATTCCCATTATTTCTCTCTTCCAAAACAATGGAGAAACAGAAATGCTTGTCAAAACAATGAGAATGAACCTGTTGGGAAGCAGAATCTGCACATTCCTCAATGGGATTCAGAGTTCCTATAGGGCATGGAAGACTTGGCAGAAAGAAGAAACTTTTCTAAATGCAAAGCATTCTGAGAATTAAAGTAATATCTTTCTTTTACCCCTCATATCATGATTCTGGGAAGTGAGGATAAGGCCACATTCTTCTTCTGCCCAAAAGAAAGCCTTTTGAACACAGACAATTTGACTGAGTCAGCATTTTTCCAAGTACATATATTCTATGTAACTACCAAAGATATTAGATAATGTACAAAAATAAACAAACACGACCCACAATCCTATGCTTGAGTGAATTTTTAAAAAGGTTAATTTATAAAGCATTTTTCTTAACTCAACAGCTCTTAGAATTTTTATTATGCTAATATGCATTGTAATGAGGACCATGGAGACAGCAAACTGCACAATTTGCAGCATTTATAAGAAACTTTACTGTAAACCATATCCCTTCCCAACCCAGGGTGTCTTGTGGGACTAGTAATTCCAAAAGTGGATATAATTATTTCAAAGTACATGTCAGCTTACCTTTAATCTAATAATATAATAATCTATATAAAACAGACTCCATAAAAATAAAGATTTGTTGTAAAAATGAGTTAAATGAAACAAGCCAGGCTTTCATAAATGAGACAGACCTGAAAACAAACTACTCTGTTTCATGGCCTATACAGTATCCTCTTTGGTAACCAACACACTCTTCCCTCACTACTAGCCCACCAACCCTTTCTCAGTAAACCTGTCAGTCATCTATATTTGCTTGTCTAAATTCATGAGAAGCCACTATGTGTGGCTTAATTAGCATCCCTCCAAACTGAGCTGATCTTCTAGTGCCACATCAGCTCATAGTTATCTGAATTCTAAGTTGTGTCACTTTCACACAGGGATTACCTAATGTGCAGTTGGAGTATATCTTGGACCATTATGTTTTCCTGATGTGGGGGCTATTGGAAAATAAAATTGAGCATAATCAAAATCCTGATGGACAACTACATCGGTAGAGGATAAAATTACAAATTAATGAGAAAAAGAATAAGCATCATTCTAAAAATATAAAAGATAAGCAAATCTCTGAAAATGACCTTGTGAAAAAAGCTTAAGACAGGTAGAATAAAACATTGGGCAAATTCAATAGGTTTCAGCAGACATTAGTAAAAATAGAAACACTTCAGTAGTGAAAACGTTGAATCGGTGGAGAAAGCAGGATGACAGTAAAAGAAAGAGGGTGTTGAGAAATAAAAATATATATTATAGCTTAAATATACATCATGTGGAGTAAAAGAAAAACTTAACACCATAGAAATGTCAATATTTGATGTGCGTCATATTACAAAATGATGAAAACAGAAAAAGATGGCATTTATAGAAAACAGAAAATATTGCCTCAACCCAAAGCTCTCTCCTATCTTCCCCCATGTCCTCTGGGATTCACAATGGCCAAGCATCTTCCCTATATTCAGTTCCTACTGAGATTGTTCAGTAGGCAAACACAACTATGTAGATGCTGATTTTCTGCATACACTATATATCCCAGGGCGTAAAGATAAGTCAGGTAACTTGTTTTCCACTACTGTTTCTAAGCCATTTGTTGTCCTCTTTTTCTCATACATTTCAACCTTTGGAAAGTCATGTATTAAAACTTTGCCGTTTGTTACTTTCTATTTGTGTTATCTATGTATCTTTTGTAAAAGGCAGTGTCTCCCTCCACAAGATTATTTGCACAATTTTTCTTGATGGTATCAACATTCGTTTGAACAATTCCTTCTGGGCTTTTAGCTATTTGGCCTTCCAAGTCCTGGTGATCATTTTTTTTTCAGTCCAATATTGGCCACACACAAGTCCATACTCTGATTTTGTTCTAGCAACAACTGCCCTACCTTTAAAATCACAAAAGGCATCTCTTTTTCTGATGACTTAATTCTTCCAGTTCACCCAACCTACAATACTGATCCTTCTAGAAGACTGAGACCTTTAATCTATTAACCCAGCTACATTTTCAGTATTTGTGATGCTTCTCTTCTCAACTCTCCATACATACTCTGCAGATTCCTGAACTCAATTCTCCACCCGCCTAAACATTCCATTCCACTAGTCTTCACTATTTATGCCTCTGTACAAATAAACAATAAACAAAGAGATATTAAAAAAACTTCTTTTGCTCAGTCCCCACCATCATCACCTCATTGGCCTGTTTTGCTTAACCACCACAGTATGGCCCAAGTCTGCTCAATGGCCCATCATGGTCTTGAGTTGAGCCACCATTTCTTCTGAGCTAATCTGCTGTATGAAGCACTTGACTGGATTTTCTGCTTTTACTCTTACCTCTTTATAATCATTTATGGCATTATAACAAGGGTAAACACTTTTAAAATGTAGAGTGAATCTTATCTCTTTCCCTTTTTTTTTTTTTAAAGATTTATTTATTTATTTATTTATTTATTTACTTATTTATTTATTTATTTATTTATTTATACAAGAACCGGGGTACAGGCCAGATGTGCGGGAGGGTGAGAGACAGAGCGGGGAACACAACAGACAGACTGGCGAAATACACTGCTGAGGGGAGCAGCGGGCGAGACAGGAGAGATCTGCCGTGCCATATGGGACCCTCGCGGGCGGCCGGGATCGAACTGGCGCTGCAGAGGCTGCAGACAGCTTCACAGCACTGTGCTCAACCGCCTACGCCACCAGGGGAGGCCCTTATCTCTTTCCCTTTTAAAGCCCTTCAGTGGCTTTCCACCTCAAATTGCATTTGTGACATCAAACAATCTACCTCTCAGACCTCAGGTCCTACTGTTATGTCACATGCGCTATGTCTCAGGCCTTCTGGCTTTGTTTCATTTATTGAAACAGTCCACACTCCTCATACCTTTACTTACATTTTCCAGAGAGAATTTTTCTTATGAAACACATGGTGTTTTCCCCTTGTTTATTGTTCATCTCTTTCTGATAAGATAAATGTAAGGTCCACAAAAACAAGGATATTTTTATTTTCCTTATTGTGGCATCTCTAACAGCTAGAATAAGTCCTGATATTGAACTGCTACTCAATAAGAAGCCAGAAAAATCAAAATAGAAACTGCAAGTAAATATGCAACTGAAAAAAAATAATAGAGTTGACAAATGATCTGAGTATTCAGATTGGCATATATATTAAGGAAATATCCTTGATAGAGTCACAATAAGTTTTAGAAAGTTTGCTAATAAAGAATAAAATAGGTTTTTTTTCAGATTTTTTGAACTGCAACAATCAGAGTACAAGGTCAAGATATATACAGAGATATAGCTGCTACTTCAAGAAGTTTACAGCCAGCATAATTTTTTTCATATAAAATGCTACTAAAAGTCATTTTCAGCTATATTATGGCTTAGGAAAGTTACAACCAGCTCTCTTTGGATAAGTAAAATATGAAATAAATAAAATAAAAAGAAGGATTGAATAAAAATACCAAGTCCCCAATATAAAAATACTTTTTTTAAGTCCAGGAAGCTCAGTAGAACTACTCCTTGTCAGGTACATTTTATATGCTTACAAAATAGGTCTCAGGATGCTTACACAGCTTTTTTATAAAAGTCTTTTACATACAAGAAATTACATTTCTCATTACACACATCCTAGATTTTAAATGAAGGATCTTTCCACCTATGATAACTAATTAAAATAGTAATTGGTTCTACTCCATTGAACTTTTAAAAGTACATTTGCCTTTACAACACTGTACCTGAAGAGTGGTCCAGTTAAAAAAAAAGAATCTCTCTCTACCACCCTCTCTCTCCCCTTCCCTTTACATAAGAGGAAATTCCTAGGACTCTAGGAGTGGCAATTTTCTTCATTTAAAAACTTAAATTGTATGTCTTGAAAGACCTCAATCACTAAGTTACTTTTATTTTAACTGAGAAAAACTAATAAACCATCCTGTGCCAGATCTTATCAACAGATCTTTCTTTGTATCACTGTTATGTCATTGACTATGACTGTACCTTTATTAACAATATTGAATAGAAATTATTTGATCTTAACTAGATAGAAAAGTTCATAGTGAGAGACATAAAAGAAAATACAATGTTAATGATAGTTGCTTCTGGTTGTATAAAAAGAAGTGATATTTTTCATCCCATTAATCTAATATTTTTTTAACATTTCTTTCATAATGGTCATGTGTTAATGATAGGAGTGAAAAAAACTTTGATTTTAAAATCCATGTATTGCCTGAAAAAAAAAAGGCATATCAAGCTGCATAAAGTTGCTTTATATTCCAGCATGAATGAAGAAATTGAGCATGGGATGATTAAGCATAGGAGGTGGAAAGAGGGTAGAGAGAAGACTAGGAGGGATGGAAGCTATTAAAGCACAGGAAGTTTCTACAAAGTAGTAATGGGGTAGGAAAGGAACTCTAATGACTTTTATTGTATGATAATCCCATTCCCCAAAGGTACCTTTTTTTGCTTACTGTTAAGTAAAATTAAGTTACTTACCTATTTTTTAATTTTGCTTAAGGCTGACTTGATTTTACTTCAGTCAAAATAGCATATACTACAACTTTATCAGACTAAAGTTTTTGACATTACAAGTAGATTTGACAACAGTCCATCCATTATTTCATGTACTAATTCATACCCTATTTATTTAACTACTACTAGTGGAATTCAGATTCAGGTGTCATTTTTTTTTAAATTTTTTTAAAGATTTATTTTATTTATTCAAGAGATGAGGTACAGGCCATAGGCATGGGAGGGTGAGAGGATTCACCATAGACAGAGCAGGAGCAGAACAGGCAGGCAGATCAAAAGCACTGCTGAGGGGAGCAGTGGGCAAGATAGGAGAGGTCCTCTGCGCCATGTGGGTATCTCCCTGGCTGGCTGGGAATCGAAACCTCACTGCAGCAGCTGCGGACAGCTTCACAGCACTGCACTCAATCCTTTGCACCCCAGAAGACCCCTGGATTCAGGTTTTAAATGCTAGTGAAAGTATGTAAGTAGAGATGAGAAATTAAAAGCCAATGCAGGGCCTCCCCTGGTTGTGCAGTGGTTGAGCGCTGGGCTGCAAAGCTGCCCGCAGCCTCTACAGCGCCAGTTTGATCCCCGGCTACTGGCGAGGGTCCCACATGGCGCTCAGACCTCTCCTGCCACCCGCTGCTCCCCTCAGCAGTGTATTTCGTCAGTCTGCCTGTTCTGTTCCCCACTCTGTCTCTGGTGAATCCTCTCACCCTCCCGTGCTTCTGACTGTACCCAGTGCTTGTATAAATAAATAAATAAATCTTAAAAAAAATAAAAGTCAATGCAAATTCAAGACAATGTTAAATGTTGCTGTGAAGAAAATGAAAAAGGTTAATAGACAAATAGAAAAAACGAAAATTGGCATTATTCTAGAAGCCTTCTACATAATATCTGAGTAAAACACTTAAAAAATATTGACTTGCTGAGAACTTATTATGTCTAAAGTACTGTGTTCAGTGAAATGAGGAATGATATGAAAGTTACTGCTCTTTTGGAACTCACAGTCTATGGATTTACAGGCCACCTGGGTCCCAAGACTAGCAGGACCAGAATCACTTGGTACTCATAAAAAATACAATTTCTTGGGTTTGACCCTAGCCCTATTCACATAGAAATTGGGGAACAGGAGGTCCAGCAGTCTGTACTTTAATGACTGTCCAGATGATTCTGATGTGGCCTATAACCTGAGAACCACTGCCTTATTTTCTTCTCTGCTAAATCTGCTAATTATGGCCATTTTTTACAGCTAACAGAAAATTACTTACAATTTAAATATTTCCTTTTTCTTCTCATTATCATGGACTACACAGAAAGTCATAGACACTGCATATTGACTCATAGTCTAAAAAAGCATAGTCTTTATTGTTGAATAGGGTAGAGCAGAGATTTCCCTTTACAAATCACTCCATAATCACTGAGCTGCAAGAGAGTCCATATAGGAGCCAGCAGCTCCACATACTCCCCCACATTGGCAGTACAATATAAAAGAAGCATTGTTTTCACAAAGCCCCCAGAGGAGTGCTATTAATAGATAATTATTTTTCTGGTCCTGGGAAAAGCAAGATGTTTATGTGATGTAGATAAACTGATGTAAAGACAAATATCTTGTGGTTATTTAGTTCTTAGTGCATAGATGAGGGAAGGGTGATATGAGAGAATTTTTATGACTGTAAGTAACTATCCCAGAAAAATAGCAAAGATGTTGGCACAGAAATTTCCAGCATTCAATATTTAGTATATTGAATATATATTACACTTCCTCTAATGAGATTTCTCTATGCTTTATACTGTTAAGACAGGAGCCAGTGTAAAGCTTTCTCTCTTCAATTGCAGAAATTTCTACTCTTCAATTTCTCTCTTCAATTGTAGAAATTTCTCTCTTCAATTGTAGAAATTATCTTTAAACATGTACATGTCACTAGCACTATCATCAATTCTCTATATCATAAATTAAGTTAGTGTGTTATGATGCTAAGGTATTTTCTCCAGTGAAATGAGAAAAAACAGGAGTTAGTTTCCTACTCTCTCACGTACAGAGCCTATTAAATTCACCTATCTCAAAGTAAACTAAAATTCAAAGTAAATATACTTCTCAGGGTAGAAAATAAAGACCAATCTCAAGATTATAAACCCAAAATGAAACTTTTAAATGGCTGTAAAATATAATTCTGAAAGATTCTATTCACCAGATATAACTACTTTTGCTGAATGTGCAAACAAAAAAAATTGCTTGCCACAATAATGCTACAAAATTTACAAACTTTGCTTATAAATAAACTCAGCATCATGCTAATTTCTTTTTCTATCATTTCCAACATTCATGTAATTCTGAGATTTTGTGTTTCACTACAGTTTTGAAAATTATATCTGCTGTGCTTCTAAGGAGTCTAGAGAAGGACACTTAGTCAGAATTATCTTCATCTGTCCAGCTGATAGGGCTGTCACAGACTTGTTATTACTCTTGGTGAGCTCTGTTCTTTTATATCCAAAACGTGTTTGTTATGAAGCCAAACTAATTACACAATTTCAATCCCAAATCACTCTAAGTTTCTGGTAAATATGAGTGTAGAAAGTATACAAGTTTTATTCATTCACTTTCAGATGCGGCATGTACTGCTTATCCTATATGAAACCCACTTTAAGAAAATGCATAACTATTGAATAAAAAATAATATATATAAAGAAATTCTTTCGACCTAGATACAGTATATCGGGCATTTTAGGAGCATATTCATAAACAAAACAAACCAAAAAAAGTGCATCAGTATACATAGCAATTTGGGGCAAATTAATAATTATTATCATTCCACAAATTGTACTAAAATATCTCATTGAAGTATCTTTGATTCTTTGATAAAAGTATCTTAAATTGTCCTATAGTACAGAAAACTCGAAATTACAAAAGGGGGAATTTCTGTAGTAAATACAACATATACTTAAAATTAATAGTTGCCAATGACGTCCATAAGAATTATAAAGAAGCAGAAAATATAATTAAAGTTTGGGTGAAAAGATCAACAGGTATCTTTTAAAGAAAGAAAATAGAAAACAGTTATCTTACAACAAAAAGCAGGATATCTCTTTTGCAAACTCTCTCGGTAAAGTGCCCTGTACAAGGTTATACAACTAAGGTGATCTTTTATGCACCTATAACACCACTTAAAGACAGGACAAGGAGGACCTCCCTTGTGGTGCAAGGGGTTAAGACGCAACCTATGAAGCTATCCACAGCCACTGCAGCACAAGTTCGATCTCCAGCCAACAAGTTACCCACATGGAAAAGCACACCTCTCCTGACTCACCCACTGCTCCCCTCAGCAGTGTATTTCAGTCAGTCTGCCTGTTCTGTTTCATACTGTCTCTGGTGAATCTTCTCACCCCCCACACCTCTGGCCTGTACCCTAGTTCTTGTATGAATAAATCAATCTTAAAAAAAGACTGAACAAAGAAAGAGCTGATTCTCTGCCATACTGCAGGGAAAACTTGAAGTGGACTAAGACTATCCTTGAGAAAGAACAAGATATTTTTCACAAGTTTCAGAGGTATTGCTGAGAGGGAGAATGGGACATATGAAACTTTCTCAAGTTCACCTTCAATGAAAAAAATATATATAATTAAATGGAAAATACTGAATCTTTGAAAAGTTGTAAACCCAAAAGGACATACAAAAGTCATCTGTTCAAGCAATATTTCTAACTTTATATTGGCAACTCTAAAACTATATTGTTTTTTAATAAGCTTGGAAATTTTTGATTCCTCTTTTTCTATTAAGTATATTTTTATACATTTCTCTATCAATTGCATAAAGGCTGATATAGAAAACTCTAAGCCAAGGTCTCCTAGAAAATAATAGAGAAGAGGGTGTGTTACTAGTGGGTGTGATGTGGTAACATACATTGGAAGAGGTATGAACCTATACCTGTGAATAAGTTTTTTTTGTTATAAATCAATGTTAGTTCAATTAAAACAAAAAAGAAAGAGGACAGGGAAATAGAGGAATCATACATAATTTGTGTGTTACTAATACACACAAATCAAGAACAGAGGTAATTTTGTTCTCATCCCGTTATATCCTAGAGCTAAAACCCCTAAATTATTAGTAATGAGATAATAGCAAGTTAAGTGTAAACTTTCAAATATGTCTCCACAGGAAGGTAAAAGTGTGTGTAATACTAAGAGAAACTTCTCAAAACAATTCTGGGGATTGGGAACAGAATCTGCAGGGCTGACACACCCAGTGGAAATGTTTGGATTCACAGATATCAGATGTAGCAGTGAAGTTGGGTCATTAAAAAAATGCCCAGCCTGAAGCACTCTGGTGAAGGTTTGGAAAATTAAATGAGCTCCACACACCAATCAAGACTCAATCGATCATCCAGAACCTGCAACCTCAGCTTCAGTGAGACAATAGCCTTTTATTTCTTCCTGGCTAAGGAAAATACAGAAATTTATTGGATAGATTTATTATAACTCCAAGAAGGCATTAAGAATCTATTTAAGAATGAGAATGCCCACTGAGAATGACAATAAAAATAAAAAGATAATGAGAAAACATCTACATGCACTGTGTTGATAGTCTTGTCATTATATATGTTAGTACCACTAATTTTTTTTTTTAATAGAGGCATGTTTTATTTATTTGTTTGTTTGTTTATACATGCACTGGGCACAGTCAGAAGCGAGGGAGGGTGAGAGAATTCACCAGAGCCAGAGAGGGGAGCAGAGCAGGCAGAAGGACCGAAGTACACTGCTGAGGGGAGCAGCAGGCAGCAGGAGAGGTCTGCGTGCCATGTGGGACCCTCCTCCGGTGGCCAGGGAGCAGCCGGGGATCGAACGGGGGCTGCAGAGGCTGCGGGCAGCTTTGCAACCCAGCACTCAACCGCTGCGCCATCGGTGAGGCCTAGTACCACTAATTTTTTTAGAAAAATTTATGTAATTAAAGCAATTAAATCTGGTACTATACTTATGATTTAAATTTCATACTTGGGAAATGTGATTATATAAATATAATCAATATATAAATAACTTCAAAATTTTGTTTTTCAACTTATGTTTTCTGTTTAAGCATTCAAAGGAATATTCTCTAGTAGATCTACAATATTAAAACATTGAGCATTTAGTAAATTACAAATACTTTTAAACATCTCTATGTATTGATCCATTAGGCATTAATGTTAATAGAATGTCTAATTTCTAGAGTGCGGGGTCACAGTCTCTCCGTTACCCTTATTATGGCACTATGAACTGCATAGTGTATACTTCACAAAAATAAGGCAACTCTAGCACACGGAAATTAAGTAACTTGTTCTGGGTCCCACATCCTGTAATCCTAGGCTGTATGACTTCACTTGCTCCCAGTTTTAATCAAATGAGTCACTGTTACATCTGATTCCATCTGCATTCTTCTCTGAATTTATACACACTGCACCTTGATCAGTGTGTATCAAGGTAGTATATTAACATTTACACAAGTGACAAATGGGCCTTAGAGTAAGATGTTCTCTTAGTTTCTCACACCTCTACTCTACAGATGTCAATGAAGCAAGTCTTCATTTGAAATTCAAATCTTTGGGAAGAAGTCTCTGAAGAAAATGTGCTTGCCCAATCCCATAATTCATGCTTTGAATGACAGTAATCATGTATGAAATAAACATTCTGAGCTCAAAATCATTTCATCACATTTAAAAAAAAAACCCTCTATTTTACCTCTATTCAAAATACCAAGAACTAGAGAGACATACGTAGCTCTGAATCATTTAATGTTCTTTCCAGAATTCAATGCACTCCATTTAATTGCATTTTTATAGTTGCAAACAAGGTGAAAAGAGAATATGCAATGAGTCAAGACTACAATTCTAGAAAGGACCAGTTTCACCCTGCTCAGTATCAGCCAGGAGCATAAATTTCCATCTTAATGTTACAGTCCTATTGGTGTTTAATGGTCAAACTGCTGCAAAACTCATTCATGGCTTCAATAACAATGTAAAACCAGAAAACACATAACAATAGCTGTTTCCTAAAAATCTGCATTGTTGCATGACAAAGTTATTTTGTTAATCCTCTAAGGATAAAGATCAATGCAAAAGTTAAGAGGCTTTAATCCGAGTCAGTCTCCAGGACTAATGAGTTCGTAAACCTGTCACTTACATGGGTATGTCCAAATTCCACAGAAGTAACCTGAAAGATGTCGTAGGATGGATGAAGATAGCAGTGTCTCTATTTCTACTTTTATGTTCTCAAATTGCCCTCCAGGCCCAGAGTAAAAGACGTCATCCTTCTTTGCAGTGCTGCTTTCAACTTCTATTTATGTTCCTTGATTTTATCCAGTATTCCTTTTGACCTTGTTCCCTCAATTTTACCACTCTGCATTTTATTCACTTACATAAGGAGGATAATCCACTGTTGGTAAAACGTCACACACATTGAGTTCACAACAATTTTAAAGGTAGAAATAATAATAGCCTTCTATATTCTAAATTGAACACAGTTGTACATATTCTATCATCCAAGCTCTGCAGACACCAGTAGTCAACAAAATGGAAATCCACATCTCTTCTTGCTCCTCATTAACATTTCTAAATTCTCTGTTAGTCTCCTGTCTGGCAGACTGTCTGTTTTCCCCCTTTCTGGTGGCTCTCATCTATCATCCCACTGCTCTTACTGCCACAGCTTACAGTCTGCATGTGGCCTGGAACCATTGCACTGTGACGCCGATGTCTATTATCAGGGCTTATTCAACAGCCCCCGTTCCTCTCCCAGACCTTTCTCTCAATCCACTTCCATAGTCACACCATGAAACTTTTCACAGCTCGAATCTGCTCCCTTTCTGAAATCTTTTCCTCATGTATGCCTGCTCCATCTTTCAAGCCATATCATAGTTTGAACTCCCTCAACTACATCATTTACTACAAACCTACCAACTTTGTTCTGGATTCACTCCCTTTTCTTGATCCAACACCCAGACCTTTAGGCTACAGAACTCGTTTCTCTTTTGTACCATATCTCATTCATTTAACCAACCTTTAAAATCATATCCCTAGAGCAGACTATAACCTACTTTATTCATTTTAATGCTTCAAATAAAAGCACCTAATAGGGAAGACAGGTGCTACAGAAAATTCATGGTTTCTACCTCAGCTGGATTTTGAAAGGTTCCTGGGCAGCCTTCTGAGCCTCATTATGTAGCAGCTCCTCCATTCTCCACAGTTGCCATTTCAATCTTTTGCATTTCTCAGAAAACCATTACTCAGCCACATCCTCCCTCAAATTCAGTAAGTCAATTTGTCTTATATTTAACCAAGAACATTTAAGCTGAAATAAAGGGCATTTTCTCCTCTACAAAATTACCTTTGTTTTTGTCTTAGAAAAACCTACACTACTCCTGTGTTTCTCCTTCCATCCCACACTTCTATCACACTGAACACTTGTGACACCAGATGCAAACACTAAACAATTTTATAATATCAGCTGGATACCCAGCTGATATTCATTGATGATACTATCTACCTGGAGACAGACCCCATGGATTAAGGGCTGAGAACCACAAGACTGCCCTTCCCTTCACCAATCGCAAGCCCAGGTTGCTGTCTGTGCTTCTGACCTATTAGCTCTAAACTAGACATTACCATGACCCCCAACCTCACATCATTTAAATGTTAAAGCAGCTCACAGAGCTCAAAAAAAATGTTTGCTTATGATTTACCAGTTAGTAAAAAAAAGATATGATAAAAGATACAGATGAGCATTTATATGGAAGAAAGTAGGGAGAGGTATGCAGAAAGTTCCACAGCTTCTATGCTTGCTCTGAGCAGACAAATTTTCTTGCATCTTCAGGTCTTCATGATGAAGAAGTTCTCTGACTCCTGTTCTTTTGGGTTTTTGTGGAGGTTTCATTATATAGGCAGGGTGGTTAGAGTACAGGACACTGGCAAGTGAACATCCTCCAGCTCCACTCTCTTTCCCAAAGGCCAAGGAAATGGGATTGGAAGTTCCAAGCCTCTAATCATCTAATCATATAGTTAGTTGTCCTGGCAATCAGTATCCATTATTAGGTGGGATCCAAAATTCAGATTTTCACATAACAAAATATATCATTATGACTTTCATCACTTACGAAACTCCAAGGGCTTTAGGTGCTCTGTACCAAAAATAGGGAAAATGTCCAAATATATTTTTCTTTACTATAAATCATATCATGGATTTATAGTAAGGGGTTTTGTGCAGGTAATGTATTGAGAATATGATCCCAGAAGGAGCATATGAAGGGTAGGAAAATGAAACAGGAAATAAAGGAAAACAAATGAAAGGATTAGTTTGGGAGAGGACCACCCTGGCAAGCAACTGTTTTTTGATAATGTACAATCTTCTCAGAAACCTAAAGAAATACAAGAACTGTTCATACAAGGTACAACTGTTTTTTGAAAATGTACAATCTTCTCAGAAACCTAAAGAAATACAAGAACTGTTCATACAAGGTACAAAATTGAAAAACATTTATTAATCAGCGACACATGCATCTGGTCAAGGGTTGTCCCAGTAGCATCGACTCCCAAATTAACATTTCTAAAGTTTCTCCAGAGTATAAGACTTAATAGCAGTTTACATAGCATCTCTCATAAAATGTTCATAGGCATGTAAAACTCACCATGCTGAAAATCAACTTGTCATCCTGTACTCCCCACTAACACACACACACACACACACACACACACACACACACACACACCCTGCTCTTGCTATCATCTCTCCAGTATCATCTACCTAATTGACTAAGCCATAAAACCAGAAATCATTTCTGATTTCTGATTTTAATATTTTAATCCAATATTTCACAATTTCCTACTGAGCATTGCCTCTTGAATTGTTTTTAAATTTATTTTCTTCCTTTGTATTCCTACTGCCATTATTTTATTTCAGATTCTCATCACTTTTTACTCTGATTACTCCAATTCCTGTATAAGCAATTTCACTGGCTTCTGGTGATCACCTTTTAATTATTTCCAATATAAAATTTTTAAAGCCCAAATCTGAGGCCCTGGTACACAGACTCAGATGCATACAGCTTATTTGGAGGTTACCCCAAAAGGCATGTAGGAGAGTAGGATTTGAAGTAGGAGAAAGTCATATAGCTGTGGGTAACTGGGACCTCAGCAGTCTTTTTATGGGGGTGCTCTGTAGACCATATATCACATGTCTGGATTCTTCTTACCAAAAGTTGCAGAAGCCTGTTAGTTGCCCTGCACTGTCCTGAATATAGGGTGAATATGCATCAGAAAAGAAGCCCTTGGGCAAAAAAGCCAATAAATTACAATTTAATATGGAAGCTATAGGTGCCTTGGAAACTGTCCGCAACAGCTATGGGTCAATACAGATTCTGGGGGTAGAGATGGTTGATTCTATAGCTTTTGCTATGCTGCTATTCCCTTCATGCTTAAAACCTTTTAGGATGATCTCATCAAGATAGTGACATAGGTCATTCCCATCTTCAGTGCTCATGACATGAAGATCATCTAGCAACTATCCATGGACAAGTTACTATTGTGAAAATCCTGGAAACTAAGGATAAGATCGAAGCATACTATGGACCACAGAGATGAGAAGGGTCACCTGAGAAGGGTAAGAAGAGGGGCTACACTCTGATGGCAGCTTACCTCTCACAGACCCACACAAGACAGCAGTGAGAGGGATGGACTCCCAAGCCCACGGTTTCTCCAGTGGAAAATAAGAGCCCAAGGTGGCCATCAAGGTCCCACAGTAATGTATAATTCTTCCTTGGGGAGACCTTCTTGGCTCTAATAACATGGGGGTCACAAATAATCTCCTGGCCTTGACCACTGGGGATCAGATACAGAAAAAGGTATGTGTAGGGGCGGGGGGTAAAAGTACCAGTGCTGAAATATTGGAAGACTGTCTTCCTACTTGCAGAAGACCAAGTAGAGAACCCAACCAAAAGACACAACTTAATTCTCTCATTTCTTTCAAATTCCACCTTATCACTAACTCTCTTTCATATACCAGTCAACAGTCTGGCTTCCCTTCTGCCCATGACATGTAGCACTTATTTGGGCTTTACGCCATGAAATCTAGTTTTATTGAATCTCAAACCCCTGCCTTGTATATACTTAGAAACTTGTGACAGCCGACTCTTCCTGTATAAAAGATAGCATCCACATTTCTGGGCCTGTCACTCAAAGTAGATTTATCACAGCCTGTCTTTTCAATGGCAATACCAGGCAGTGATTAAGATTTGGCCTCTGGAGACTCTCTGGTGGTGCAAGGGGTTAAGCATCAGCACTAAGAAGCTATCTGTAGCCACTGAAGCAGGAGTTCAATCTCTGGCCCGGGAGGTGACCCACATGGAGCAGCAGACCTCTCCTGACTCACCTGCTGCTCCCTTCAACAGTATATTTTGGTGGATCTGCCTGTTCTGCTCTGGTGAATCGTGTCACCCCCTGCACCTCTGGTCTCTACCCAGCTGTCATGTGCATAAATAAATAAATAAAGTATAATTACTTTATTTCAAATCTCAGCTGGTGTTGTGAAGTGAGAAGATTCTTTGCTCCAACTGAATCTGTGTTTTCACCAAAAGAGGAAGATAATATATTCTAATTGTGGGGTGGATGGCCAGATTAAGTGAGATAAAGGACCTACTTGAAGCACAGTAACTATAGTAACTAAGAAATAGTAGCCATTATTAGTTTCTAAAACACAGTTTCCATTCCAGCAGTAAGGATGGATCTCTGTTCTATAAATTTGATTAGCACACTTAGGCCTCGGTTACTTTCCCATATAATGAGCTACAGCATTTGATGGTATCTATCCATCCCTTTAAATAATTAAATTCTTATTATTTTTCAGTCACGATCTCATTCTATCTTGACTCTCAGGGCTTATCAATTTTATAATAAATGAGTTCTTCCTACTCTGAAATCAATTAAGCGGAAAAGGCATCTTTTGTGTCACTCAATGGACTATTACCAGATTCCTCCCTTTGTTGTTAAAGGTTCCTGAATATGCAATTTGCTCACTAGCCAAAATCTAAGTTCCTTGAAGATAGGGGAAAAGAGAACACTTTCTCCATAACGTTGTGCCTTCTCATTATTTTTTCACTTTATGCATATTAGGTGGTTAGTTCACTAAAATTCAAAAAGCTATAACTATAGGAAAGATAATGTACATGTAAGCAAGAGCCCATATTTCTGATACTACTTGTATGTCAACTTTACCCTATACCTTTCTGGTGAAATTATCTATTTGTTCCCATAAAATGAGACATGGCCACAGGTATTAACTATGAACTTTAACTTTCTACAGACCAGAAAGAATGTAGTGAACACACCCTTTTTTTTTTAAATAATAAATTTTATTTTTATATTCCCCATACAATTGAAACCCCCCCCCATTTTTACCCCAATCCCTCCCCTCCACCCCTCACCCCCAAAAAGTGTCTCTGGTTCATAGCTGTTTGTTGATTTTGATTTTCACTTTCTTATACTTATTCATTTTCCCGGTCCCTTATTTAAGTTTTTTAGATTCCTGCTATGAGTGAGACCATCCGGTATTTTTCTTTTTCTTTTTGGCTTATTTTGCTGAGAATGATCCCTTCCATCGCCATCCATGTTGCTGCAAATTGCATGTGTTTATCTTTTTTGAATGCTGAGTAATATTCCATGGTGTATATGTACCACATCTTCTTGATCCAGTCATCTATTTTTGGGCATTTGGGCTGTTTCCAAAGCTTAGCTATTGTAAATAGTGCTGCTATAAACATAGGGGTGCAGGTGTTCTTTGGAATTGATGTTTCTGTGTCCTTTGGGTAAATACCTAGAAGTGGAATTGCTGGATCATATGGAAGCTCTATGTTTAGTAGGTCCAGAAATCTCCACACAGCTCTCCATAGTGGTTGGACCAGTTTGCACTCCCACCAGCAGTGCAGGAGAGTTCCTTTTTCTCCACACCCTCGCCAACATTTGTTGTTGCTAGTTTTTTTAATATGTGCCATTCTCACTGGTGTGAGATGGTATCTCATGGTAGTTTTGATTTGCATTTCCCTGATTACAAGTGATGTTGAACATTTTTTCATATACCTGTTGGCCATTTGTATTTCCTCTTCAGAGAAGTTTCTTTTTAGCTCTTCTGCCCATTTTTTGACTGGATTATTTTCTTTGTTGTTGTTGAGTCTCATCAGCTCTTTGCAGATTTTTGTGATCAGTCCTTTATCATTAGTGTTGGGTGCAAAAATGTTCTCCCAGTTAGTGGGGTTTCTCTTTGTTTTGTTATTGTCTCTTTTGCTGTGCAGAAGCTCTTTAATTTGATGTAGTCCCAGCTGTTTATCTTTGCCTTCACTATCACTGCTTTGGGTGATGTGTCTGTAAATATGTCTTTGATGTGAATATCACGTAGTGTTTTGCCTATATTTCCTTCTATGTATTTTATGGTTCCAGCTCTTATGTCTAGTTCTTTAATCCATTTTGAGTTGATTTTTGTGTATGATGTGAGGTAGTGGTCAAGCTTCATTCTTTTGCATGTAGCGACCCAGTTTTCCCAGCACCATTTATTGAACAAACTTTCTTTGCTCCAATGAATAGTCTTTGCTCCTTTGTCAAAGATTAGTTGACCATAAATCTGTGGGTTTATTTCTGGATTTTCTATTCGATTCCATTGGTCTGTGTGTCTGTTCTTGTTCCAATACCATGCAGTTTTGATGATTATGGCTTTGTAGTAGAGTTTGAAGTCTGGGCGTGTGATGCCTCCCTTCCCTTCTTTTTTTTTCAGGAGAGCTTTGGCTATTCGGGGTTTTTTGTGATTCCATATGAATTTCATCAATAATTGTTCTATTTCTTTGAAGAATGACATTGAAATTTTGATTGGAATAGCATTGAATCTGTATATTGCTTTTGGTAGGATGGCCATTTTAATAATGTTTATTCTTCCAATCCATGAGCAGGGGATGTTTTTCCATTTCTTTGTGTCTTCTTCTATTTCTTTTAACAGTGTTTTATAGTTTTCTTTGTATAGGTCCTTTACCTCTTTTGTTAGATTTATTCCCAAATATTTGATTTTTTTTGTTTTGATAATAAAAGGGATTTTTTTTTTAATTTCTTCTTCTTCAGACTTATTGTTTGTGTATAGGAAGGCTACTGACTTTTGCGTGTTGATTTTGTATCCTGCCACTTTGCTGAACTGATTGATGAGTTGAATTAGTTTTTCTGTGGAGTTTTTGGGGTTCTCTATGTATATTATCATATCATCTGCAATTAGTGATAGTTTGACTTCTTCTTTTCCTATTTGGATTCCTTGTATGTCTTTCTCTTGTCTTATTGCTCTGGCTAGGACTTCCAGTATTATATTGAAAAGCAGTGGTGAGAGTGGACATCCTTGTCTTGTTCCAGATCTTAATGGAATTGCTTTCAGCTTTTCACCATTGAGAATGATACTGGCTGTTGGCTTGTCATATATGGCCTTTATGATGTTGAGGTATGTTCCTTGTATCCCAAGGATTTCAAGGGCTTTTATCATGAATGGGTGTTGCACTTTGTCGAAAGCTTTCTCAGCATCTATTGATATTATCATATGGTTTTTATATTTCTTTTTGTTGATGTGTTGGATAACGTAGATTGATTTTCGGATGTGGAGCCATCCTTGTGTCCCTGGAATGAATCCTACTTGGTCATGGTGAATTATCTTATGGATACATTGTTGGATTCTGATAGCTAAAATTTTATTGAGGATTTTTGCATCAGTGTTCATTAGGGAGATTGGCCTGTAGTTTTCCTTTTTTGTGTTGTCCTTGTTCGGTTTTGGTATTAGTGTAATGTTGGCTTCATAGAACGTGTTTGGTATTGTCCCTTCCTTCTCAATTTTTTGGAAGAGTTTGTGAAGGATAGGCACTAATTCGTCTCTGAATGTTTGGTAGAATTCATTTGTAAATGCATCAGGTCCTGGGCTTTTGTTTTTGGGGAGGTTTTTGATTACCATTTCAATTTCGCTGCTTGTAATTGGTCTGTTTAGGTGTTCTATTTCTTCTTTATCTAGCTTTGGGTGATTGTAGAGTTGTAGGAATTTGTCCATCTCCTCTAGATTGTTGAACTTGTTTCCATATAACTGTTCATAGTAGTTACTGATTATTCTTTTGATTTCTGCTGTGTCCGTTGTGATTTCTCCTCTTTCATTTATGATCCTGTTTATTTGTGCTTTCTCCCTTTTTTCCTTTGTGAGCCTGGCTAGGGGTTTGTCTATTTTATTGATTTTTTCGAAGAACCAGCTATTGGTTTCATTGATCTTTTGGATTGTTTTTTAGTTTCAATTTCATTTATTTTTGCTTTGGTTTTTATTATTTCTTTTCTTCTACTGGATTTGGAGTTTTTTGGTTGTTCTTTTTCTAGATCTTTGAGCTTCGAGATTAAGTTGTTTCTTTGAGTTCTTTCTTGTTTCTTGGTGTGAGCCTCTATTGCTATATATTTTCCTCTTATTACTGGTTTTGCTGCATCCCATACATGTAGGATATTGGTGTCCTCCTTGTCATTCAATTCAAAGAATTTTTTAATTTCTTCTTTGATCTCCTCATTAGTCCCTTGGTCTTCCAGTAGTGTGGTTTTTAATCTCCATGAGGTAGGAAAGTTCCTTGCCTTCTTTTTATGGTTTATTTCTAGTTTGATGCCTTCATGGTCAGAAAAGATGGTTGGTATGATTTCAATCTTGGTGTATCTGTTGATGTTTGTCTTGTGCCCCAGTATGTGATCGATCCTGGAGAATGATCCGTGTGCGCTTGAGAAAAATGTGTACTCCGTTTTTGGGGGGTTTAGTGTTCTATAGATGTCTGTTAAGCCCAAATGCTCTAGGTCCTTATTTAGAACTTTAGTTTCTTTGCTTATTTTTTGTCTTGTTGATCTATCCATTGTTGATAGTGGTGTGTTGAAGTCTCCCACTACGTATGTGTTTTCTCTGATGTCTGTTTTCATAGATGACAACAGTTGTTTGATATATTTTGGTGCTCCTTCGTTTGGTGAGTATATGTTAATGAGTATTATTTCTTCTTGAAGTATTGTCCCCTTGATCATAATGTAGTGACCGTTGGGGTCTCTTTTTATTTTTTTGAGTTTGAAATCTGTTTTATCTTATATAAGTATAGCTGTTCCTGCTTTCTTTTTTGGTCCATTTGCTTGTAGGATTGTTTTCCATCCTTTAACTTTGAGTCTATTTTTATCTTTTGTAGCTAAATGTGTTTCCTGGAGACAGCAAAAGGTTGGGTTTTGTTTCTTAATCCAGGCTGCGACTCTGTGTCTTTTTATTGAAGAGTTTAGTCCATTTACATTTAGAGTTAATATTGATATGTTAGCATCTGTATTTGTCATTGTGTTTGTCTTTCCTTTGATTTTATTTATTCTTTTAATATCTTTGTTTTTTTTTTTTTTTTGGCCTTCTTTCGTTGTTATTCGTCCCTCTGAGGTTCTGGCTTTAGGACTCCTTGTAGTATTTTTTGGAGTGGGCGTTTAGTCGTAATGAAATTCCGGAGTTTCTGTTTGACTGGGAAGGTCCTTATTCTTTCTTCATGTAGGAAGGAGAGCTTTGCGGGATAAAGTATTCTTGGTTGGCATCTGTTTTCTTGGAGTGTGATGACTATGTCCCTCCATTCTCTCCTTGTCATAGTGTTTCTTCAGAGAAGTCTGATGTCAGCCTGATTGGTTTTCCTTTGAATGTCATCTGTTTCTTCCCTCTTGTCAGCTTCATTATTTTTTCCTTGTCCTGGATTCTTGGGAGCTTTACTATTATGTGTCTTGCTGTATTTTTCCTTTCATCGTGGAAGTTTGGTGTTCTTCTTGCTTCTTGTATATCAATTTTCAGCTCCTTCTTCACATTTGGGAAGTTCTCTTCAATTATCTCTTTGAATATTTCCTCTGTTCCTACATCTCTCTCCTCTCCTTCTGGTATTCCTATAACTCTTATATTTCCTTTCCTCATGGAGTCAGATAGTTCCCGAAGTCTTTCTTCGTTCTTTTTTCCTTCGTACTTCTCTTTCCTTTTCTGTTTTGGTTCTTTTTATTTCTGTGTCTTCAAGAGTACTTATTTGTTCTTCCATTTCATCTATTCTGCTTTCATTGCTTTTCTCAGAGTTCTTTAGTTCCTCCATTAATTCTTTGATCTCTTGCGTTTCTTTTGCTTCCCTCTTTAGGGACTCAATTTCCTTCTTCTGATCATTGTTTTCCCTTATGACTTCTGTCATTTTTTTAATCACGGCAATTTTAAATTCTCTTTCTGGAAGGCTCAGAAGTTCTTCCAAGTTACTGTCGTTGCAATCTGGGGGGTGGTTTTCTTTTTGTGGTGTGCTTTTTTCCTGAGGAGTTGTTAGGTTGCGTGTGGTTCTTCTACTCCCTACTGTCTGTTTTCTAATTTGTCTTATGCATTGGGACACTGTGTTGCTGGGACTGGCCGGCATCTTGGGTAAGCTTCTCCGCTCCCCTCTGGCTCCTCCAGGGGCCATCTGTCTGTTTCAAGCAGACTTTACTGAAGAAAGGTCCCTGTTCTAAAATGCCGATGTGGGGACACACTCCCCTGTGCGCTTGGTCTGCCCCGGCGGTGGGTTCCCGCTCCCCCTCTGGGTTTGGACTGCAGGCCAGAAGGGGCCTGGCGTGGGCGAGCTTCCCCGCTCACATCTGGCTCCTGAGGGAGCCTTGTGCAGGCAGTCTTTACTGAAGAAATGTCCCTGTTCTAAAATGGCAATGCGGGGAGCCACTTCCTGCGCATCCGGTCTCGGACACACTCTTCTGCGTGCCCGGTCTGCCCCGGCTATGGGTGCCCGCTCCCTCTGTGGGCTCAGACTACTGGTCGGAAGGGGCCTGGCATGGGCTAACTTCCCAGCTGGCCACTGGCACCTCCAGGAGCCTTCTGCTCATTTCAAGTCGCTAGGTAGTGCCAGAGATCTCGCCTAGAACCCTTGGGGAGCTGAATTTTCCACCCAGTGGGACAGGTAACAGAGGGGGAATGGTAGGGTAAACTCAACAGCTTTGGGGTGCTGTGTCTGCCTTGTGTCCCACCGTCATGGAGAACCCAAGCCCCGAATTTCGTGCCCTGGGTCTCAGTTCCAAAGCCCTCAGGTCCAGGACGCGGGCTGTAGCCCAGTTCAGTGTCTGCAAAAATGGAGTCTTTTGTACCCAGCTCCCGTGCCTGGGTGCCTGGTTCCTGATTACTCAGTGAGGGGTTTTCACCTCAGTGAGGGTCCCCGAGCATCTCCCCACAAGCCTAGGTCGCAGGCTCGTGGACCTGGGCAGCCGCGATCCGCCTTTGCTTTTCAAGCGCAACGCACCGCTTTTCCGAGCAAGCTTACCGGCCGGCCCTGGGCTGTGTGCAGGTCTCCTCCAGAGTCTCTTTGTTCTCTAATGGCACTGCGGCGAATATTGCAGGGTTCTCCACAGCTCCCATTCACGGGGTGTAGTGGCTGCAATAGTTCCTTTCCACTCATAGTCCCGCTTGCTGTGTAGTTTGTTCTTGTTGGTCGTTTTAGTGTGTTTTTTTCCTCCTCTCTGCTGGTCGGAGAGTGCCGACTCTGTGGGTGGGGGAGGAGAGCAGGGTTCTGCGCTTTCCTCCCTTCTAGTCCTCTTTTTTGGCAACTTTCTTCTTCGGGTATTTTGCTGGAGTCACCCGTTTATCTTCCGTGTCCCAGTTCTCACTGGGACCTGCTGCTTTTCCTCCCTATTAGCTTTTTTTTAATGGGAGATCTTACTTGCAGCGTCTCCTCGCCGCCATGTTGCTCCGCCCCTCATGAACACACCCTTTTTAAAATTTTTATTTTATTTTTATTTTTTTATAGAACTGGGGTATTTGCCAGAAGTGCGGGGATGAGAGGATTCACCAGAGACAGCATGTGGATCAGAGCAGGTGGATTGACTGAAATACACTGCTGAGGGGAGCAGTGTGTGAGTATTCACCACTGTCATTACATATGATGGATTTGCTCATAGTATTTTTGCATTCGTGCCATATATGGGTTAGCTCCTTGGCTGGGGATTGAACTCAGGCAGTAAAGGTGATGGTGCTGGCACTTAACCCCTAGGCCACCAGGAGGCCCATGAACTAACTCTTGATTTAAAACCAACATTGGTGTCAACACTATCACAAAGCATCTGTGCACTGCATACACTCACATGCACAGACACATCAGAACTAGTTTAAAAATGGCAATTAGTTTTGAACCTTCTATTTTATTTCAAGGGTATTCCTCCTGGCACTTCCTGCATCTGATCGCTAACAAACTTAAATTGAAAAAGCGTCTTCTTGGTATGGAGAAAAATATAACTGCTAACCATATTGTCACTTTTCCCTCTCATAGTATTAAGCTGCCAGAAGACATTAAACATGTCTTGAATGTTTATTATTATACTTCTTTTAGTGCACTTCAGGTTTATCTTACCCAGTTATGAAATGAAAAGATTATTTGAAGCAGTGAGGAATGAGCTGACAATTGGAAACACTTGAATGACAAATATTAATAGTCTGAATAATTATCTTAGGTTATTTTAGTATATTTTGCCAGGTTATAATTCTTTGGAAATGTTTCTATGGGTATCATTCTAGTTTTAAAGCTATTATAGGCAGCTAAATCTAAATCTAATAAGCAACAAAAAAAAGAATAATTTTGCATGTAACTTAACCTTTTCAATCACATCTTCCTAGAGAATCTAAAAAATGCTGCAAAATAAGTTGAGTGTTAAGAATAGTAGTCAATACTTGGGTAGAAAATACTCTGCAGTAGGCATTGTTCTAAAAGCCCTCAGGTGTGCATAGATATAACTGTCTATACATATATGCCTTTACATATAAATATATGTATATATATATATACACACACACGAGGGTTTTTAGAACAATGCCTACTGCAGAGTATATACACACACATATATACACGTACATATACGTATATATACACACATACACAGATATGTATAATATTCAATGTTTCCTGTGTTACAAGTGAAGAAATAGATTAAACTGCATGTACAAGATCATAGTGCTATTTATATTGTTCCAATCACTGTGTCATGTATTTGATAACTAGCTAAAAACGCTGACCTTGAGTCACTATATTTACATATAATTTCCTCTTTGCCTTCATTCTCTCAAGTATTTTGTTCCTACTCCATCTATATTGTACATATTTTGGAGCTCTAAGAAATGTGGAATGTAGCATACAAACACATATATCTATATGTACATGTACAAACACACACACACACACATTCAGGAAACAAAAGCACTGCCATGGCTGATCTTCAGTCACCACAATCTGTAATCTCATCACTGCCATGACATATGATGGATTTGCTCACAGTGTTTTTGCTATGACCTTCCTTTTCTTTTCATAAGAATGCTACCCATTAAGTCCCATCTTCCCAAGGAAGTGTACTCACATATTTTATTCCCCATACTCTCTCTCCTTTAAAATCTTCTGCTCACCATTATTATAGGCTAAGTGTAGGAATCAATGCATGTTCTTCTCACTTGTATGCGGCACTAAATACTGTGCCTAGTTCTTAACAATGAATATCATTTGGTTCGTTGATTGATCAATAAGCACAATCATCCTTTCATTTTCTCCTATTTCCATTTCATAGTAATATAGCTTAAGAACATGTAAATTATTATTACCATAAAGAGTAATTGTGAGAAATTACCATCTTCCAGCCTATGGTCAATAGTGCTATCATACCCTTATTTTTCTTTTGAGGACACCAAATTACCATACAACTATTTGTAAAATGATACTCAGCCAAAATATTCATTGAATGGGTAAAATAATTTACTATGTTTATGTAAATTATTTCATCTACATGTAAGATGAAATTGATAAATGTGGATTTTTTTTTAAATGTTTTCCCAAATTGACTTTTACAAAGGATTTGCTTTTCTCCTAGGTGAGTCATCTTTTTATAATGATTCATAATCTTCTTTTACAGAGTCCCTTAAAATCAGACTCTTTTATAAGACCAATTTTGTGGGGGAAAAAACATTTTTGTGCATTTCCCATCAATTGTAAATAGATTCAGAATGGCTTTTGAGATATGTGGATTTGACCTCATCCTTAGAGATGAAAGCATCAAGAGAAAACAAAACAAAAAACAAACTTTTGTCTGCTAATGGGTCCTGAATATGTCCCTTTATAGCAAACACTCTAGAACCCATTAAAAAAGGAAGATTTGAGGTTCTTAAGGTGAAGTATCTAGCAATAACCAAATACTTTCCTATGCAAAGTAGCATCCAGAACATCTTACTGTTTGTCCTTGTGACAGAACTAGGCCACATTTGTTTCCATTATAATCTAGAGCTGCATGGTATAAAGCAGGTATTTACAGACTGAGGTCTGTGGGCTAAATTTCCTCCTCCTCCACCTGTTTTTGTAAAAACAGCTTTATTAAAATCATGTTTTAAAATAATTTTTAAAAAATTATTTTTATTTTATTAATATTTATTTTATTTTATTTATTTAATAATTTTATTGTGCCTACTTTCAGGATAGAGTTGAGTAGCTGCAATAGACACCATGTAGTCTAAAGTATTTATTCTGTTCTTTTGTAAGAAATGTTTATTAAACTCCCAAGAATATTTTGTAAAAGTCTTAATGTTGGATTAACCTGATAAATGCATGCCCTCTCTATTCTCATTAATATATTTGAAGAATTAGTGAAAATAAATGGGACTTAAAATGCTTCTAATGAGTAAGCCAGAAAGTCTCATTATGTACATGTAGTTGCTATTATAATTTCCACTATTATTATTTTTGGTGAAAATTACTAAGTATTTATGATGAATATGATGCTACATATTTTATATGTGGCATCTCCTTCATTCCACACAGATAACTACTATATATCTCAGTTTTTAAAGTGATGAAACTGAACAACAGAGAACTTAAGTAACTTGTTGAAACTTATGTATTTAGTAATCAGCAGGAAGAGAGTTGGACACAGATCTAATCAACTCTGCAACTCATATTCTAAACCACTTGTTCACTGTGCAACCCCATGGGTTGAGGAGAGAAATAAGGGAATATATCAGACCAAGCCTATGCCAAATCCACAAAAGTTTCTACCTATTGTAGGCAAATTATATACACCATAAACAACTACACAGTGTTTGTAGTAGGTACTTTACACTTATTATTTTACTTAATCTCCAAAGAACCTCTCAAACTGAACTCTATTATGCACTACTTTTACAGATGAGAAGCAGAGAGGTTAAGGCACAGGTTTAAGGCTACACAGTTTGAAAGTAACCGCAAGGTTGCCACTTACCCTACATGGTTCCACCCATCAACAAATAATACTGACACAATCAAACATGCCTTATTCTTAAACATGATCATATATTCAGAATTTAAAGAAATAGTTCACTATGAAAACAAGTAAACAAAAATGATATGATCAAAGAGACTGAAGAAAATTTTTAACAGTATCTGTAAAAATCATATTGGAAAAATAAGAGGTGTCTTCTATATGAAAAACAAATGGGCTACTAGAGGGGGAGAGGGCTTCTGTGGGGCACAGACCGGGGAGGTGTCTAATTTACTAAGGTGGAGGTCTGTGTGTGCCTTGGGGTATATGTGGTATGGTAAAATACATCTAAAGAGGTGTGAACATAGTCTTCAATCATATACAGTATTGTCAACTCAATATTGCAGCCCACCAGGGAGAATCCCAATATGTCAACTCAATATTGCAGCCCACCAGGGAGAATCCCATATGGCGCGCAGACCTCTTCTGCCTCACCCACTGCTTCCCTTAGCAGTGTATTTCAGTCAGTCTGCCTGTTCTGCACCCCACTCTCTCTCTGCTGAATCCTCTCACACACACCCCCCAGCATCTCTTGCCTGTACCCCAGCTCTTGTATGCATAAATAAATCTTTTTTTTTAAAAAGTCACCCCCCCAAAAAAAAGTGTGAAGGTTCAAGAGCTGACTCTGCCATGAGATCGCCTGTGTTTAAATCCAAATTTATTATAACCTGCGTGACTTTGGGTAAATGATTTAACCTACCTGTATTTTGTTATAAAATAGGATAACTGACTTGATTATTGTAAGAAAAAAGTAACATAACCGTGGGGATAAAAAGAAAAATGGGATAATTTTTAAAAGGAGGAGCATTCAAAGCACAAGAAATAGGTTTTGAAAAACAATAGTATGAGAGCACAAAAACTCCAAAGAAATAGAGAAAACAACAGTATTAAAAAAATACATGGCAATAATAGAAAGTGATAGTCATTTGAAAAGTCTTAAGAACTCAACATATAGTGAGAAGTGCCAGAAATTATCAAATAAATAAGTAAAAATATTTTCTCAGAATCCAAGGATATGTTTCCAAAATGAATGAGGCCCACTGAGCAACCGGAACATTGAACGTAAAAGAATCCACAGGAGTAAATGTTATCATTAATATGAACAAAGCTAGGTAAAGAAAGAACTGAAAAAAGTCCAGAGAAAGGAAAAAAATAAGTTCATATTTAAAATACTTTATACCAGAACAACTTCTGACTTCTCAGTGACATCAGAAACCCAAAAACATCAGAACAAGGTATTCTTTATTTTTTACCTGAATGTAAATTCTCAGAGTAGTGAGTATGAAAATTCTAGTGGATTTTCATATGGTTAGTTTTTCTTTATATATCTAATAATCTTGCCTTGATCCTATTTTCTTTGTTATGTAAAGTTTTATCTGTAATTCCTTCTTGGTTTATTGTACTTTTTCCCAATAAACTCTGTGTCCCTTTTTAATCACCACATATTGAATTCTACTTTATTATTAGTAAGGTCACCTCTGTTCTGCATTTTTGTACATTTATCTTCTAGAGATTTTGCCACCTCATGATTTTCAACAGTCTGGTTATTTCATTTTAGAAATGTGTCTTCTGAATACTGAAGAGATATAAATATATCTGACCATATACATTTCTATCATTAACAAAAATTTAAGTATACATGATTTTTCACATACTATCCCCAACTTTCACTGTGAAATAGATGAGGAATTTAATTTTAAATTTCATAATAAAGTGTTCCCATTACATTTTATTATTTTTTTTTTTTTAAAGAAAAGTGTCCTTGGAAAATTTTTCAGCAGGTAAGAAAAGGTTCCCAGAATTGTTTCAGAATAATGATTCTGGAATTAATGAGGATACATTGTACATCTGAGAATTGTGATTATAGGGTGTGGCAATTCTTGCAAAGGAGCTATTGTAATAGTTTAAAGGAGAGATGATAATTTCCTGATCTAAGGCAGTTGGAGTATGGATTGAGAGATGATTAATTGGATGAAAGGTCCAAGGAGGTAAAGGTAGGAGGCTCTCCAAGATGTTCAGATTTCTATCTTGGGGAAAGATAAAAAATAAATTTAAAAAAATAATGACAAATGAGTAAGTCAAGTAAAAATTTGCCTTAGTTCTCCGAATTCTATATAATTAGACTTTCCCCTGACTGATCCTATTACTCTGGACCCATCTTGTGATCCAACACCTCTTAGGTTTTTCTCTAATTCTAAAGTCTGAGATACTTCCTCCATTTCCTACAGCCCACTGAAAATCATGTTACCTATTAATCCCCTTATCTTAACTCCTCATTTCTATGGCTCTCTTGTTATCTCCTGCCTTGTAAGTTGACACTCTTACATGCAAAAGACAGCCCGAAACATTGGCCAACTTAGTAAGTGAAGTAATAATAACAGTCCCCCCAAAAAACACAATAGAAAAATCACAAAACCAGGTTTAGAAAAAAGTTTGACCCTAAGAAACCTGGACAGTGAGATTTGCAACACAACACCAAGTAAACAGTCAAGATTCAGTTTCTGGTGCTGCTACCATGATACTGCAGGGTATGGAGACTACCACTCCAGATTTTGATGCCACTGCTGCAATTGTGAATGATATCTAAACTAATGAACATCTTTCCCTCTAGGTTAGAATTCCCTGTCAGCAGTGTTTTATTGGCTATGCCTAGGTCACCTGTGCATGTGTTGATGTCAGGCATGGAAGCAGAGACCACTACTCCCCTTTGGCTTTGTTAGCAAGGGAAAGCATTATGTCCCATCTAATTATTCACAAATGCTATGATTGTATACCATGCACAGATTCTAGGCACTGTGGCACAGAAGTGAACACAATAATCAAAAATCCTTGTCCTCAAAAACTTGGAAGGCAAGGGAGCAGGAAAGCTTTAGTATGCCTTTGTCTGAAGTTTTTTTTTTTTTTTTTCCTCCCTGATCTGTTATGAATTACTTTTGCAAAGGTCCAAACTCTAGACAAAAAATGATTGACTGATTTTCTGAAATCTTCGTTACTTTAAAAATTTAGGTCAGTTTCAGCATTAATGATACTATCTAATAAAAGATGAGTTCTAAAAGCTTGGAATGCCTGCAAGGCAGCTTAACCCCCATTTAATTCTTCAGCTCTGTACTTACGACAAGCTTAGCCTCTTCAACTCCCTACTCCATTTCTCCCTTTGATCTCATGCATTTTTTTAACTTACATAACTAAAATTTGAACCAGCCAGGGTTCTTACTCTAGGACCTTGACAGTGTTTTGCTTCTAATTTTATATGCACAGGCAAGTCCTCAAAAATTATAAAACCAGCTAAACTTTATCTATATATGTTCAAATCTAGTCTTCCCAAAGACAAATCTCCCACCTGCGAACATTTTTCATCTACTCTCTCAGTTGGGAAAAACTATATAACTTGTTTGTTAATTCAGACTAGCCAGTATTCATCACACAGACATAAAAGATGTTTTATGCAAAGGTTTCTAATATTAGCCACCTAAGTCCAAATAGGAGAAGCAAAAGAGATGGATCCTGAAGTCTATAATTAGCAACAAAATATTCCACAAAAGCAACATAATGAATTGGTCAAGTGTAAGTTAAAACGGAGCATTTCAGGTACCTAAGTGTTAGACAGTTTCTGAAGACTGGGCCACTCACTTGATCAGCATGGATACCTTACCTATGGAGAGGCAAGTATTCCAACTCTAAAACAACTCAATTCACAAATGAATTTTGGAAAGGCAATATTTTATAATGCCACCATTTTTTTGTTTTAAGACTGGTTTTAATAAACTTCCCCACCCTCACTTTGCTTATGATTATTTCCAGCAGATTTTAAGATTCACAAGATTTATTGAGACAACATTGAAAAATTTAATCAATGTTGATATAATTTTTTTTTTAAGTGTTAGCATTCGTTGGTTCCTCTCAGTAAAGAGAGACTTGACTATCAAACACTTCAAAAGGAGAAAATAAGAGTTTCCCAGGTTTAGATGTCAAAATGACAGCAAAGGCTCAAACTGTGATTCAACCATGTTGCTGAAGAAAATATGAGTCTCCTAGGAAACCTACATGAACTGCAATTGCAGCACTCTTTAACTGTCAAAGATGTTTCTATACAACTCACAAATTTTTACTTTGTGGTAAAATATTACTTTGAAAATCTTTATAAGTTATTGAAAATTAAGGTAAAATGCAAAGCTAATTCATTGATTTATTCAACAAATATTCACAGAGCACCAACTTTAGATTAGGAACTCTTCTACTAGCTGAGTGTATAACAGTATAAAACCTAACCAAGCCCTTCTTCTCTGGGGGTGATTATTTTATGGGGAACAATTATTAAAGGAAAAATAAAGGATTTAGCTTATAATATATACTCAGGTCTGTGGAAGAAAAAATTATCATTCAAACTTGAAGGATTACCAGTCATGAGTTGGGGTGGCACATTATGTAGGATGGACTTAAAGGTGCCTCAGAGGAGGTAAACATCAGTTTAATTCCTGGAGCAGACATCTGTGCATGAAGGAGAGAGTGAGAGAGTATTAACTAGCTATCTATGAGGGAGAGGGAGTAGGACATATGTCAGCTTCATGGCAGTGACATGTTTGGCTGGTAACCCTAATAGGTACTGAGAGCCAGCTGGTAGGTGGCGTTCCAATAGAGAGGAAGAGCAGCAGGCGAGAGGCAGAAGCTTCAGCTGGAGAGGTCAGCATTCAGGACTGTGTAGGCCACAAGAAGGACTTGAATTTCTTCTACGTGAGTTCTCTCTCGCATGCGTTCTCTCTCCCTCTCTCTTTCTCCCCCCTCCACTCCCCCTTCCACCTCCCAATGGACAGGAAAGCCTGGCTTTGACTAGACTTCCTGCAATAACACAGCGCCTCAATAGAAAAGATCCAACCCAGAAAAGTCGAACTGAAAAACTGAGATAAAACCGATCTTGGTGTTACTACTTGAAACTTTGCCTTCAGCTACAACTAAAGTCAGTCTTTCTTTTTCTGACTTTATGTGAGCCATAAAACTCATTTTCTTTAACCTAGACTGGGCGGGTTTTCTGTTACTTGCAACAAAAAATGTGGCAATGGATATATACTAAGTACAAAAATCTTGAAACACATATGCACATTAAATTCAATAATATATAATTCTATGTATTCAAATGTTATTCTCCTAGATAGTATACAACATGTCTTCTTACTTTGTGAATGAAGAACTATACATTAAAATATATATAAAATTAAATTAACAAGTTACATCCAAAATCATGGAGAAATAGGAGCTTAGAGACAGTCTTAAGGTAGAGTATTGAAACCAGAGCTGGACATAGTGGTGACATGGGTTTATAGACTGACGGGGACTTTAGGACACAGAGTTATTGGGAAATCTGAAGGTTAGAGCCAAGCACAGTTCAACAGAAACGTGAAGTCACAGGGGCCAGATGGTAAGTCAGAATAAAATCAACAGGCAAAAGATCATAAAGACCCTCAAACCAGTGCAAGAAGGTCTAAATAGGGTGCTAAGAGGGCCAGAACCAAGGGAGTGTCTAAGTGGGGGATTTGCTGCAGTGCTTTTTATAGGTCACTTTACAGTCAGCATAGGTGGAGAGGGAATTATTGAAGATACTGAATAGACATGAATACACTTGACAAAATAAAATATTCAATTATGTATCCAGGCCAAGTAAAATATTCAGAATTCAGTAGACCTTCAAATCCCCAAGGCAATATTACTTTAAAAGGAGGAATATCTTCATGTAGAAAAATACTCCCTATTGATGAAATGGTAATTCTCTATGACTGACCTGCATCTGAATCACTGAAAGCAATAAAAGTACAAGATGAAAGCTGTATTTTGACTTCTCTCCTACCTCCCCATTCCTATCCTAACAGAATGTGGTTAGCTTTGACTGCTTCACAATAAAAATAAAGATATGAGATAAACTTACTTATAAATGTGTGTGGCATTATGGGAAAAGACAATATTTTAAAGGGATTGCTACCAAGAGAAACTGGAGAGCCCATTTGCCCCACAGCTACAAGTCAAGCTAGACCCAAGCCAAGTTGAGAGTCAAAAGTCCCTACCCCAGCCCTTCTCAAAGTACATGCCTGCACAGCAACAGCAGTGGCAGTCTTATTTCCACATCTCCATTGCTATGGTTCACTTTACTTTTCATGGACTTCGGCCACAAGTGGTTATAACTTTGTGTCTGCTTCAGAATCACTGCTATTTTAGCATTTTTAATAAACTTCTTGACACTAACATTTTCTTTCTTGAAACCATATTTTAGTGCAGCAGTCATCTAGGATCATTTTAAAATATGGCACACTTATCATACACAAAATTTTCAAATAAATGAAAATTTATTCCACTAGCAATAACACTTTAAAAGGAATAGGATACATCTTTACAGCCTGAAAGGAGTAGGCCTCTTTTAAAAATTTTGGGGTACAGAACTGATCATGGGGGAGTAGGTGGACCAAATTGCTTAAGGCATTTTGAAAGGGAAGAGTCCAAGACAGTTAAGTCATGCTTCATAAGATTCAGTAGTGAATGAGAACTGAGTGTACTATGCATGTATTCATTCATTCATTCATTCATTCATTCACTCATGTATTAAGAACCAAGCAGAGATCTAGGTTCCAGGGACACAGCAGAAAACAATGCCCCTACCACATCAGCTGGCAGGTCTCCGAAAAGATAACTTGAATAGCAGCAATTCTGGCACTATTAGGACCAAACTACAGAGGAGGAGAGATAATATTAACACTCTGACCTTCCTGGCATAAGGGCTGTGTTTTGTGGTGTGATAACAGCACAGGAGTATGAATAAAAGAGTTTTAATTCTGGTACTCATTGTGGAACAACTTCATAGTGCTGGCAGGTGTTGGCCAGCAGGAATATTCCTGCTGCTACAGAGAAGCATCATCTCACTCACATGCCATGTCATCCATCCGCTTCCATGCTGCTTGAGAGCAAGGGACTAATGGCAACAGTGGATCAATTATTTTTCTGTCTGCATAGTATCTGAAAATAGTACTAACCTCTTTTTGAACTGAAGATGCTCCTGGATTTTTTTTATTATTATTATTGTGAGTTGGTGGGCAGATGTCTGAGGAGAGAGATAATGGACTTACTGCAAATAAATAGGCCAAGGATTAAAAAGCAAACTGAAAAACTTTTAAGTGGTTATATACTTATAAAAGCAAGTGAGTTACTCAGGTTGATCCTAGAGGTTATTACTACAACATCAACTTGTGCTGTGTCGGCCACTGTGTGATGAGCTACATACACATTATTTCTAACCCTCTCAGCAAGTCTGTGTGCTAGACCATGCTTTTCTTCATTTAATAACTTATATAACATATAGAGGTCTAACAGGAACAAAAATGACCTTTTAAATCACTGTTTCTATATCTTCCTCTTAATAAACCATTTATACTGTACATTCTTCAGCCATATAAAATAAACTATGCAAGATAAATAAAAACCTTTTTTTTAATTTTTATTGAAAAAAGATTTGGGTCTTCATTGTGAAAACTATGACTGTTAGAGTGGCATAATATAATCACATGAAGTTCAAATGTTCTTTTTTTTTGCCATCATCAAAGATTTCTACCTCTGTCTATATTTTCCTCTTGTGCAAGTGCCACCTTGTTTCAATCCACTTTTCATGCCCTCCAGACAAATTAACATCTTTGCTTAATATAGGGTACTATCTCAATTTCAAAACATTTTAGGCAAGTCCCTCAGGTGGCTGGCTTCATATTTTCTCTGCACAATAAACGTTATGGGCTATGTGGCAGCTACTTATTTTTTTCCATCTATTTCTGAGGACATTGGTTGAAATTTTTCTAAATTCCAACCATCAATTAGATGATGTGTTATAAGGTATATTATAACACTATATATTGAGACCAATTCCAGTGAAAACACTATATATGAGGAACTGTTAAACAAGACCACTCAGAAATCAGACACTGACATCCTTACAGACAAGTTTTATATCCATATATTCTTAGAGGACTGAGACTAGCTAATCTAACTGAAATGTTACCCCAACTTAATAGATTTAGAAGATTCCATCTGAGTTTTATTTTAAAAGTTGTTTAACAAGTATATTTCAAGAATTCTCCCTGGTGGCACAAGGGGTTAAGTTTCAGCACTATGAAGATATCTGCAGCCACCACAGCAAGAGTTTGATTCCCTGCCAAGTTGTTAACCCACATGGCAAAGCAGACCTCTCCTGTCTTGCCCGCTGCTCCCCTCAGCAGTGTATTTCAGTCAGTCTGCCTGTTCTGTTCCCCACTCTGTCTCTGTGAATCTTCTCACTCCCCACCCTGCACCTGCAGCCTGTACCCCAGTTCTTGTATGCATAAATAAATCAATCTTAAAAAAGTATAATTTAAGATGTTATGTTTATATGCAGAGATACTAATTCTTCTGTAATATACTAGTGTAACAAATAGATTTTTTTTTGTATTCTCTCCATATACATTTGTGGAAAACAGTGTAATATCAGACATTATTTATAGTTTGAGGGTATAGGTTAAACAAAGGCAATGCTCTTGATCTCAAGAAATTTACACTCTTGAGAGGAAAAAAACCAATAAAATAACTTTAAAAGCTTATATTGTGATGAGGTCTATGAAGGAAATGAAAAAAAAAAAAGAGAAACTATAAAAAAAGAATTAGACCTGAGAGTTAGTGGGGAAGGCCTCTCTGACAAAGTGCACTTTAGCTCAGAACTGATTTAATTTTAAACTTTACATGTTAAACTATCACTTGATGTGAACTAAAAACTAAAAAAGGCAAATAAAAAGAATTTAAAAGACATTTGGGGGTCCTCCCTTGTGGCACAAGGGGTTAAGTCATAGCACTATGAAGCTATTGGCAACCACTGCAGCACTTGTTCAATCCCTGGCCAAGGAGGTGACCCACTGGCACAGCAAACCTCTCCTGTTTCACCCCTTGCTCCCCTCAGCAGTATATTTTCAATAGATCTGCCTGTTCTGCTCCCCACTCTGTCTCTGGTGAATCCTCTCACTCCCCTCATCTCTGGCCTGCACCCCGGCACTTGTATGCATAAATAAATCTTAAAAGACATTTAGGTTATGAAGTAATGAAAGTTCAGGATTTACTTTTTTAAAGCAGACTTCATTGTGTTGATAAGAATTCACTGGGCATGACTGAAGAGCTCTAGTAAGTTATTACAAGAAGATACACTCTCTGCACATTAAAATGATAGAAGGGAGATAAAACACAGAAGTCTTATTAAAAATCACCTATCTATATTTTTGCCCAGGATGACCCATAGTTTCTGTTCAAAGCACCCGCGTATGGGAAAATAGGATTTGCCACGCTGGATTAGAACATTGAACATTGCTCTATTAAATGTGTAATGCTGATTCCACAAGACTCAAATTGTTCTTGCATCAGATGAAAGCAAAAACTTCTAAAACAGGTTATCATACTTGCTCTGCCTTCAACACCAGCCAAAATTCCAAATGGAGCTACACTTCAATCATTGGACTCCCATTTCCAATAGGTGATATTTTATTCATAAACTTTAAGACACCTATTCTATGAAAGTCTCTATCAGTGTTTGTAATTGTCACATCTTCCAGCTTCCCTTTTCCACCTCTAATATAATTGTCTTTTATTCAACATTTTTCTCAAATTGGGTGTCATAGAAAGTAGGGGATGCTTGGAGATAAAGAGCTAGAGAGTTTCATGAGGTGCAGTAGAAGCGACAGCTCTGCTCATTTCTTAGGCATCTCTTTACAGATTTTGTTTTTCTTTCAAAAAACCTTCTTGATATTTACTCTATTCTATTTACAGATATTTATTTTATAGAGTGGATTTATAATGGTGTGATCACACATAGTGTGATTTGCTGTGACATTTCAGTCCATTCAGCTCCATTATCTCTTTTTTTATTTAATCAAAATGATATTTAATAAAACTAGGTTTTTAGATAGTTAATTTTGTTTATAAAACTCAAATTTTTCCAGATCCATAAACTTTAACTGATTTGTTGAGATTAAAAACTTTTGTTAACTCACAGATTAGTTGTTACTTTTTCACCGGGTACTGATTTTACATTTTTCAGTTACATTTTTTATTAACTTATTTTTACTGATTTTTCAGTTCTTTACAATAGCTATATAAATTCGGGATTACATTTTCACACATCCATACATACATATGCATCATTCACCCTCCACCAAACTTCCTGTGCCAATGTCCATCCCCCTTCATTGCCCTTTCATATCTTCCTCCACCCCCACTCCCTACCCCACTTCCCTCTGGTATCCAGAATATTAGTCACAGAGCCTAAGAATTATTATTTTTGCTGTGCTTTGCCAGTGTGTGTTCTTTGGTTATTTATACTCCACAAGTAAGTGGACAGATACCATTTGTTATCTGTCTTTTACTTTCTGATTTATTTCCCTTAGCATATTTAAAACCTTCTCTGACTGAAATGGCGTAAGAGTCTTGGTGGCCCTTACGCATGACGTCCGGAGCATGCGCCGTGTTGCGCAACACGTGCCATCAATTAATTTTTGCTTTACCATTTCGCCTGCTGAGAAACCACAGGTTTTTCCTGTTAATCAAATGAGACTGGGAGGTGTGATGGGAGGAGCTACCAGGATATAAGAAGAGAACCATGAGAAGGTCAGGAGGTTACTGCGAGAGGAGCAGAGAGGAGGTCAGGGAAGGTAGAAAGACAGGGAAAAGCAAGAGAAGGTAAAGGAAAAATAAAGAAGCAACCGCCAGCATCAAGTTGCCTCAAGCCCCTCATTTCAATCCTCAGCCCTTCTCTTTTCGTGCCTACGAATCCCACGGGTGGGGACACATATAAAGAGACAGTTGGCTATGGATAGAATCTTTCCATGCCTCATGTAGGGCCTATATCTTTTACACCTCTCTACATCCCAACTATGTTTGCTTTACCATCCATATTCCCTTGCACATTGTCATTGCTCAATACATGTTCTTTATAGCAGTCGGTCAAATGTGACTTTTCAATTAAAGTGTTTAGAGTGTTTACATTTGTTAAAATAACCAATGTTTTTGGGTTTGTCATGTCATTTTATGTTGTACTTCTTACTTTCCTGCTTTTACTATGTCACTTTTCATTTCTATTTGCATTTATCTGCTTTGATTTTTATTACTTTCTCCCTTTTGCAGGTTTGTAAGTTATAAACTATATTTTATGTTTTAGTGCTAATTTAGAAATGTTCATATGTACATTATTAACAAATGTAAACCTAGTCAACACTTTTAGCTACAATCCAAATAATTTATGGGAACTGCAATGCTTTAACCCCTACCACTCATTCCCCCTTATATTCTAATAATTGTCATCTTAGAATTATCTTAAGTTAACTTCATAAATCAGGCATGATTATCAATTTTAACAATCAAATTTTCCTTATATTTACTCACATAGAAACCAGACTCTGACCCCCATACCTTCTTGTGTTTTTGGCCTTCCTTCTGGGATAATTTTCATTCTTCCTAATGTACAACTTTTAGTGTTCCCTTTAGAAATATATGTAGGCAACAAACTCATTTTTTTGCCTGAAAATCTTCATTTTACCGCCATTTAAAAAGTGTTTCATCCACATCTTCTTGATCCAGTCATCTATTTTTGGGCATTTGGGTTGTTTCCAAAGCTTAGCTATTGTAAATAGTGCTGCTAGAAACATAGGGGTGCAGGTACTCTTTGGAATTAATGTTTCTGTGTCCTTTGGGTAAATACCTAGGAGTGGAATTGCTGGATCATATGGAAGCTCTATCTTTAGTAGGTTGAGGAATCTCCACATAGCTTTACATAGTGGTTGGACCAGTTTGCACTCCCACCAGCAGTGCAGGAGAGTTCCTTTCTCTCCACATCATTTCTCAAACATCATTTCTCCAACATTTGTTGTTGCTAGTTTTTTTATTATGTGCCATTCTCACCAGTGTGAGATGGTATCTCATTGTAGTTTTGATTTGCATTTCCCTGATTGCAGGTGATGCTGAACATTTGTTCATATGTCTGGTGGCCATTTGTATTTCCTCTTTGGAGAAGTTTATTTTTAGCCCTTCTGCCCATTTTTTGACTGGATTATTTTCTTTGTTTTTGTTGAGTCTCATAAGCTCTTTGTAGATTTTTGTGATCAGTCCTTTATTGTTAGTGTTGGGTGCAAAAATGTTCTCCCAGTTGATGGGGTTTCTCTTTGTTTTGGTTATTGTCTCTTGCTGTGCAGAAGCTCTTTAATTTAGAAGCTCTTTAATTTAAACAGTAGTCCCAGCTGTTTATCTTTGCCTTCACATCACTGCATCAAGAAAATGTGGTTCATATACACAACGGAATATTACTCAGCATTCAAAAAAGATAAACACATGCAATTTGCAGCAACATGGATGGAGCTGGAAGGGATCATGCTCAGTGAAATAAGCCAGAAAGAAAAAGAAAAATACTGGGGCCTCCCTAGTGGCACAGCGGTTGAGCGCTGGGTTGCGAAGCTGCCCGCAGCCTCTGCAGCGCCAGTTCGATTCCCAGCTGCTCCCCGACCACCAGAGGAGGGTCCCACATGGTGTGCAGACTTCTCCTGCTGTGCCCGCTGCTCCCCTCAGCAGTGTACTTCGGTCCTTCTGCCTGCTCTGCCCCCCACTCTGGCTCTGGTGAATTCTCTCACCCTCCCATGCTTCTGACTGTGCCCAGTGCTTGTATAAATGAATGAATGAATAAATAAATAAATAAATCTTTAAAAAAATAAAAAAAAAGAAAGAAAAATACCAGATGGTCTCACTCATTACAGGAATCTAGAAAACCTAAATAAGGGACCAGGAAAAAGAATAACTATAAGAAAGAAAAAAATCAAAATCAACAAACAACTATGAACCAGAGACACACTTTGGGGGGGGGTGGGGAAAGGAGGGTTGGGGTCAAAATCAGGGGGTTGCAATTGTATGGGGAATATAAAAATAAAAAAATAAATTAAAAAAAAAAGTATTTCATCCAGGGCCTCCCCTGGTGGTGCAGGCGGTTGAGCGCCATGCTATGAAGCTGTCCACAGCCTCTGCAGCACTGGTTCAATCCTGGCCGGCTGGCAAGGGTCCCACATGGCACAACACACCTCTCCTGTCTAGCCCGCTGCTCCCCTCAGCAGTGTAATTCATCAGTCTGCCTGTTTTGTCCCCCCTGTCTCTGGTGAATCCTCTCACCCTCCTGCGCATCTGGCCTGAACCCCGGTTGTTGTACAAATAAATACATCTTTAAAAAAATAAAGAAATAGTTCATCCATTATAGAACTCTAGCTTACAGGTGGTTTCTCCCAGTGTCTTAAAGTTATCATCCTCTATCTAGTCTTTAGCTTCTATTGTTTTGTAAACAGGACCCCCATCAATCTAGTTGTCTGCCCTTTATAGGTAATCTCTCTTTTCTATCTGTCAGTCCTTAAGATTTTTTAGTATTTGATATTCTGAAGGCTCACTCTGATGTATCTTTAGTTGGATTTCTTTGTATATCTCTTGATTGGAATTTCTTAGACTTCCTGAATTTATGGTTAGGCCTATTCAATCAATTCAGATATTTTTTTAATCATTGTCCATTTGGATATCATTTGTTCTAAATCTCTCCATTTGCTTTTTCTGGCACATGTATTAAATGTCTATCAAAACTTATTATTCATGTCATTTAACTTTTTTTACTATCCTACCTCTTCAGATTTTTCCCAATATATTAATACTTTCTTCAATTGTGTTTAACATGTTATTTAACTTGTCCACGTTTTTAATCATAATTAAATATTTAATTTTTTGTTAATTAATTTTCCAAAAAGTCAAGCTTGATCACCTCTTGTAACTTCATTATATATTTAACATTCACCTTTATGTCTTTAAATATTGTAAACATACTTATTTCTGACTGATTATTTTCCAACAGAAAATTATCTAAATTTTCTGATTTTTATTAACTTCTTGAATTTTGGGGGATAGATTCTCTAATTGCTACAGAAAGGGATAGATTCTACAATTTGCTGCTTCTGACCACTCCTGTTCATTTGGATTTGTGCAGCTTGTGCTTTGCAACTCAAAAGGGGAGTCTCATCTGAAAAAAATCATCTTGTGGCAGCTCTCCTCCCTGCCTGGCTGTGACTATGCAGGTGTCTTTTTATTTCCATTTTCTAATAAATCTATCCTTTTAAATGCAAAAAAAAAATATCTAGTGAATGTGTAGGTAATAATACAGCCAAAAATTCAAGAAGTTATATGTAGATTTTTGGAGGTCACTCATATCATTCATTCATCTGTTTCTCTATCTTGCAAATTCCAACAGGCCCATCTGCTCCAACTGCATATTCTGTCTCCTCATCTCAACAAGAGGTAAGTGGTCTGCTTGAATTCTTGAATTCAGTTCAAACACACACACACACACACACACTCTGCCATATTCCTAAAATTGCTTCCAGACAGGAAGTTAAATTATGTTGTCTCAATGTCTGAAATTAACTGGTATGTACGTATGTATGTGTGTATATGTACATACATATATGTATACATAAAACAAGTAAAGCACTGGAGATGTAGCTTTCAATCTATCTATATTTCCAATGCTTTACTTATTTAGGGCAAAAGGCAATGGTTTTCTTGCTAATTAGCCACTTTTCTAAAGTTTTATATATATATATATATTTTATATGTATAAAAAGAGAGAGAGAGAGAGAGAGTCCAAGTCCATATATTTTCCACTACAAGTACTAGTAGCCAATAAGTTAGGCATATTAACAGACAGACTCTACTACAGAGTGAAGGGACAAGATTGTCAGTTACCAGGCTAAGGGCTCCTAAAACACAATGATCAAAGAATTGTATTTAAGCCAAATTTTCACCCAAATGATTTTATATTTTTGACTCTCATTTTTATTGTTTAACCACACTTTAATTAATCACTTTTTTTTTTTTAGCCTCACTTCTCCCTCCTTCTGATCTGATCCCTAGCACATGGAAATTACTGTTTTATACATAGCTGGCTTGTATTTGTTCAAAAGTTTTTTATAATGTATTATTCGCAATGACTAGTTAAAACTGTTTCACTGGAGAGTATAGTCCCAAATCTAGTAATTTTTTAAATCTCCCATTCATTGATGATACTCGGCTTATTCCCTTTGCCTTTAAGAGTTTATTTCTTTTTACATATCTATTGGGCCAGATAGGATCAGTGAAGAGGAAAATGTTTTAGCCAAAACATCTTGTGAGGTGCTCTCATTACATATTTACTTAAATTTTTTTTTATTATGAACTCATCTGCTTATTGCTTTGGTAAGTGCATTATTTGTTATAAATCTGCTTTGTTATCAAGGATGGTTATGTATCTTATGGGTATTTGTTAGAAACATACCTAGCTACAAAGAAAACATTTTATCCATATTCCTTAAATACTATATTCCTAATTTTTATACACTATGACAACACAAATCATTTTTCTAGGTTAAATTCTCTCTAAAAATCTTTACATTTTCTAAATATCAGAAAATCTTATATTATTATCTAGTGATATGGATGTGGTAGGTCATAAATAGTTGTTTCTGGTAGTTTGTTGCTTTGCCTTTCCATTTTGAAGCTTTTGTGCAAAAACTTGAACTTAATTTTTTTTGTAAAAAAATTACTGTGCATGGGCTTAAATATCTATACTATGAATATAGAGAAGGTTTTCATGAAATTTGAGAGGAAGGAAAGGTGAGAAGAAAGAAAATTAAGTGGAAGGGAATATGGAATCAATAGGGGTTACTTTTTCAGAATGATATATATTTGAGCATGTTAAAATACTGACAGTAGTTTGCCATTAGAGAGGGAGAAATTGAAGATGCAAAAGAAACTGTGATAACAAGTAGAACATTTCCCAGAAAAAGCTGAAGAAAATGAGATATAGAGCATAAATGAAAGGATAAAACTTAGATTGCAAAACAATTAAGCAAAGGCAATTTTAAAAGACAAAGATTGGCTAGCTGACTTTAGCTTTTTTGATGGCCAACCCAATGTTCTCTTCTGATATTCCTAGAAGCAAGAAGCTGGAAGAATCTGTCTGTTATTTCTGAATTTGTGAGCAAAACTCCTCAGTAATAACCAACCAGGCAAAAGACGTCTGCTTTTCTTGCATATGCAACCTATTTCAGACACGTGAAAAATAGCCACTATAGCTTTCAAATTAGTAGTTTAAAAACTCTGAAAGATGGGCCTCCCTGGTGGTGCAAGGGGTTAAGTCTCAGCACTATGAAGCTATCCGCAGCCACTGCAACACAAATTCAATCCTGGCCAGGGAGCTGACACACATGGCACAACAGACCCCTCTGTCTCTCCCACTGCTTCCCTCAGCAGTATATTTCAGTGGATCTATCTGTTCTGCTCCCCACTCTGTCTCTGGTGAGTCCATTCACCCTCCTGCTTCTCTGGCCTACACTCCAGTTCTTGTATGAATAAATAAATCTTTAAAAAATCTCTAAAAGTTTACTTAACAACTTCAATCAGCAATTTGACTTATCAAAATAATAAAAATCCATTTACTCACATAGTAAGTTATTTTAAGTTATTTATATAGAAATTTCTATAAAAGAATCAGTGCTATATGGGACTTTTATCCTGGCCTCAAGAGAGTTTACAAAAGAATATGGAAATGATATATATATGTCAATTACCATAAAATCAGACAGAATATGATTAGAAATGATGTATAACAGAGGAAGCGATCAAGTGTGCATAGGTAAACAGGAAGCCGTTGCTGTGGGAAGTGATACTGATGATGGGTTTTGTCACATAAGCAGATTTCATTAGGTAAAAATAGAAGGGAATCTGGGAATGGCATTTAAACAAAATAGGGATGACCTGGAAAAGGTGGGGCAATATAAGGTATTTTTGAAGAATGATCAGCATAATATTGTCTGAACTGTTCTACATGAGGTAATAGACTATATAATATGATAAAATTATGTAATTATTTACCAAACTATGGTTTACCTTAAAACATCATGATTTTATGGTGAGTCTTAATAATTAAAACTAATATTCTGATCTGAAATTTTTATAGCAGGGAAATTAAATCTTTACTTGGACATGTATTATAATTTTACTTACGAAGTTTTACTAAAATGCTCTGAATCACTATTGATGCTGTGTGTATAAGCAACCAGAAATATCGAATCACTGTCTTCCCACAAGTGCTACATTCCTACCAGGTATTTGCAAATTGTGGAAGCTTCCAATTTCTTTATAAATGTGCTCAAATTAGAAAATTTTCAAAGACAGCAACATATTTATCATGGATAAGTGAACATGATTCCATGTATATTCTACCTTCAAACTCCTCAAAACAAGTATTTATCTTGATTATCAAGGATCAAATTTTGCTTCCATTTTTATGATGAAATACCCATATTACACTTTGACATTAAAGGGAAAAAATTATCAGGGATAGTTTCTAGTCATCAAATGATCAAAACCTAATTTAGGCCTGAACTGTCTAGGCAATTCCATTGTATTTCCATAGGCATGTATGGAATACATGTATTTCCATAGGCAAATACATTCTGGCTGATGGCCACCTCTCCCCACCTAGCACCATAGGGAGGGGGCAGCCCTGGATCCCACCCCACCTCCTGGCTCCTTCCTTCCTTTATCACCAAGTTGACGAATCTGGGCTCCCTACTTCAACACTCAACATTCCCCCATTCCATTCTTCCTCCCTTCCTCTAAGATAATGAGGATAATCACACAGCCCTCAGAAGCCTGTGTCACTCCTTCAAAATAAAAATGCCTTAGTCCTCAAGTTCAGCTTTTCCTACAATAGGCCCCTCAGGTCTACTCAGGAAATCCATGAACACCTTCCTAGAATAACATTTTTGAGTGCACATGGTACATTTCTGAGTACCACGAGGAAACTAGTTATAATGAGAGTCTCTTATTAAAACAGAAGCATGGTATAATGAAATTAGGTTTACCCTGCTGTCTAGAAGAAGAAAGTTCCCAGGATAACTTCCTTTTTTTAAAATTTTTATTTATTAATGCATACAAGAGCTGGCTACAGGCCAGAGATGCAAGGGGTGAGAGGATTCACCAGAAACAGAGTGGGGAACAGAACAGGCAGACTGACTGAAATACACTGCTGAGGAAAGCAGTGGGCAAGTCAGGAGAGGTCTGCTGCGCCATGTGGGTTGCTCCCTGGCCAGCCAGGGATTGAACTCGTGCTTCAGAGGCTGCGGATTGCTTCATAGTGCTGTGATTAACCCCGTGCGCCACCAGAGAGGCCCAACCCCAGGATAACTCTCAAAAGCAGAAGTGGCGTAAAGCAGAAGCAATTGCACTGGTATGTATGGGAAAATTTTTGTGTTCCCATTCCCCCATGTAGGGTAAGGTAGAGAGTATTAGGCTTTTCTGCCCTCCCACCATCAGGATAGATGATGGAACCCAGCGGTCCTGAATGCATGCCTGATGGCAGGCACCTGGAATAGGGTGTGGGCATAGGTAGATGGGATTCACCTGTGCTAAGACTGGGCTTTTAAGGGCGGTGTCATGGGGACGCCAGCAGGAGCAGAGAGAATGCCAGAGAAGGCCGGAGAGCCCATATAGAGTGAAGACTTGCTGGGGGCTGGGAGGCCTGCCATCCTCCCGGCCCCCCAGCCCCCCCACCTGCTATATACCTGGTAAATCCCAATAAAAGCCTGCAAAGCCACCAAGTGCTCCAGGACTCAGACTCCTCCTTTACCTGGTCTGCTGGATCAGAAAACCTGCCCTGTGTCCATTCATTCCTGGCCTTACACCCCAACATAACCTACAGTATAATGCCAAATAGCATGTAAAACCTAAAGTAACACTAACACATAGTAGGATCAGAATGTAGGATGCTTACCTTGTGTGTACAAAGCAGTTTCCAGGAAGGAGCTCAGCGGGGCGGCGCTTGCTGCTCTGGACGCAGTCGCTTCTTTTTTTTTTTTTTTAGAGGCATGTTTTATTTATTTATTTATTTGTTTGTTTTGTTTATACATGCACTGGGTACAGTCAGAAGCGCGGGAGGGTGAGAGAATTCACCAGAGCCAGAGCGGGGAGCAGAGCAGGCAGAAGGACCGAAGTACACTGCTGAGGGGAGCAGCGGGCGGCAGGAGAGGTCTGCGCGCCATGTGGGACCCTCCTCCGGTGGCCGGGGAGCAGCCGGGGATCGAACCGGCGCCGCAGTGGCCGCGGGCAGCTTCGCAACCCAGCGCTCAACCGCTGCGCCACCGGGGAGGCCCAAGTCGCTTCTTAAAAGTCTGCTGCTAAGGGAGGCAGAGCGTGAGTTTTGCTTTTCGACTTGTGTCGTAAAAGAGAAAATCCTTAGTTTTCTTTGGGCGGGGAAAAGAGGTACTAATGTAAGTCTTCAAAAATGTGAAGTACCCTAACATGAACTTTTGAAAAACTCTTATGTATGTGTCTATGTTTCTTTATTATTAACCTTTTGAGTAGTAATATCCAGTAAGCAGTCTAATTATACCCTTTTTTTCAAAGTAATGAGGAGCGTAAATGATATTTTTTAAATACTGCAATGACTTCAATGTATCTACACTGCTTCTGGAGATAAAGTCACAGATATTGCTCATTCTGGTTTGTTGCCTAGATTCAAAATTTATGAAACTGCTACATTTGAATCAGGTGTTGGTGAAGGGTAGATGTGCTGTTTTTCCTGACCCACATTCCTAGAATCTTAATTCACTGTGCACCCAGGTTAACCATTGCCTTAATCAAGTAAAAAGAGGAATTCCTGTGCTGTGACGGCTAAGCAGCCACAAAGTGTCTTAGTAGGAACACAAGTTTTATAATCAGTTATATAATCAGAAACCCAAATTTCATATGGATATGGTACTTGACTAGTCCTAAATTAAGCAAGTTACTTAAATTTCCAGTCTACATTCCTACGAAGTGCAAATAAGAATAACTGCCTTCCAGGGCTACTGATTAAAGGGCTTGTTGCCTAGAACTTGCTCCTTGTAGTCAAGCCAACTTCTAGATATAGAATTGGGGTTTGCCTGGATTTCTTAAATCTCTTTAGTAGTCTGATGTCAACCACAATGACTTTTAGAACTATCCCACCACAGTATACATAATATTACTTTCTTTTGTGCTCTCTTATTATAGTAGTTTATTTATCTCTCTCCTTTGAAACTCACCAATTCTGAAGTCAGATTGTTGTTTAAAATGTAAACAAAGGGCCTCCCTGGTAGCACAGGGGTTAAAGTCTCAGCACTATCAAGCTATTGCCAGCCACTGTGGCCTGAGTTTGATCCCTGGTCAGGGAGTGACACACATGGCACAGCAGGCTTCTCCTGTCTCCAGCTGCTCCCCTCAGCAGTGTACTTCAGTAGATCTGCCTATTCTGCTCCGAACTCTGTCTCTGGTGAACCCTCCCTCTTATCAGCTGCACCTCTGGCCGGCACCGCAGTTCTCATGTGCATAAATAAATAAAAATATATTTTTTAAAAAACAAAATGTAAAAAAAAAGTTGGAACATTTGTTATTCCATAGACAGTGTATAGTCTAGTACACCACTTTCAAAACTTTTGTGGGCATAGTCTCTACAATTACCTCTGCCCCATCTTAATTGTTAGTAAACTTTTAACCCCACATATGTTTCAGCTTCTTTTCCTCTCTTCACTGCTAACCCAACAATAGAAGTTGGTCTCTTTTCTATTCTATTCTACTTTCCTGGAAAAGAATATCAATAAATCACACAGTGCATTTTGTAGGCAGGCCTGGTCAATGCTTTAGGAGGGGCTTCCTCCCCGTGTCATCCTCTCCTCCCAATTCTATCTTCACGGACCTCAGAATATTTAGGTTCTGCTAAAAATTCATTCCTGTTCTTGTGCTCAACAATTTAGCTCTTTATCACCTAATTTGTGCAAAGTTTACTTTTGTAGATCCAAAGACTCATGACTGTCTTCTCTCCCGAGAGGCCATCTCTTCCTTTAACAGCAATGAATCAGCAGAGATATTTCTGTTCCCCTTCTATGTCAGTCTCTGGAGAGTAAAGAGAAAATCATGGAGATTATATTCTCACTGATTCAAATTTTTCAGCCCATTTTAGAAGACAGTAGAGTAAGTTTTAGTTTTAAATAATGTATTTTACTCTTACACTTGCATGACAATATAAATAATGTGGATCCTGTATTTCTTTTGGCAGTCTTCACTCCTTGAGGAGAGTTAGGGACTTTGCAGCACTCAACTTCCTCACTGCATAGCAAGGCTCATTCCACATAGTATTTCTTGAAGAAGTGAATGATTGGCTGATTAAGGAGAGAGGATTTTCAATATTGCATAATCTCCACATATACTTAACTGATTAGTGGTCTGTGTGAGTAGTTTGTTGGATGTATAAAGTCCAAAGTAATTTACATTTCAGTATTGTGAGCTATATGAGCTCTTCAGTGAAATCATCTCTTAATATATTTAAAAGGTAAGTATGTATAGAGAACTTTAAGGGGAAACAATGAAGATATAAAATACATCGCATCTTCATAGAAAGGAAAACTTACTATCCAATGTAGTATAGCAAGTGATTAAGTATATGGGATTCAGAATACAGCAAACCTAAGTGCAAATCCTATTCTGTGACATACAAGCTGTGCAATTTTGACAAGTTACTAAGTCCCATTTTTCTCATCATTAAAATATTTATTATTTAAAAGATTTTGTAAAAATTAAGAGAAAGTTGGTATATGTAAAGCCCTTAATTTGCTCACCATGTTTGTTATATAATGAGGGAAATAATAATTTTGTTATTATTTTATAACTGCCATATAATATTATTGTTATCTCAAAAAAAGTAACAATAACTAGACCACTTGTTGTTGAGGAATATTCTGGACATTAATCTAAAGTTTTCCTTAGTTTCAATTTGCAGAATCTGTTAATCCTTCTGGTAATCCTTAAAGTCAAATGAAATTTTTTATTTGCACCTCATTTCAACCACTTGAACTGTGTTCAGGTATACAAACTAAGGCCTATGGGGCATCTGTTGTTCAATGAAATAAAAAGAAAAAATGCAAAATATTCCATTATGGTATTAGGTAAAAAGGTTGTCAGAGCAATCCTAATGTAATCTAATCCATAGAGTATTTCTACACATTTTATTCTAAGTCATGAAGAGAAAATAGTTGGATTATTCATTAAGGCTATTTTCCCACCATTGGAAAATGTATAAGAAATTATTTCAATGATTCATTTGTTTTAAAATCATATCAGAAATATGTGGGAAATTTAACATTGTTATGTGAAAAAGGAGTTGATTCACTGAGTGGGTTGTGCCTTGATAACATGCTGTCCAAAATCTATCACTGCCTTTCAACATTGCTGGGATAATTTTAACTGGGACTCAGTCATCTTTTCTATTTCAATGTTTGTGATTTCCAAGGCCATGGTGATTAGTATTTGTGAGCCTGATTGAGGTTTTTCTCATCTGCAGGATGTTAACCACCTCCACATTGTCACTTTGTACTGAAGAACTTATCAACAACTGTGTAGACCTTTTAGCTCCATATAAATTCTGAGTCTTATGAGAAATAGAACTTCATCAAAGGGCAAACAGGATTCCATGCTGTTCTCTCTCCTGACATTTATGGGTAATCAATGTCCATTTAGTTGTGTTCTCCAGTGCATGGTGTCTGCCCCATTACATAAAATGAAGAATATTTTATATGTGTGTTAATAGCATTTAGTGAGCAATTTCTGTTTTGTAAAGTTATAAGGACAATTTTTAAATACAAAAAGAATAAAATTTGTACTTACCAATACATGTCATCCTTTCATATCAGGAACATATAAACATTCTATATTTTTAAAGAAATACAGTCTTAAGTGTCAAGTCCTTAGGATATCTCTATCAGAGTTGAAGTATAGAGGAGATGAAAGATAGGAAAGAAACTGCATTTGGAAGGTAGGTGAAAAAGCTCTGTAGGAAGCAGCTACTCCTTGTTAATAGGAGTAACTTTCTCTCTACACTTGTAGGGAGAAATATCTGTTTTTCTTTTCCTCTGGAAAAACATTGAATTTGATTCTTATCTAGCCCAGTAGATGTCCCTAAGCCCAATAGATTCAAGTACAGAAATTCAGACAAGAATTAAAGTGCAGATTGTAAAGAATATGTGAAGAAATCTGCCTAACAACTAAATATAGAAGAAATTGATATTCCATCATGGTCCACTAACAGATAAAATATAAAACAGAGAGAGAAAACTAATGTGAGTTCACATCTCTTCACATGTTTTTTCCATAAAGTATGCACATCTTCATGTGAGTATCCAAGATATGGCAAGTGAGAATACATGAAGCTATATGTGTTAACATATGTTATGTAGTAGCCAATAGAGTTATATTTGATAATATGTAACATATTAATGAATATACCACATTACTTTGGTTTATTAATATAGTTTTATAACAGACCAGATCATTTCACATGGGATTGCTAGAATTAAATCTCCAATGGCTGCTTACAGAGTTCCTATGCACACCATCCCCACACCACCTCTCTAAAAATTATTATCTAAATATTTAGATGAAGTGCTTGGGGGGTAGAGTGATAAGAATCAGTGCATCGTGGGAATAGAAACAGGTTCAATTACAAATATTTAATTCTGTAGTCACCCATAAATTTCATTTGGAATTGGCAAAATATAGTCATTAAAAAAGGCAAAGTCACAGAAATGAGTAGAGGTGAGTGTGTAGAGGCAAGAATAGTCAATTTATCTGTTGTTTTTATTTGTATAATACTTTATGGAGGTAACATTGTTTTACAATACTATGTATGATTCAGAGTTGTAGGTTCACACACCTTCAGATGTATTACCACACCATATCTACCACCATGGCACCCTAGTCCTCCTCATAATTCATTGCACCTCCTCCCACATTTGCTCTTCCCCTCCAGTAACTTCAAGTATTCAGTCAGAATCTAGAGTGTGGTTTGGGTTGGTTTTGTCCGTTTCTTCATTTTGTTTCTTTATATTCCACTCTTTAGTGAAATCATATGGTATTCGTTTTTTTCTTCCACATTTTGCTCAGCACAATCCCCTCCAGTTTCATCCATGTTGTTGCAATATCAAGATTTAATCTTTCTTCATAGCTCAGTTGTATTCCATTATGTATTCCATTCTTCATCTATTAATCTGCCAGTTAGGTTGTCTCCATAATTTGGTTATTATAAATAACGCTGCAATAAAATTAGAACCTCATGTATCCCTTCAAAGAAGTTCTCTGAGTAGATATCTAGAAGTTCTGAGAAAACTCCATAGTGTTGTGCACAGGGTCTATACCAGTGGACTTCCCCACCAACAGTGAAAGAAATTTCCTTTTTCTCCACATCCTGGTCAACACTTGTTTCTGGTCTTTTTTGATATAGGCCATTTTCACATTACCTGTTCTTTTAACTCTTCTCTCTGCACATTCCTCATTTACTTGTTTCTCATTCTTTCTCAATTTGAGGAATTTCCACTTTTCTAACATTGCTCATTGCAGTTTAAAGGGTAATCATTTTATTCTCTATGAACACAGGAATTCTATTCATGTTTTAAATACTTACAGTGAAAATTTGTATTTTTTTTTTTATTCCTTCTCCTCAAACTCTGCTTCCTTTCATTGGCCAGGGAAACCAAGATCAGCAGTCTTTCCAGTATTCTTACCCTTGGCCCCACTACAAAAATCATAGGCCCTCATTGTTGTTTTATTAACAATTATTTTACCCTTTCCTTCTCTTGTTTCTCTTCATATTCCATGAGAAACCCTTCTAACGACACCTTTGTTTATATGTCTTCAAATTGTTTGCTGTCCTCTTCTTGATTCATATTTTTTTGCAATACTTTAAGTTCATCTGTACAGTGTTCAGTACAGAAAATTTGTATTTTTAATGCCCATCTTTAACTTTACCAGGACATTGTACCTGGTAATTAGCATGGAGTATTCATTTGAGAAAACTGTTCAATAAAATGAATAAAAAGCAGTGGAAGGACCTGTAGCTGAGAATCAGAAAATTTGAGATATTACTCAAATTGACTTACCATTTTTTTCCACTTCCGTTTCCTCATCTTTAGTCCACTCCTTGTCTATTTTCTTTATTTATTTTGTCATATTTCATTTTTCTTCTTATCTCAATACCTTCTTTCTCTTTTGTTTCTCCTATAGTTTCTCATTTTTTATGAGGTCTAGAAAACTTGACTCTTAAATTTACTAATAAAATTAAACTTTCTCCTTGTTCTTAAAATTTTAAGGATTGTAGAGGAATGAGTTTTGTATTTCTTTTTTCTTTTCCCTCTTCCCCAATTCACTCCATATTCCTAAGACTTACAATAAAGTATAACTAAATTGATCTCTATTTTTAAATGTAGCCACCTTGTGATTTCATTGATGAGAAAGTGATCATGAAAACTATTCCTGCTTGGTGTGCAGGAATAGTTATTGTTAGGATGTAAGGATACTCTCAGTCTTGGAGGATTCCTATTCATTATAAACTAATTGTATTCCTAAACAGAAGAACTTTCCCGGAGCCAGTATAATCCTGAAGATATTTTATCTTTATAAATCAGCAAATGAAAGATCACTGATTGACAGATTTTATTTTAGCTCAAGACCTCAAAATTGAAATCAAATAGGAGTATTTAAAGAACTCCCCAGGGTTGTTGTTTTCTCCCTTGCATAGACTAATTGATTTTGCTCTAATTAGTTGTTACATTCAAGTGCATGTAAAATATTTTTTTTTCTTATTTGAAATAGAAAATGTTCCCTAGCCTTCATAAAAATTATTTACAGTTCAAAACACAATATGGGGAATTTGTACTTTTCTATTTTAACAATCTATTTTCTTAGAGAAATAAAATTTTGTTTGATAGAGGATGCATAGCTCAAACAAAAGGAAAATTTACTTTAGATTTTGGGTCTATATACTTCAGAAAACCATTTCTCACCATAATTTCTCTATATGTTAATAACAATGAATTATATTTCTAATTTCAGAGAAAACCACACTAAATACCAGAGAGGCTGAGGATTTAACCAAGGGCAGGGAATAGAATATAGAAATTCATAATTCCTCAACATTTCTGAAAATTTTATTTATGAAATTTTATTCTTAATTCATAAAGACAATATTAAACAAGTACACCACCTTGGTGGAGAAGAGGTAAATTCCTTGTAGAGGACACATTGAAGAACACAAATCACCTTGGCATCACAATTAATGTTTACATGTAAAATCAATCCAGTTAACTGAAGAGTTAAAGAAAATTCATATTACAGTTAAACAAGTAACTGTATTTCAGAATAACACAATTATTTGTATTGTTCAGGTTTTAGTTTTTACCGCCAGAATCCACCTTAGCTAGTTTTATCAGAAGGAGATTATAGTCATATTCAAGTTCAAAGAATCATTGATTTTGATATTCATTTGCTACAAACTGGCCTGAAAAGATTGTCCCAGAGTCTAATGATACCAGAACAACTTTGGCTTTGTTATTATTGAGATTCTTACTTTGCTATGAAGTCACATTATGCATTGCTAGTCCCAGAAGCACCATCCTGAACTGGCGTGATTAGGAATGTGTCACTCTTGTCAACCCCAGAATCAAGAGCCTCTGTTCTACCCATGACAGCACAGTGCATTTCCCACACTGAGTCTGTTTTCTTCATTTATCTTAATTTTGAACCAAAGTTCACAAGGCTTTGTCATCACTGAAGGAAACTAGATTATCTGTCTGACCCTTATGTGAAGGAAAGGCCAGGAAGACAGTTTTATGCACTTTATTTTGGAAAAGTGGCTGGGTTGGGAATGTTGGAAATAAATGTGGAGGGAATTCTTAGAAGTCTTTGAACATATCTGAATGATATTACCAGTAGACAACTAAAGTAATAGAAGGAAAAATTGAATATTCACCATTGATTAAGTTTTTCATGCAGATTTCCCATAGTCCATTGGTCCAAGGTGTTTGCTTGGGAAGAAGTTCTGAAGCAAACTTTATTTAAAATTGTAAAATTAGAGGCCTCCCTGGTGGTGCAAGGGTTAAAGTCTCAGCCCTAACAAGCTATCGCCAGTCACTGCAGCCTGAGTTTGATTCCCTAGCCAGGGAGCTAACCCCCATGGCACAGCAGACCTCTCCTGTCTTGCTCGCTGCTCCCCTCAGCAAAGTGTTTCAGTATATCAGCCTGTTTTGCTCCCCACTGTTTCTGGTGAATCCTCTCACCTCTCCTCCCCACCTCCCACACACACCTCTGGCCTACATCCCAGTTCTTGTATGCATAAAAATAAATCTTTAAAAAAATATAATTGTAAGGTTGAAGTTGTTCCCATATTTTGGTTATAGCTGTCCTTCAAAGATTTAAAGTGGAATTAGCCGAAACAAATATTCGACAGTGATAGGAATAATAGTGCTTACTGTTTTCTTGCACTTTCAAGTTGAAATTTTGTTAGATTTAAAGAACAACACTAAACTTTATTTGCTTTACTTTAATATATAATATAGACTTATAAGCTTTTCCTTCTTTTGGTAAAACTTTATAAAGTGTTATACTTTCCATGTAGCTTGATTTAGAAGATATTCCTCATCAATGGATACTATTTCCTCTTGGCTAATTAATCTGATCCGTAATCTCTCCTGCTTTTTCCCTTTACTACATATTTGTTTGACTATATAAAGTTAAATAACCAGGTGAATGAGGAGAACATTTCCATCCAGAAATTTCCAATCATGGGACCATACCAACAAAATTTTGTTTTGCTTGGAGTTCTGTCCCATTTGACCAGCAAAGTTTATTTCCGAGCTTGCCTATTTGTATACTTGTGGACTATTTTGACTCTACCCTTATATTAATAAACTTGGATAAAGCATTTAAACTTTATATGTTGTATTTTTCCACAGTAATAAAAATGTAAAGCTAAGAATACATAAATCTTGCCCCCTAAGAATGTTGATAGCATTTCCAAGCTAGAGCACTAGAAAGATGCTTATAAATGAAAACTGTTGCCCCTATAATGACATAATTTGAACCCTGCTGCTGAACTCTCCTTACCCAGTAAAGAATGATGTGCAAAGAGAAGGCTGTGTGGAATGATCATCTTTAATTGTAATTCACAATAACTATAGAATAAATAGCATCTGTACATGTTCTGTATTCAAGAAATATGACATAAATATCAAACTGTACTTATTTTTGTGTTGGAGAAGATCCATTTTTGTTTCCATTAACTCTGCATCTTTTGTCCATATTTTAGATAACAGTACTCTCATTTGGGGGTTAGCCTCTTCCCCTGCTTCACCTGCGATTCTGGAGGGACTGCTAAACATTATCGCATTCCCCTAGAAAGCAGTGTGAAAATTTATTCCAAACCTAACTCATTACAGCTTTCTTCTTCTTTGTGTATAGTTATCCACCCAAGAGTTTAAGACATAATTGAAGCCAAGCCAGTAAGCATACTTCCTGAGATACATGCATGCTAAAATTGCCTTTCTTTCCCCTTGGGTAATGATCCTCTTAAATTTGCGCATACATCAGAATCACCTGTAGGTGCACAGATTGAGAATGGGAAGACTAGGTTCAGTTTTTGAGTGAGTAGGTCTGGGGTATGACTCTAGTATTTGCCCTTCTAACAAGTTTCTGGATGTTGCTGATGCTGCTTATTCAGGGACCATAGTTTAAGAACTACTCCTCTGAAGTCATTAAGATGGAGCATAACTAAAACTACCAGGGATGACTTGCCTTGCTATGATGATAAAGTCTGCTCATTATTTAATGCTATGTAATGGGGTCAAAGTTTAAAGAAATGGAAAAATGGCAATATAGACTACAGATAAAACGAGATAGTGATGTCACCACTTAAGCTCTGGATCCGCTTGACCCTTTGTCTGGTTTGGACTCTACTATTCCCAATTATATAAATCAATAAATTCCTACCTAGATTATTTTAATGAGATATCTTTCTATTTTTTGAAAATTAAATAAAATCATATTCCGTTTCCAAGATATCAGGGAAATTTAATTTGATAGCATTGTTTAATGACCTAGGTTTTATTAAAGAAAGGTCCCAGAAAAATGTATCCTACTGGTTCGGTGTTTGATTCTATTGGAAGATGTTCTGGCATCTTTACATATAACAATATTTTAAAACAAATAAGTATTTCATATAGGTTTACCATTTTCATGTGTCACACATTGGAATATATTAGATAGTATAGCAAATCAGTGCATTGCTGACAGTTTTGCTGACAGTTTTTTTAATAGACACATAATTATTACGAATGACAATTAAAGGTGATACTTAATTTCATCAGGTTTTTCTTTGCCTGTCATTCTCAACTGGGCTGTGAAAGAGTTCATCAGCAGGATCCAGATTATGATACTACAGGGGCAGCATATTTCATTTACAAGCATACTTTCAGTGCTCTAGCTTAGAAAATATTCACAGTAAGGGAAGAATCTATCATTTAGTGTGCATTTGCTTTATCTGTGTTACTAATTCCTGAGTGACTCCAATCACAGAACCTATTCAGAAGTTAAAATTCATTTCCAGAAATAAAAGTGGAAGGACATAAGAGAGTGGTGTGGGGGAAGGGACAGAAGAATTTTGATGATCCTGCTAGGTAATTAACACAATAAGTAATGTCTTCTTTGCATAAATTCTCAATTCCCCTAAGGAGCCAAAATCAAAGTCGTTTCATCTTTTATTTTACCCCCATTTCTAAGGATCTTTTCTTTACACTTTACTGAAAAGTCCTTCATTTCTCATTAATGCTTTAAGTACAAAGCTAGTTCTGGCGATGATATAATTTTCCCCAACTCCAAATTAGGTTTCATACAGAGCATTACAAAGTCAAAAGGCAGAGCTCATGCTGTTCTTCTATTTTACTTAGTGTTTATATGAGTGAAGATGCATGCAGTTTCAAAAGTTTGTTTTTACTTTTTCCAGTTTTTAAATCAAACTTTTATAATGGACTTAGCATTTGTTGCACCAAATATAGCAAAAGTGGTCACTTTTCATTATTTCTATCATTAGGCTTTTGAATCATGCCCAGACTTTAAAAGAATGCAGTGTTTCACTTAATAGAGAAGGTTTGTGTACACAGCCAAAGAAATTTAAGGAAAAATTCTCTGCATATTTGCATCCTACAAGGAGCTTTCAAACTCAACTTCCTGGTGCTCTGAAAAACCAGAGCATTGGTTGGTTGTTTTCCTGGGATTTTGATTAAGCAGAATCACTGTAGTTCCTGAAATAATATTGTTTGTTGAGTGTTGTTTCAACATATTAATGAGGAAAAAAGGACTCCAGCCAGTGAGGAGATAACATTATTAGAGGATATACATTTCATTCCACAGGCATTAATGATAACTAAATTTGGCCAAACATTGGAATACTCATCAAAACTTTTGATCAATTCATTAATATTGTCTGTGCTTTAAAATTGTGGTTATTCACCAGCAAATGCACATTTAGTATTTGTCTGGAACAGGCATTCCATTAAGCACAACTAAGGACACAAAAATTTCCTCTAAAGAAAATTTTAATCAGTAATAAGAATATACACACACTATGTATACATATATATGTGTGTCTCCATCCACACTCGTATACACATACAAACATATGATTTTGAGTATATTTATAAAGTGGTCTCATTTATAAGTTTCCACAAAATATGATAGGCAAGTATTCAGTTAACCAATTCTTGGCAAAAATAGACCTCAACAAATTTCTATTTAAGAATCTTCCCAATTTAGAATGCAAGACTCCTACTTCTGAAGTTCCAAAAAGACTGTGTATGCATGTCCTTATATATGAGCACATGTGTGCTGTATGTACATGTATATGATCTCACCATAGAAGACATCAGATCATTAAAACCATTGGCAACAAAAGAATTATGAGTCCCTCCTTCCCTCGGCAAAGTCTTGAGGATCCTGGATCATGTCACTTTCAATCCAAAAATGAGGTTATAAGTATTTGCTTCCTGAATCTGTCTGGCAATTAGGAACCCTTCTTCTCCCCTGACCCCTAGTAGTCAATGGAGAACAGCATGAAAACTAGAGAAGTTTCCATTTTATGCCTTTAGAGATGTCAATGCTCACAATATCTATGGTTCTAGATTTTCCAGAGCAGTCATAATGTCAAATAGATTGTCTCATTGCCTCCCAAGTACAGCTGTAGATATCTGAGCAGGCATTTTGATGCTTGGTTCAGAAAATAAGGACCCTGATTTTACAAAGAACCACTTTGAGGGCAAGCTACTTTCTTTGAGCTTCTGGTAGGACTGAATCTTGGAGAGTGAGAAAAGAGCTTCTAAGATTTGTTCATAAGATCTGTATTCTCTTCCCTCTGCCTTCACTGTTCCTAGCTCCACCAGGGTGGGGAGAAAGGCACTGTTATTAAACATTATCTTCTTCAACTGCATTCAAACCATCTCTTAAGCGAAAGACTATACTGGCAGCACATATCAAATTACTACAGCAAAAGTTCAATTAATGTTAGTATGAGTAATAGGTTAGTCGAGCATGAACAATGAAACAATGTAAGTTTAGTAACTTATTGGAGGTCTTAAAACTACTTTACCTGAAAATTCAATATCCATAATGAGGGTTGAGGCTTAGTTTTACTGTATTGCACAGAAACCTTTCAACACTATATTTCACTACATTAAAATAGGAAAAATGCTATTCTGTTTCAACTATGTCATCATCTAAATCATTCTATGTTTTTAAGCACCTCTCATGTACATGTAAATAAAATATGCTAATAAACAAAAGGGCATCTTTTCTACGATGAAGTTATTTCAATTTTAAGTTAATAATTATTTCTGAGGAAAGATATCTCAAGACATGTTAATTCATGAATCCAAAGCATAAATTAGAGTTGGTGAAATGCTAAAGTAATTTCAAATAGAAGTTATCAATGGTAATTTCAATAAGAACAAAGTTTAGCTCCTTTGAGATATATCTCTCTACTGTGAATGAAACTGTGAATTCAACATATCTACTAAAATATGTTAAAGAGAACTATACTGCAGAAGTTGAAAGAGTTTTAAATGCCAAAGCCACTTATATCTTGACTTTTTGCTACCTTACTTTTTTGTCTCTGTAGGAAACTAGTAGGCTAAGAAAAGAATGGTCTATAGCCCATGGATTTCAAAAGAGAATGCTATCATCTGAAATGATAAAATAACAATGACCTGGTTGAAGAGTGTCTCTCCCTTGAAACAGTTTTCCTGAGTAAAGGCATCTAGGAACTAGCCTGTGGTGAATTTTCCAATTTCAAATATATTTTAGCGAGCTGCATGATGAAAACATGCTTTTTACAACACAAAGTATATCAGTGCAGTCAGTTATTAAATCACATAGTTTGTATTTTGTGCTTTTCAATAATTTTCACATTTTATTTGCAAATTTACTTAGTAGAGATGACCTAAGAGTACATGATATATAAGATATAACTTGAATTGATGCAACTTTTATCCTCTGATAAGTTTGGCTATTTGGAAAATGTGTTTTCTCTAAAAATTGAGTAATTATAATTACAAACAACCAACAGAAGCAATGATGACACTGAGGGGCAACATTTAGAAAGTACCCTACATAAAAGTGCTAAAATTAGAACATGAGAAAAGCTCAAAATTATTTTGAGTTAAGGTTCCAAATTAAGAAGTTGAATGAATAATATGTGATATCCTGGGATATTCTAGGAGGAAAGGGGCTGTTGTCATATTTGGGCACATTGTATATGATTGTGTGTGTTACTCATCACAGAAGGATTGCTGGCCAAGGTGAGGATTGGCATTCAGGTAGTAGTTTTCCAGAATTTACTGCAGGACATCTCTGTAGACCATTTGTGGATTTTGACATGTTTAAATGGTGGACATAATACATTATATATGTTAGATTATATATAACTAGATTCTTATCCCCCTTATAATATCAGAAGAAACATAACATTGAGCCCCTGACTTTACAGGATATAAATATTACAGAGAAAGGACTACTAATGAAATGAAGAGGTATTGCCAATCTTTTTCTAACTAATGAACCTCTTACTGGCAGTATCTCCAAGGAAAAATCTGACTTTATTGTTTAAATGATATTTTAAACATTTTTATCATGTATACCAGCAAAATAATACATAACAGTGTTCAAGGTTGAAGACAGAGAACTTTTTCCCTTTTCTTTAATCACCCCCATGCTTGATGGTGTCAGATTCCTCCCTCCTTTATTGCCTTCTCTGGAAAGTAATGTTTTTGTGTTCTTTAGGAGTCCTCCTTCTGATGCAATGTCACCTGATGGTTCCTCAATTAAAACACTTCATTAAACAGTAATGTGTGAGATACTACTCTTTTTCTTCCATTTTTTTCTTTTGAAAAGGAATAAACTTCCACCTAAAGAAAAATTAATATCCTGAGATCGGATCATCAGAATACTCCTGAGAAGGGAATGATGGCAAAACATCATACAAAGTTCTTAGACACTACTATGAAGAAAGTGGGGTCCTCCCTGGTGGCTCCCTGGCCAGGGAGCTACCCACATGGCACAGCAGACCTCTCCTGACTTGCCCACTGCTCCCCTAAGCAGTGTATTTCATTCAGTCTTTCTATTCTGTTCCCCACTGTCTCTGGTGAATCATCTCAACCCCCACACCTCTGGCCTGTACCCCAATTCTTGTATGTATAAATAAATCTTTTTTAAAAAAGTGGGGAAAAAACCTTTCCCCACATAGATTTCCTACAGGTCAAAAGAGTTTAACAAAAATACATGACTGAATAATTGAACTTGACACGTTTGCCAGCCAAAGAACTGAGTTTAGGAACTAATTAATAATTGAGAAATTTCTATTTAATTACTTATTTATTATTTTTATTTATAGAAGAGCCAGGGTACAGGCCAGATGCGTGGGAGGGTGAGAGGATTCACCAGAGGAAAAAGCCAGCAACAGAACAGGCAAATTGATGAAACACACTGCTGAGGGGAGCAGAGGACAAGACAGGAGAGGTCTGCTCGCCATGTGTGTTGCTCCAAGGCCGGCAGGGGTAGAACCGGCACTGCAGAGGTGCGGACAGCTTCACAGCGCTGCACTCTACTGCCTGCGCTACCAGGGAGGCCCAAGAAATTATTCCTTTATGTAATCTTAATTTCCATTATCTACATGGAATAAAGCAAAACCATAATTTTTATGTCTACCCTTGTATTTATCCCTTGCCCTAATTTTACTCCCCTCTTTATCTGGTAAAGGGACCCTTTCAGCTTAATTCCATAAGCTCCTCTATCAGTTGCCTTTTGGCAGAATCAGCCAATGAGAGGGATCAGGAAGGTGCAAGGAAGGGAGAATCCTCAGTGCCTCCCACTTCAGGAGGCAAACGTGGTGGCACTATTGTCTCCAACTCCTCCCAGTCAGTCATATTTCCACCTATGGCCAGGAACACAGAGTTATCACTCACCTCTTCACTTTGTGCCTTCTGTGGTAAGATGATGGCAGCTCCTGAGAGTTTCTCATCTCTGGACTGATTCCCTCTCCCTTTTCCCTTCTCAGCCCTTCCACAAATTCTAGGTAGATTCAACCTTATTTACAGCAAGTATTTTCACCACAGATATTTTTATTGTATAACTAGCTAGCATTAAGCAATACTGTCATAAAAGACAACATCACAAAAGCAGACATTAATTAAATTTCTTTTTTGCTAACATCTCGCCTTTCATTAAGAAAGGTATCAGTTTCCAAACAATCTTGCATATTTGTTTTGTTTGTTTGCACACTGAACTGGAAAAGGGGGTTATCATACACAGCATGCCACAGCCTTGCTGTACTTACTGCCTTAGAACATTACTGCTTTAAAAAAAGAGAAAAACAACAATAAAAAAAAAAAATCCACCACTATCCATTATATCCCCTCCATCCTTACTCTCTCTTACCCCAGCCCTTTATCTTTGATAACCTCAGTTTGGTTATCAAAATCCACTTATTTTTATTTTGTTTCATCTTTTCATCTGCTTTGTTTCTTAATATTACTTAGATAGGTGAAATCATCCAGTGTGTCTTTCTCCTTCTAACATACTGTGCTTTGCATAACCCTCTCAAGTTCCTTCCATTTTATTGCAAAAGGTAAAATATCATCTTTGCTTTCAGCTGAATGGTATTTCATTTTGCATATAAACCACATCTTTGTCTCATCATCTTAGGTTGCTTTCATAAGATGCATAGTTGTAACTAAGCTTTGTATTGCACTGTGAAAATCATGTACAGTTGTGTGACAGATGTTGTCAGGTGCTACTATTTCTTATTATTGTATGAATCCTGTGTAACTGTTTGTATATATCTGGACTACATTTAAATGTTCCATCACAATACCAAGCTCTCTAATTCACCATACCCTTAAGTCATATTTTCTGCTAAATCCCAAAATTCTGTATACAACAAGTTCTCCACTATCAAATAGCAAAAAGAAGTCACCATTTTCAAGAGATTCAGGATTCACATAACCATTTCTTTTGATGGAGATAGAAAAAGTTTGATACTTTTTTAGCCTCTAACTTCAAATACTGTGTGATACATTTGATAAGGACAGCTCAAAAGAACCAGCAGTTGTAACTATTAATAAATTAGCTAAATATTTGGTAACTAATGCTTTGAAGATGATTGTCAATTACTAGCTGCCTCTTTTATATCTGCCATAGGTTGGTAAACATTAGTTTTCATGGTTAGGAGGGATCACTGTGTTCACCAAAGCATGTGCAAACTGCCATCATCTTTTCCTACTATAGTAAGTAATCTGGCTTTACATATATGTTCTCTTCTCACACTTGCAGTTAAGTTTTATCACTGTATTTATATCAAATTATTATATATATATAGTTATTACCCACTATTTTAAGACTGCAATGTCTACTTGTCACTGTACAGCCAAACTTGAAACCAAACTGTCCAACCCAGCAGTCAGCCAGTCATTTTATCTTTCATGACAAAAATGCCTTTTGGCCCATTAGCTATGCTGCAAAAATGTTTTTTGGCAAAGAACATAGACAAAATCTGACATACCTCCATTAAAAATATAACTATTTCGTTTTACTATATTCCTTCTGTTAGAAATATTTAGTTTTTTCCTAGTTGAATGGCAACTATCAAATTTCATGCATTTTAAGACAATTTGTGAGTGTGCATTTAAAGAACCTGGGGACATTTTGTCATTGTTTAGAACAAAATGAGGTTACACACAAACATTGGGAAGCACACAAGGTCATCAACCAATTTTCAGATCTTTCCCACCTCTTTCTTACATATACATCCTAATGAAACCTGAAGAAAGAAGCATTATTCAACTAAGTGGAATGACCAAGATTTAATCTAATGTCCTATATTGGGAATATTTCTTATTTTTCCAAGAAAAGCTCTACACAGTAGCCAATTTAAACGGGACTCACAAAAAAGCACATAAATGGCGTATACTTCTAAGTGAACAGGAAAAAAAGCAGACCTTAGTGCTCATGCTCATAGTAGTATTATTATGATAAACAGTGTCTTGGCTGAGTTTTTTTATGGTCAACTTTCCTCTCATATACTCTTAACATAAAATAGTAAGACCCGTGGCCTCCCCTGGTGGCGCAGCAGTTGAACGCTAGGCTGCGAAGCTGCCCACAGTCTCTGCAGCATTGGTTCAATCCCTGGCTGCCAGCAAGGGTCCCACATGGCACAACAGACCTCTCCTGCCATGCCCGCTGCTCCCCTCAGCAGTGTATTTTGTCAGTCTGCCTCTTCTGTTCCCCACTTTGGCTCTGGTGAATTCTCTCACCCTCCCGCACTGCTGACTATACCCAGTGCTTGTATAAATAAATAAATACATCTTTAAAAAAAATACTAAGACCCCCATACATGCAAATGAACAGGAACTCTAAAGACATGTGCACCAACTATATGATCCTCCTCATTGCTCAGTTCACGCTCAGTCTAGGAAGGACACACCTGAAGAATGGGAAAGTCCACAGTGTAGAAGAGACCATGCCGTCATGAGTGTAGTCAATTCTATAAACATCTCATCCCTAAAGTGAGCAACGGACTACAATGATCACTATTTTATGAAAGTTAATTCAGGCAGGAACTTTGGATGACAAGTAGAACCAAACATGTTCTTTAAAGTTGTAAATGAGAACCATCACTCAGGGGAAGCACTAACTCAGCATACCTCAGGAACATTTTTCTATTTCTATGAGTATATGTCTGGCCCAGCCAGTCTGTCTCCCTTTTAGCTTATAGTCTGTACTTATTGGACAAATACATCTTCCACCTTCCTGTGGGTTCCTATGATTTTTTTTTCATTTTTCTTCATCTTCTGGGTCCATTTCCTCATTGGCTGAGGTCATTAGAATGGTTTAAATGTATAACAACAATGAGATTGGATCAACCTAGTATCAAAAGTATTTTTAAAAGTTATTTTAGTCACCTGGCACTTTAAGGCATTATCATCTATTACTTTGTTAGTCTGCAGCATGAAAGGGTTATTTTAAATTCATTTTTGATACCTGTGGCAGTGACACTGTTGTTTTCCAACCCACAGCACCCCAACTGTATCATTTCAGTGGACATTAGCCTGACCTCCAACTACTAGAATCTGTTTTTCTTTGTATATTTTTTTTGATACTAGAAATGACTTCCCACCCTCATGCCAGTTCAAAGCAATCACAGAATTCACAACCTCCAAGAGCAGACTTCAACCAAAAACATCTTTCTGGAGTGCACATATCTGAGGAATGTGTGGACAGTCTCCAGTGGGATAAGAGCTTGTTGCCTGTGTGGTGCTCAGCTCAGTAAAGCTCCACCCCTCTGCTCCAACTGTCCTATATATTGTCCCACTCCCTTTTCAACATTCCCTTCTGTGTCCAAACTATTTGTACTCAAAACCTTGTCTCAGAGGCTGCTGGTAGAGAATCCTAACTGAGTCAAAACCAAATCTTTTTTCAGTCCACTTGGGGGGACATTGGCAGGTACTAACAAGGTGAATCTCCCTCGTGTATATTTTCTAGGGGAAAACTGTGTGAACAGATGCTTCTTCTGATTAACAGAGAAAGCAATTTTAGCAACACTCCATGCTCTGTGCTCTGAAGCCTCACATTTTCAGCATGTCTGACTTATCTATTCAGGGCACCTTTGGACACAACAACATAAAAAAGTTCCACACTGAAAATTAAGATGAGAGAGTGCCCAGAAATTAAGAACATGCAAAGCCTGCCAGTGTAATTATATCTGACCATGTTCACTTACTGCTCAGCTTGCCTCTTTATTCACTGGTTCACCACTAAAGATGCCAGTGAATTATTAAAACATTATTATATCCTTTCCCAACCATTATGATGATGCTATTTTTGTCTCTCTGACTATAGAAAACTAAAATAAAAATTAGATGCAAATTAATGCCAATTTAGCTACTTTTTAGAATCTCAAGCTGTGAACTGTGAATTGGTTGTGATAAAAGTGTATTTATTCTTTCTGACTCACAGCATCATGTTGCTGTTTTCAGGAGTAAATATGTTATCTTTCCAAATACAATTTTGCAATTGATTTTAATAGACTTTACACAAAGTATACTGTATTCCAAAAATAGGAGTGTGTGTAAATGTCAGGACTATACTCCTATAGTTAGCTGCTAAGCTTTGCCCGTTGCTTAACATTCCACATCACAGGTCTTTACACAGTATCCTAACAAGCAGTTATTTCCTATGGAGAATTGCTTTCCTTTTGTGTTCAGATCAAGTCACCTCTAGACAAATGAAAAGAAACAAAATGTCAGGTTATCGAAAAAAGCAATTAATCTATTACCATTGCTTTTGGCAAAACAGAAGTAATGTCTGAATAAAGAAAGAATTAATTGCCCGGACAAAATCATACAGATGGTAATTTGTTGAGTTTCCATCACTTTTTGTTATCCAGAGTTCTCATTGGTCAAGGAGAAAAACAGTGATTTCCAGAAATGTTATGACCTTTTAAGATAAGTACCATCACATTGGTTGTGAACTCTCAAAGTAAAAAAAGACATTGTCATGAGAGAAAGATGAAGACATTTGGAGATCTTGAGAGGTATTTACCCACTCTACCGCCTTCTATTTGTGTTTCTATATACTCAGTAATATGAAGCAGAAACATAGAGCTTGGGGTAAAACCAGAAAACAGACACATCATAATAACAAGGTGAAGAGAAAAAGATCCCACTGTCACAGAGCACCTTACATTGCTGAATTTTAACTTCAGGGGTTAAATGCATAGTGTTGAAGAAATTTAATGGTATGCTATGGTTCATCTAAACTCATCATTTGGCCCCAAGCTGCAATAATCAACTTTTCAATGTCAGATTCATTTACTCCTCGAAGAATCCTGAAATAGCCATTCTCGCCCCATGACTTTCCCCAGGAGTTGGCAGCAATCTGTAGAAAGGGGGGGAAAATGAGTATCATACTTAAATATTTTTAACCCAGTATGTAAAAAACACGGTGCTTATAAGTAGCATTAAATGTCTTTGACTTACTATAAATTGTAATTAAGAAATTAAATATCTTCTAAATAAGAATAAAACAATTATATTATTCACTTTTTAGGTTAACACACATGAACACACATGCTGGCAACAGCCAGAATTGGAATGATACTTCTGAGTCCTCCAGAGTACAATGGTAACTTATGCATGAGAGTTTAAAGTGCCATATCAGAAGATGGCGCACAAGCTATAGTTACAGTTACAGTGTCTTCTTTGTGAATGACTCAGTTGGCCCTGGAGGGAATAAGGTAAATGGCACACTGTCCTATGTTTAGGGAGCTTATGGTCAAATGAAGATGACCAACAAAAGGCAAGCACTAAGGTGGAAATATGTACAGGGTGCAACTGAAATCAGTGGGGGGGGGCATCTCCTTTTTGTGGATGATTCAGAGAAGTTGTGGGTGAAGTGCCACATGACATGCATAGTAAATCCTGAGCAAAAATTGACCAGGTGACAAAAGAGGAAGGGGAGATTAAGAAAAAAGGGAAACAATAAAAAGTATAAACACCAAAATATGAAACAAATTGTTATAATTAGGTCATAAAACTGAAGGAGGTTGGTAGGCTGTGAGGCCAGATGGGGAGGTAGGACATCCATACTGAGAAAATAATAGTAAAAGTGACAGCATGTTGTTGAATTGCTGCCAGCAGGAGCACTGCTAACATTATTCTGTATGGAAAGAGAAGCATGGATTGAAGGCTAAAATGACTCCCAAGATTCCGAGTGTCTCTGCTCTGTATAATCTCCTGATGCTTGTATACTTGCCTGGCATAATTGTCTCTACTTGACTGTGAGCAGGAGCTGAGAACATGCTATGTTGTGTGAATGGTCTATGTTATATGACAAAGTTGAAGAGATTTTGAAGACATGATTCAAATCTATAATCAACTGACTGTGAATTTATCAAGAGGGAGATAATTCTGCCAAACCCCATCGGGGAGTCCTTTAAAAGAGGGTCCAGAAGTCAGATGCTGTTTCTAATGATCTTGTGGGAGAGAATCTGTGAGAACGCTATGAGGAAGTAAGCAACTGCCACTGCCTCTAGGACCTAAGAGTGGCCCCCAGTTGACAGCCAGCAAGAAAATGGGAACATGGTTCCACAATCACAAGAAATTAATTTGGATAACAACCATGTGAGCTTGGAAGACTTGGAGCTCCAGAAGGAACCTTGCCCAGAAAATATTTTGATTGTATCATTGTGAGATTTGAGCAGAGAGAGAGAATCCATGTAAGTTGACTGGACTTCTGAGCCACAGAAACTGAGATAATAAAGGTATGTTGTTTTAAGCTGCCAAGTTGTTGAGCAACAACGGAATATTCATTCAGGTGCAGAATTTTATTACTGCATTTTCTGTTATTAATTAAGATAATCATGGGTTTTCCCCTTCCTTTACTCTGATAATGTGGTAACATTGATTGATTATAATATTTAAAATAAATTTTGTAATCCTGGGATAAACCTCACATGATCATGATGAAGTATCCTTTAATATATTTCTTGATTAAAATATGTTGCTTAGAATTTTATTTATGTACATGAGAGATATAAACTTGTAATTTTCCTTTCTTGCATTACCCTTGTCAAATGTTGATATTGGTGTTTTGGTGGTTTATAAAATAAGCTGGGACTGTTTTTATTTCTCAATCCCCTAAAAGAGTTTGAGGTAAAGTTGGTTTTATTTGTTCTTTAAATATCTGAAAGAGGGCCTCCCCGGTGGCGCAGCGGTTGAGCGCTGGGTTGTGAAGCTGCCCCGCAGCCTCTGCAGCGCCGGTTCAATCCCGGCTGCTCCCCGGCCACTGGAGGAGGGTCCCACATGGCGCGCAGACCTCTCCTGCCGCCCGCTGCTCCCCTCAGCAGTGTACTTCGGTCCTTCTGCCTGCTCTGCTCCCCGCTCTGGCTATGGTGAATTCTCTTGCCCTCCCGTGCTTCTGACTGTACCCAGTGCTTGTATAAATAAATAAATAAATGTCAAAAAATAAATAAATAAATAAATAAATAAATAAATAAATAAATAAATAAATAAACGTGTGAAAGAATTCACAGTGAAAGTTATTTGAGCCTACCATTTCTTTGTGAGAATGTTTTTAATACAGAGTCAACTTTTCAAAGAGTATCATAACTATTTTGATTGTCTGTTTTCATCTTGTGTGAATTTTAATAAGTTTTGTATCCCAAGTGTAGTATCTTGGGAAACATCTATATTATCAAACATATATGATATAATGTTTTCATAAAATCCTCTATTACCTACTCAGTATCAACTGAAACTCTGCTAATGTCTTCCTCTTTCATTTCTATTCATGTCTTATTCAGAAAATATAAACACAAGCAAAATACAATTACAGTTTGCTTTTGTCCCACCTGTCTGTACACACAATTTTAGATCATATTTTCCTCTGTATACTATAATTTAGATTAAATGAATTTTAATGAATTTTAATTTTAATGAATTTTTTTAAGATCATTTATTCTCTTTGCTATTTAACCAATATGTGAGCTCTTAATTTTGGACATTGCATCACAAGTTCATGGATTTATTTTTTAATACATCAAAATCCTTGTTTGAAATTTTGCATCTTTTCATCCATATTTTAAATATGTGATCTATAATGGTGAAAGCCCACATAAAGTATCATCTGTTGTTCCTATTATTAGTTTTTTTTCCTTTTGTTATTGCTCACATTTTTCTGCTTCATGTATCTCATAATTTTTAAATGGATGCTGGATATCTTGGCGTAATAATTATAGAGACTGATGCTGGGGTCATTTTTCAAAGAAATATAGCCCTTTCTTCTCCCAGACAGATACAGTGACAGACTTATCACCTCCGTTTAGTCAGGAACTGAATTAGGTCAGGACTGTAGAGAAGATTTTATCAAACTTATTCCATACTTGGTTTCAAAAATACCAATGACAGTAGCTATCAAGAGTTGTCTCAGCTATTCATCTGTCGAATTCCTTCCCCAGTTTCTGCACTGCCACAGAAGATTTCATTTTGCCTTTACATCTTCCTTCCTCAGTTACTCACACTACTCCACGATTCAGTAGATATTCCTCAGGAAGAACTGTTTGAAGTTCCTCTAAATTCCACTCCACTGAGGTGTTCTTTTACGTAGAGGTGTCTCTCTGCCTATTGCAAATCCACTATGTCCAAACCTTTCAAAGACTCCCAGGACAGACAATTTTCTCCAGATTTGGCTCTCTTGTTTCTTAAAAAACATAAGCTTAGGAACTTAATTCTGTTATAGTTTGGATTTATTTTGTGGACGGAATTTATTCTTTGTTCTATTACATTTTGGTAGTGGAAAGCATCCATTTATCTTTTTATAATAATTTATTACATCAGGGCCTCCCCAGTGGTGCAGCAGTTGAACGCTGGATTGCGAAGCTGCCCGCAGTCTCTGCAGCACCAGTTCGATCCCCAGCTGCCGGGCGAGGGTCCCACATGACGCGCTGACCTCTCTTGCCACCTGCTGCTCCCCTCAACAGTGTACTTGTCAGTCTGACTGTTCTACTCTCCACTCTGGCTCTGGTGAATTCTCTCACCCTCCTGTGCTTCTGACTGTACCCAGTGCTTGTATAAATAAATAAATAAATAAATCTCTTTTAAAAAATAAATAATTTACTACATCATAGGCCTATTTGGAAATATTTGAAAACATTCACATTAATTGTGTGAAATAAAATGTCCATGAAATTCTCAATATTCTTGTAAAACAATCTTAGTCTCCCAACACGCAAAAAGTATTAAAGTTCTAAACACAGGGAACTTTTGTTTTCACTTCTTCCAGAAATATTCTCAATATTCTTCTAAAAAATCTTAGTTCCAAATACACAAAAAAGTATAAAAGGTCTAAATACAGGGAACGTTTACTTTTACTTCTTCCAGAAATACTTTATCTTCATATAGAATGAGAATTAGATCTGTGGCCATTTGTCTAATTGATCTGATCCAAAATGATAATAAAATTTCTCTTACATCACCAAGAAGATTAAAGAATTAGGGGCCAGTAAGGGCCCTAAATTAAGGCCCAGGGTGCCAGGAGTACAGGAACATTCTCTCCCACCATGGTATTTACAAATCAAAATGAATAAAATCTAGCTTCTGGAGATAGTATGCGGTGTTTATCTAGTCCTTGGAAAGATATATTTATATTCCTAGGAGTTAGGGTAAGAACAAAGGATATTTTTCAGTTTATCTTAAGAGAACATTTTTTTTTTCTCTTCTTCTAGGAAAGCTGGCGATTGTCTACCTTTTTTCCTGAATATAAACAGAGATATACCTTTGTTTTCTGCCTCTATAGAGAAATTCTATTGCCTATCACATCACTGCAAGACTGAGGTTAGGGGAAACAATGCTGTGACATCTGGCTGTTAGTTTAATTATATCAATTTACAACTCCTTTCCTTTGATTCAGGTGTCTTAATACAGGTAGCATTCCATCTCAGACCCTTCACAATTCTGATAAACAGTAAAATAGCACTTAAAATTTCATTTTAATTCAACCAATATTGTTTTATATAAAATTAAAACTTTTAATGACTAATTCTTCATGAATGCATGGATTAATAGAATTAATTTACTCAAAAAATATTTTTTAGGGCCTCCCTGGTGGTGCAGGCTGTTGAGCGCTGCACTGTGAAACTGTCCATAGACTCTGCAGCGTGGATTCGATCCTGGCTGGCCAGGGAGAATCCCAAGTGGTGAAGCAGACCTCTCCTGTCTCTCCTGCTGCTCCCCCTCAGCAGTGTATTTCGTCAGTCTGCCTGTTCTGTTCCCCGCTCTGTCTCTGGTAAATCTTCTCACCCTCCCGTGCATCTGGCCTGTACCCTGGTTCTTGTATAAAAATAAATAAATCTTTAAAAAAATATATCGTTTACTCCAAATTGGTTGGAATACATTTCCAAGTTGGAATGCCTTTTGGATCTATGGGTAAGTAAGGTAGATGTGATACTGGTCGAAGATGAATATACAGTTTATTGGAGAAAAATCAACCCAAATACTGAACTTAATAAATGTACCAAATGCTCATACAATTCCTATATTCCTACCCCTTATACTAAATTATTTACCTGAAAGGGACAATAGGAATAAATCCTTTTCCTTTACCCATAGAATTGAAACTTTTCAATGAGTAGTAGGTTCAGAATAATAGTACCTAGAGAGAAAGAAATTTCGAGGATAGTGTGCATGTATGTGGTGAGTATGAGTGAATGTTTTTGTGTTATATATATATATATGTGTGTACGTATACTAAATGTGTGTGTGTGAATTCGTATGGGGCTATACTGGGAATGATGATATTGAGGGTGAAAGGATCACAGAAAGTTTTTATTTGAACTTAATATGTTCATATTCAGTTCATATGTTAAATCATAGCTTAAACATGCTACATGCTAAAAACTGCTATGTTAAATAGATTAAACAAAGAATTTGGTTTTTTCTCTAAATATTTTATTATGAAATTGAATCACACTTCAAATTCATTTAATAAAAATTCCACACAGAAACTTACCTGCAGGAATTCAAACAACATATCATCTTTCACACATTATAAATTTTAACTATTGAAAATTAACATTAATATTGGATATTTTGAGCTTCATTTTAATGAGGAAGATTTTAAAATATTTAAATATGGAAAAAAATCATTTTACTTAAAAATATAGTATTTCCATATATAATCAGGACAAAAGGAGTGACCCATGAATCACTCTAATGTGTACAAGTCCTAATACTTAGTGTTTTATAAATTATGGTATACTCTCTACTATGCACATTAAAATTCTATGATGAATATCATAACCTAGACTTTATTCTATTTCTGAAAAACAAGATAATATGTAAATATGTATATAAGAATATGGGACAACTTATCAGTTATTTTAATCAATTGAATACTTGAAATAATATATTCTAATCTTCTCCAAACTCTTTTGTAACTTTCTATTATTTTTTTAAACTAGACATGGATTTTTTCTCAGTAAATAAATATATAGATTGTAACTGGCAAAAGGGAAAGCTATTCCTGAGGTAAACAGATACAAAAACAATTCTTTGATTAACATATTTAATCCATAACAGCTCTTACTTAGCATATAACACTGAATAATTTTTGCTGAGTAAATATATCTATACCTAGGTAGAAATACAGATATCTAGGTTTAGATATAGATATATTATTAATTACAAAGAAATAATCTAGAGCAAAAGTAATATAAAATGCAATATTGATCCACAAATACCAGAGAAGTCTAAGCATTAGTTTAAATTTAATATACATGATGATAGAGCAAAAAGAGTTTCTGTTGATTCTTTGTAAAAATAAATACTGACTCATTTTTTTTTCACAATTTGAAATAAGAGGAAGTGAGAGAAAACTCTCGTGATAATATAATTTTAAATTTTATGCTGGATAAAATACTGATATTGCAATTAATAAAGCCAATATTACAGTGACTTAATGTGACCAAATAACGCAAAGCAGGGACTAGGAAAGGAGTAGAATAAGACGGTAGCATATTCACTTCACAGTATTAATTCAGGTGCAAAGAGTTACATACCCAAAATTTTTCTTTCTGTCCTTGTGCTCCTCTCAGTGTGCCCCATCTACAAATAATAAAAATAATGAAAATGTTTGATTTGTATCTTGGTAAAATTATTGTCTGTTTGTATGTATTTTCTATTTTTGTTTTGCCCCCTGTTTTACTATGGAATTGTCATTATTGCCCTATAGAAATGTGGTTTCTTTTAAACTGTAGCATTATTTGTCTTGAAGTCAAACTCATTGAATGGAGATAAGTCATAAGGCTACCGGAATGTAGAGGTTTTAGGGTATGTAAGGATTCTTCTCCTCTTTATTTCTAACTCTCTGAAGCTCTACCCTAAGTGGCAGAAAATGAAAATCTCTGAGGTTATGATAAAAAACCATGATGTAAATATATACAATAGTTGTGGATATGAGTTTATGTAAAATCGTCATAGATATATATTAACTTATAAAGTGGCTATGCCCTAATATGGAATTGGTTTATAGAAATATATACATGGAAATCAAACCCCATATTACACATACTGGTCCATTTTCACTGTAGCATAAAACAGTTCATAAAGAGGTCAAAACTAAACCATCTCATTTTATCCTCTTGACTATACCCAATAAGGTAGGTATTATTATCATGTTCTATTATGAAAGAATAAGGCATGTTCAAGATCACAGAAGAGGAAATGATAAAGTAGGACTCCAAATACTATGCCCTCCTTAAAATGTTATATTGCTTCTTTTATGCATATATTGTCCCAACTACAGTGTGTCTTGAACAGCATCAGTTTATGCTGAGAAAGCATATTAACTACCACTTTCATGTGATTTGACAGATTGCAAAAACTATTCTGTCCCCTTATAATCCCATCGATCCATTCCTAACATTCTGAGTCCCAACATCAGAGTTCTTTCAAACTACATCATGGCATGTAATCACATAATGAGCATTCCTGGAGGAAGTACATATGTTTTGAACATGCAGACATTTATCTTTAACAGGATCCAGAGCAGAATGATGGCACCATAGCATGGAAGTGTGTCTAAAAGATAAAGATTTACAGCAAAGACCTAGGGACACTCAAAGAAATATATTAACGCATTTGGATCCCTTAAGATGAGAATGGGGATGGGAAAGAAGTGATTTAGGAGAGGAGAAAACACTAAAGAATTTTTTCTGTCTTTTTCCTGGTTGAGGCTAAGAGTGGTAATTGTACTGACTGCCATCTTTCAGGTCTCTGCTGCACACACTAAACTAGAATACTTTGTTTCAATTATTCTGAGCTGTTTAACATGTATGTTCAAACTGATGTAATTTTCAAAATTATTTAACAGTTTTATAAATGCATTGTAGCCTTGTTAAAAAACCATACCCATGTTTTCAAATACCATTATCGTTCAAAAAATTTGCCAATTATAATATGTTTCCCCAAATCTTGAAAGGTCATTATGTACTTAAAATAACAGATCACATCTGAAACCTCAACCCACTAATTTTCTGCTCACTTTTCATGGCTATCATAACAACTTAAAAAAAAATCTTTATTACTCAAACTTCCTTTCACTTATTCTAACTACTAGTTACTTCAGCAATTTACACAAGATCCAAAACCCAAGTCTAAATCAGAAGAAGAATCACTTAACTCCAAAATTATGCAGGCAAGAGAGAGGAAACCAAATTGAGATTCCACCACTTATAGTAAGAATGTGTGGCATGTCTTGCTTGCAGCACTAAAGAGTTTCCTAATTAAGAACTTTCAATCAAGGAAGAGGTATCCAGACATGACCAAGTTGACCCAGAAACAAAGCTTTAATGAAAAGGGAGGAGTAATTGAAAGCATAACTTGTTCCATGTCACTCAATTCCATGGAAGCTCAGCTCTCACAATTCTGGCTAAATTCAGAATTGGAGCAGGGGCAAGTCAGACTTATTAAACTGAAATTTGCAAAAAAATCCTGCATATTCTATAAAACAGATAAACAAAGTATAATACTAAAAATGAATAAAGATTTCTTTCCTACTTGGTAAAAATCTTACTAAGTTCTTTAACATTATAATACATAAAAGAATGAGGTAAGATTTTGTATTTCTAAGGTTATGAGTATCTTTATGTAAGTGCCTTTTGGAAAGGATGTTATTCCTCTCAGGTAACTGTACTAGACAATATCAGACTTCTTAAAACTGCGATTTTAAACTAAGTCTACATAGAAAACACATTGAAACTGAATACTATTTTGCATAAGATTTTAAAGGAATATGTTTACTTTTTACTCTTTTGGTTTTGGATGATTTTGACTTTAAGGTCCATACACCCACTGGTGATCAGATTAGACTCAGAGAATAGGATACAGTTGAAAGTACACCTTTATAAAAGTAATATCCATGTTACCCAAACCATTATTTTAAGAAATAGCACAGAAATTCTTGGGTGCCTCATCCATTTATCTTTGCCATTAGTCAATAAAGTTACTGTTCATTACAAAGAAGAAATATGTGTACCTTTGAGAAGCAGACGGTCTAATAGGAATAAAGTTGTGGAATCAAAATCAAGGTCAAAAGTAATTTGAATTTTATAATTGTTAGCTTTATAAAAGCATGTTTTAAAAAAATTTCTGTGTTACAGATGAAGAAATTAACATTAACAGTCTACAGAGGGCAAATATGACTTCCTTTACAAAGTTGAGTAGGAATACTTTAAGTAGAAATGGGTGTATAGCATTTTCAGCAAAATGATAAGTGGAAAGTCATAAAAGTACCATGAAAACCTCATCTCAGTCTATTCTAGAGTAGCAGTTGGTCCAGTGTCACTGAGAACAACAATGAGATAAAAAGTAGGAGATAAAGTTAGAAAAGCAGATTTGGCTCACAGCTACTAAAATTGGCACTTGCAAAGTTGATGATAAAGAGTATCCAAATACAAGATATAAATGATCCAGATAGTCTGTCAGAAGGACAACTGTGCCATTAGTGTAGGGGATAAAATCCACAGAGAGGAAGTTGAAAGCTTAAGATGAGTATTATACTTAAAGCAAGAAATAATGAAATTGCAATAAGCATGCAAGGTCCTTAAGGAAAATATTATTTATTCTTTTAATAGCTGCCTCTCCAATTTCTAGAACAGTGATTATCAAGTAATTGGCCCTAAATATATATGTGTTGAGTTAGTGACTTGAATTTCACTGTCAGTGAGAATGAACAGGAGGGCAGAGATTAGAGAGCTATTTGGAGATAAAAGTGGTGGAATTTGTTGGCCAATTTATATCGACAAAAGGGGAGAAGAAAGAGTCAAGGTTAACTCCCAAATTACAAGAATGAATGACTAGTGCATGAAATGTGGTGTGACTTGAGGTGCACTTCACATTGCACAGAGATGTCTTCCTGGAGATCGGGTTGATTTATCATCACAAAAGACTGTAATTACAGTATTGCTTCATCTTTTGAGTTCTCTTTACTGATGGTGGTTCTGAATATTAACCTCTAAATTTATGGCTTTTCAGGGTTTCTGACAGGTAAAACCGTATAAAAATCAAGGGAAACCAATTACTTAAAGAAATTATGAAACAGACTTTCTGTAGAGTGAGTGATTCTTCTGTGGTGAGAATTATTATTTTCTAACTGATGTCAAGAATACATTTGCTTAGGGTTTGAGTTCCTTAAACTATGTCTCATATCCATCTAAAATTCTGAAGCTGCAAGAATAAAAAATGATATATTTTATACTGATGGTAGGTTCACTACATGCTAGCAGAATTATCTAGACCAAAATGTCACAATGCTTCTGATGATTTGTTATGTCTGACGACCCAGCATGTGCCCAATAGACTGACAACAGGGATTGAAACCTGTTTTCTTGGCAGACCAATTCTGAATTAGTAAATAAAGATCCAGACAGATAAAACAACAGCAAAGTTTCTAAACAGTAGACATGTAAAGAAATCTTATGCAGTACAGCTTACTTGCACAGGAAATTTTGGAGGAAAGCAGGGAACAAATACATAAGAAAGCCTGATAGGGAACTCCAACTCTTCTTACTAAGGAAATGAAAATCAGATAGGATACAAGGGTAAAGAAATCACCAGATGAGCCTCAAGTCGATAACAATGACAAGACTTCTCTGGATATAGGAGTTTGCTTTTAAAGGTGAGACTACAAATAGACACTCAGCTCCCCTTAGACAAAAAGTTGAAACATACCAAATACCATCTTTTTCAAATACTAAATATGGTATTTTTCAATACCATATTTAAAAATGGTATTCAAATGAATATATGAAGGCTTTTGTTGCCTCTCTCTCTCTCTCTATATATATATATATATATCATATATAAAGGCTTTTGTTGCCTTATAAATGTCTACCAGACTTACTTAGTAACTTCAGTCAAAAAAATTCATGCATACTGAGTGTGGCATTGTTGAATATGATAGAGAGCTATCAGAAGGTGCTAACTAATACTAAATAAAAATGAATAAAAATAAACTCCATGGGAGAAAAAAAGAAGCCCATTTACCATCCAGCCTTCATTTTTGACTTAAACAAAATGTAAATCAAATCTGGCCTCATTGAATCTAAGACCGGTTACTTTAATTGATCTATTCTGCCAAGAGGTACAATTTTTATCACAGACTATAGAAGCAAAAGGAGATATATAAAATATTATTTTTTACATAAAAGTAGCACAAAAGATTGTGTTCCCAATTTTATTACTCATCCAACCAACACTATTTGTTGAGTTTCTCTACCATATAATTTACTCCACCCTACCCTGATGACAAGATTGTGACCCATTCATGCTCTGGTCAGAAATTTCTGCTGCAGAAATGAAGTATCTCTTTGCATTTACTTTGTCAACAGAATATACACTACCATGTGAAATGTGCTGGGGAGAGAGTAAGGCCAGTGTTATCCATCATCATCAATAACAATTAACTAGGGTAATATCTCATGAAGATATAGTGTGAGGACAAACTTCGGCCCTCTGAAGTTAGACACAGAAATGACTTTTTATCTTCTCATAAAATTTTAGCACTCAAAGGAGACTAAAAGGTTATAGTATACTGCAGGGATTGGTCAACTATCACTCATGGGCTAAATCTGGCTGACTGCCTATTTTTGTAAATAAAGTTTTATGGGATAATCAAGTTTGTTCATTTACATATTACCTATGTCTGCTAATGGCAGAGCTGAGTGATAAAGACTATGTGGCTCATCAAATTAATTTGACTCTAATCCAATTTCTTTGCTTCATAGATAAGGCAATGGAGACCCAAATAGGTTAAGTAACATTTCAAAACTGTGTAAGTGGCTAACTTGGCACTAATATCTAAGAGACAATATAATGTAAGGTAAGAAGACAGAAGTGGGTGGAATCATTTCCACCTGTGATAAGGGAAGGCATGAGAGGCCTTGAATATTTTATAGATGATGCCAAGTAGAAAGGAGGAGAGAAGAACATGTTATCATACCAGGAGCAATCCTTGTGTATTCATAGAGAAATCATAAAAGGTTTGGATGGAAGATAGCCGCAGAAAGATAAAGCTGGTGATAGTGAATAAGATGGACTAAAATAGAAAAGTGTGGGGTTGATGGCAGGAAGAACAGTTTGGTCATTATCACAATATTCCAATCAGGGTTGCATTCATCACATCTAAACATCTCATGGGTATCAGAAGCGTAATGGATATAATTATTACAATGATGTGAACAGAAAAGATTTAATGCATTTATTTTGGGGATTGAAATAAATCAATGTTGTCACTTACTATTATAAGTGGTATTCATTCTTCATATGAAATATTCATTTTTCTGCAACTGTTCCTTTTTTATTGTAACATAGACTTGGCCTGACCCCCTTTTTGGACATATTAAACTACAGTTGTAGTTTAACAATGTAGAGACTAAGAGCATTGATCCCCACACAATCAAAAATCTGAGTATAACATGTGACTGACTCAAATTTAACCACTAATAGCCTGCTACTGACTTGATACTTCACTGATAACAGTCAAATAATGGAAACTTTGTATATTATATGTAATATACACTGCATTCTTATAATACTCTAGGCTACAGAAAACATTAAGAAAATCATAAAGAGCAAATACATAAATATACTGTACTATATTTATTGATGCTATAAAATTACAACATCTGTTTATAACATTAATTATCTCTCAGGACCTATATCAACATTGTCTTAAATGATATAAAACACTGTGGATGTTATACATGTTACTGATACTAAATAGCAAAAATGAAAAGATACTGTGAAAAGGGCATTTATTCACAAGTATTCATTCATATACTGATAATTTATATATATATATATATTGATGATGATATTTATTGAAAAATATTCACATGTAAGTGGGCCTATGCAATTAGAGCTTGGGTTGTTCAAGTGTCAACTGTACTCAATAATACCCTACATATTTCTGCTCAGAGAAGACATTTAGTGTTTCCATAGCAACACATAACTTTTAACAAAATCTCCAGTTCTTTCCTAAGAATTACATTTTTCTTATTTCTGGAGCATAGGACAAAAAGCCCTATCCTAGATTCTGAAATAGGAAGGTTGCAGTGTATGTTTTCTAAAAATGTACTTGTAAAGTACTCTCTCTCAAGGTATAAACAATCCTGCACAGCCTGACAGAAGAAGTCAAAAGTTAGTGAACTTCCTACTCCTGATGTCTCCTTCACCCACCACACATCTCTGGAAATTCTTAAGCATGCACTTCATCAACCCTCCACATGAATTCTATCATATTTGGAGTTTTGAGGTCAACACCAGTAGACTTTAGATTATAAAATAAAACTTCCAAAGAGAATTTATTAAGTTAAGTTTGAAATGCAGATTATAGCAGAGGTAAGAAAATTCCTTTATATAGCCTCCAAAATATGAAGTATAGACAAACATTAAAACTCACTCAGCAAGAAGGTAAAGTATACTTGGTCATCACAATTTAATATAGACAGAAGTCAAATTATGATGTTGTGCATCTGAAAGCCATATGCCATATTAAACTGATATTACTGCAATGAAAAAAATCACATCTTAGCAAAAAGGTAAAACATAATTTCCCAAATAATTGAAAGTCCTTCCTTGTTATAACACATGTCCCCATTTTTTTTAATCTAAGGAATTTTCTATAATCATCTTCCTCAACTGGATTATTTATTCATCTTTCTTGAATCTTTAATTACTAAGAAATTATGATTTACAACCACAATGACTTTACAGTTAAAGTGTATGTGACCAAATAAACATACTACTTATATGGCTTCCTTGGCAAGTAGAACCACACCACCTAAAGTTTGGAAAATTTTATCAAATTTATCAAAGAAATTGTTTCCTCCAGTAGCCAAATTTCTCTTTCCCTTCTCATCCTCATTAATCCACTTGCCTTCTCAAAGTAAAATGGGTTAAAATGTTAAATATAAAATAAATTGAAATAAGTATAAGAGTATAATATTATAGTTAAGTACTGATGAATGCCATTAAAATGAATTAGAATCAGCTCCAAATTATAATTTTTAACATAATGCTGAGAATTGGTTCACAGAATAATGGAAAAGTTAAAGAAAGTATGAATTTTTAAAAATTAAAGTGTAAAAATGAGTAACCTTTATATAGCAGACATATATCCTTTAAGCCACACAAGACTAGTAGGAAACTATTTGTATCCCAATGAAATAGATGAGAAACCAGGGATAAACGAGATTAAATTACCTGCCTGATACCACCTAGGGAGAAGGACAGAACTATCATTCCAACCTAAGCCTAACTCCCAGACCCAATTTCTTTATGCTCTACAGAATTGCCTCAATAATCAAGATTAGTCTTTCATGATTCTATAGCAAAAAATTGTCTTAGAGACCTTTCATGTATTTGCATGTGTATGTATATACATACAAATATATGTACATATATGTTTCATAAGCCATATATTTTTAAGAATGTCAAGAGTTTTTTAAAAATTCTTTTTTAACCAACACTCCCACCATGCTTTCACTTAAATAAAAATAAAGCTTTCCCTTTTTTCCACTATTGTTTTGTTTCACAAAAGGCCAGTTTGCAGCAATAGCAGTTATAAAGTAGAATGGACCTGGTCAGTATTTGAGATGACAAATCAATGAAAGACCAATGTCAAACAAGAGAAACAAATGGAACACAAACTGTCCTGTCAATTTGATTCAGTACTGACAGACATGGCAGCATGATTCAATCAGCACTGAAAATAGCAGAAAAATAAAGGCCATTTATCAGAGTTTCACTGTACCTAGGTGCCTCCTCACCTCCAGTCTTCTGTGAGTTCAGCTCAAATGATCCTGAGTCTGTAGAACCTCCCAATGATTGATAGCTTTCCATCACTGCACCAGATCAGTGGCTTTTATTTTATTCATTGATGTTCTCCATATTATTTACCTCAGTATCCCCAGAACTTACCACGGTTCCTAGCACACCATCACTACTCAATAAAATTTGTTGAAATTTTAAGTCGAGGATCAGTTTAAGAGGTATCTATATGAACTTAATAATTGCATTTTTTCACTTTCTAATCTGGCTCAAATATTTCGGGAAGTAAGTCAATATAATAGCCAAAAAATTCTCCTAGCTTTCATATAATTTTAACTAGTTAGGTTTATTCTCATCAAATTTAATACACAATATAAAAATATATAAATGCCAGATAAATTCACATTAGAGAAATTAATTTGACAGGACTTAAGTGGAGATACAAGATCATCCTACTGTAGTTTGCATCCACAATTATAACAGATACAACTACAAAGATTCAACAAGAAGAATCAGCTACCATTTATTCTTTCTTTTCCTGAAGACTTCAATATTGCCAAGTCCATTTTCATTTTCTGTTTTATGTGAACTTTCAACATTTTGCACTGTTAACCTTTCCTATCTTTGTAAAACTCCCCCTCACCCAGGTCTGTGTGATTCCCTATCTGACCTCTTCTGTTTTCTTTTTCTTTTTTTTTTTTTAGAGGCATGTTTTATTTATTCATTTATTTGTTTGTTTTGTTTATACATGCACTGGGTACAGTCAGAAGCGCGGGAGGGTGAGAGAATTCACCAGAGCCAGAGTGGGGAGCAGAACAGGCAGAAGGACCGAAGTACATTGCTGAGGGGAGCAGCGGGCGACAGGAGAGGTCACGCCATGTGGGACCCTCCTCCGGTGGCCGGGGAGCAGCCGGGATCGAACCGGCACTGCAGAGGCTGCGGGCAGCTTCGCAACCCAGCGCTCAACCACTGCGCCACCGGGGAGGCCCTCTTCTGTTTTCTTAATCAGCCTCTCCTTCTTTATTTGAACTTTAAATGTTGGGGTCCTTCAGGTTTTGATCTATAGCCCTCCTTTCACTTCCAAGTCTTTGGTTACTATTGAAGTGCTGATCACTTTCAAATTGTTTCTCTTTGGACTCACAAAAATCTGTAGTTTCACTCCAAAAAATATGTATTTATATTTTGACATTTCTATCTGGGTATCTCCACAAATCTCAAGCACAATATATCTAAATTGAACACTTGGTTGTCCTTCTACTTCCATCTGCTCCTCTCCCATTATTCTCCATATTAGTAAATAGAATATCTATGTTACTCATGGGAGATACTTGGGATTTAGAATTGACACCATCCTTTTCAACTGCCATCCCTTCAACAAATTACAGAGTCCTATCAATTCAACAAAAATACATACTTAATATTCATTTATTCATATTGAAAACTACCAACCAAATCCAAAGTGGTGTTATCTTGACCATGGCTTCTGATATTTCTATATTACTTTAGTTTTTTCTATTCCATCTTCAACACTGTAGTTTGACTGTCTAAGCATGACAATGATTTTTTTTAAAAATAAATACAAATAATGTAATTTTACTCTTGAAATTCCTTGAAAATAACTTCCCTAAAGCTTGGGAAGAGGTTCAAAATTCACCATAACTGACAAAGTTCTGCAGGCTTTGCCCTATGCCTAATTCATCACTTGTCTTTTTGTTACATTATCCATAGGTCTGTTAAAACTCTCCTAGTAACTCCCAGAAAACATCATCTCAGTGACCAAGAGGAGATAGTGAAGGAACATTTGTACATTTGTAACAACATAATATTTAAAGGAAAGTGAAAAATACTTATCTGTGGAACAGGATTCATATAGTAGTGACAAAGGCTGACTAGCTCTTTGCATCATGTTATAAGTCAAAGAGTAGAACTTGAGTAGATGTGTAAATACAGCACAGAAATGGAGCTAGAAGTTGTATACATCAATACAAAATTTAGTTCAGGATTCAGACTGGGGATTGTACAAAAACCGAGGAGATAGTGACTGAGGCTAAGAATGATCTACAACCCTATTTATTGGCAACAACAGAGTTTGGATAGGTTTCTTCTTGTTCATGAAGGATTAGAGAAATACTTCACAGAAAATGAATTTATGTATGTATATACATATGTCAAGAGATACAAAGCACCATCCTAGGATACTGATCCTGTGTTTTTGGAATAAGATATAACCCTAGGAAATTATTTACTATAAGGACAGCAGAGCCCTGGTTTTGAATTTGCTTCTTTGTGGATTGAAAGAAAGCTTGTCTTTCAAACTTGAGGACATGAGTAGAAAACAGATTGAGACATATGGGTAACAAGATAACAAGATACACAGCAAGTCATTATAAACAAATTGAAATGAAACCTAATGAGACAAAGTAAAGTTTTAATATGAGATTTCATGCCTGCATGTAAGGTTACTATTAATCAAAATCATCCTTCGGGGAAACTAAAAACAAAGATAGGGCTAATTTGATAATGTTCCACAGTACCATGAAACAAGGTATCAGAATTCTGGTGACTGACATTGTCTTCTTTAGAAAGTATTTTATGGCAATTTTCCTGTCATTTATTACACTTTTATTTTATATACAATTTATGGTTACAGATTATTTTTTAGAAGATTAATATTTTGCTGTGTTAACTTTTGAAAAAATTAGTTTTGATTTCACACTTTCAGAAACTGGATAACTCTCAATTTATTCTTTCACATATTCATTTATTACATTTTTGCCTCCACCAAACTATACCTCTACTTCCTTCCTCCCCCATCTCTTTCCTTGTTGGATTGTGTAAATACTAAGTCAATTTTAGAGATTAACCCTTTGTCAGATGTGTGGTATGTAAGTATTTTTTGCTCATCCTGTAGGTTGTCTTTTTGTTTTTGTAGTGGGTTCTTTTGAAGTACAAAAGTTTTCAAGTTTATAGAGTCCCACTCACATAGTTTTGCTTTTGTTTCCCTTGCTGTTCAGGGTTCTACTTCCAAGTACATATTTGTAGGATATATCCTGTAATGTGTCTCCTATATTTTTTTTAAGTGCTTTATGATTTTGGTTCTTTTATCCAAGTTTTCAATCCATTTTGAGTGAATATTCATATATCATGTTAAATTTATTCATTTATTTATTTTTGATAGTATTTAGCTTGTTTAGCAAGTAAAATTATTTCCATTTGCTAATGGGACATATTTATTTTTAATGAATTGATATATTTATTAATTTAATGTAATTATTGCAATCAATTTAATTAATAATTATTATTCAACATAACATATTAATTTCTTCAAATTTAGGTGTTTATATAATTTTAAATTCTTTTTAATCTGGTTTTTGGTTTCTCAGTTAAGTCATCAATAGTTAATATTATTTTTTATATTTTGAAACTCATTTTTAAGAAGAGCTTTTGAAAAAAAAATAATTTTATGTTTCCAAAACCCAATAATCTTGTTATTAATAATGTGCTAACAATTCCAAATATCTTAATATCCAGTTTGGTATTTTCAAAAGTCAACCTAGTTGATATTATGAAATTATCATAAACTGCTATCAAATTCTAAAAATATAAACTTTACTGGATCCCTTTAAAAGTAATGTTGTAAAACTTAAAATGTTCACAAATCATGTGTATTGGTGTATAAAGTCCTTGAGCCTTCACAACAGTTAATTCCAGAAATCTAAGTAGTATTACTGCTAAGAAATCCATTGACAGTAAATAACAGATCTATCAAAAAGCATTTGTCCATCTCAGCATGTATTAAAATTTTCTGATAAGTTTTTAATAGTGACTATGATCAAAATTTTTCAAAAAAGCAAAATTAGGAGGATCTTCCTGAATATTTTAAAGATAACCTATCTTGATTCAAGGACCAAAACAGAGTTAAATATTAAACACTGGATATATTAAGCTTAAAGGGGAGACAGAACAATTCATCCTTTATCTCAGTGAGTTCCAAATGTTCTGGACAGTTTAATTAGAATAAAATAAGCTTTCTCTTCAGTTGATACAATAGAATTCAGCTTCTGTATGTATAAATATATATAAGGTAATTATATTTCAAATTTCATTATTTTCCTCCGTTACATAATATCATCTTGATTCCCCATAAAAATTCTTTTTTTATTCCAAGAGTGTTACTACATACAAAAATCCAAATTGAGAGAAATTCATGAGGTACTAATTTCATGAGGTGCAATTATATTAAATGACCTATTTGCAAATACTAACACTATGGCTCAAGATTCAAATTTGAGTTTTAGAAATGTGACATATTGCGATAATTCTTGAATTTGTTGTCTATTTTACAGACCATAAAAAGTAACATTAAAGAATGTCAATATCCACTTTATTACCTTTGTGATCATAAAATAGTAAACATCATTTTAAAATACATATCTGAATATATTTATATACAATATGTATTTACATATGAATTTAACTGTAAATATGTATTGAAAAAGTTTTATGAAGTTTCAACAAATTTAAATCTATCCAGACTTCCCCCAAGAAAATTAAGGAATGGTATTAACTAAACATTTGCATTAACTATCCAAAAAGCTCTTCCAATTATACTTCCAATACATAAAAGATATTTTGTACTACAAACTTTTCTATAAATCTGTACTAGTTTGTTATAGTCCACTTTTAAGTGTTTATGGAAGTATAAGTATTTTAAGGACCTGAATAGTATCACTGAAACTAAAATGTTCTACTTAGTTCTTCCAAACTTTAGATGATATCAAATTATAGAATGTAATTCTGTATTCCTTTCTTGGCAAAATTCATTCTGAAGTCAACAATTCACATCAATAGTGGCTTTGCTTAACAAATTGTGAAATAAAATCGCACACTATTATATCTACATTTTAATGTACACATTGTAAATCTTCAAACTTATTAGAAAAGAAACTGATTGAATTACTAAGAATTATTCAGATGCTATCACTTGCTTATTATGACCACAATGGTTTTATTTCTACATAATCAGTTCAATTTTCTCAGGTCAGAAGTTCAGCTTTTATTCATACAGAAGTCTGAAAAACATCTATTATTTGAGAATGTCATTAAAAACATGATTCTACTTTAAAATGTCATAGATATGGGGGAGATATGGTCAAATTTAAAAATTGGTCAAGTGTTTTAATTAAATAGCAGCAAATGATTCCCATTATTTTTATATTATTACTACTGATAATTAACATTTAAAGCTCCCATATATTAAGAATGGAATACCATGTCTGTATGATCTCATTTATTTCTAACAAACACCCTTTTTTCCCCTTAGCTTACAAAATCTAAACAGCTAAATAAATGGCAGGAATAAGTTTTTGGCATACAGTAGATATGTCTGGCTTCAACACAATACACTTAATACAGTGTTGTGTCTGAGTCTTATTAGGCAATATTACTATTGAAGTGACTTAAATTGAGTTTGAGTTCTACAACTAACCAGTATGTACTCTCTAGCAAATCTTTATCACTGTCCTTCTCTTCTATAGAGGCTTATTGCAGAGATAAAGTCCATGATCCTTTAAATATCTTAGACAAAGTATTTTAAATTAAAAGCACAATAAGTTAAATTATTTTAATACTTGCTTTGTTTTAAATATTGTTTTTTTTTACTATTTAAACATTTTAACAAAAAAAGGAAATAGCATAAATTTCTTTTTCCTTTACTTTTAAAGAATTAAGTACCATGCATTTATTTTTCTCTCAAAGATGAAGCTATTTGACTATTGTTTCACTTTTCTCTTCTAAAAAGAGAAAGGATAGGAATAAGAATATACAGTAAAGGAAATGCAAAGTAATAATATGTTCACCTTTATTCTAGGTTAACTCCACTCTACTCTTCAATTGTACCAACCCTATTGCACTGTATACTCAAATGAGGTCTTCCTCCCCTGTGTTTCCAGTTATCTCCCATACATTGAAAAAAAAAAAAAAACAACAATGCACTTGCAACAAAATACATTTATAGAACTGTACCCATTACAGATTGTACACACTTCAAGGCCAGGTAAATAAATGTATGCATGTATTTCCCAGAACTCAGATATGCTACAGTGTGCCAGAGAAAGAAATATTTCTTTTTAAATGTTTCTCAATTTCTACTACCTTCTGCTACAAGGGAACAGAAATTGAGTAAGGAATCCAGTTTTGGAATTTCACTTCTTCAGTGGAACTTTCTTATCTCAGATTTGTTTTATCTCAAAGTAGAATGACCATGAACTAGGATGCTGAATTGAACTATCTGCAAAGGTTTACATTGGATTCCTTGTTAAGAATATCACTTCACAAGACACAGGGCAGAGGAATGAAATGTCACATGGACATTTCTTGGAACTTATACTGTAAACTAAATGGCACTGCTTCATGTCTTATAAATTAATATAAAGATAATGAAAGAATGTGAAGCAAACTCAGAGACAGTGAAATAATCAGAGCCAGGTTGGACTCTACAAGAAGCAAAAAATGTACCACTTAATAGCACTAGAAATGATTCATACTCTTAGAATAATTTTATATTATTTATAGTATAAAATACTATAATCATATTATACTATTTATAATATATAAAGAATAAAATGAAAAGATTCTTTAGAAATTTAACCTGAAGTCTTTTTATACAGTCTTGATGCAAGTTTCCTCAGCTAGCTAAAAAGATGATAGATGATATAGATAATAGGTAAGTAGGTTGACAGACACATAGATGCATAGAAGATATAGATACAGATAAATATGATAGGTAAAAGAGATCAAAGTTAATGACTACAAGTTAACAACCAGTATCACAACATAATTAGGCACTAACAGAAAAGCATGGATTTCAGTATAACACTGTATTCTTTATATGTAAAATTTGCTTCCTTATCATTATATGATTACTCTCTTTCTCATAAAGGTAAATGGGTCTAACAAGAAAATGGAACTAGAAAATCATTGCAATTAGAATTATTACAGACTTTAGTCCAAGGATCTTCCTACTTTCTTCAAATCCATCATTCTCCTTTTATCACTCTTAATAACCTTTCTGCCATTTTAGTAATACAGTAATATTCATATCGTAAACCCCTTGCTTTTCTGATTCTTCTTGCACCCACCCATATGGAAAACCATCAGGATTGAATGAATTCAACTATCTACTCTTCTTTTACCCAACTGACTGATTACAAGTGCAGAAATTACCCACAAGAGGGCAAAATGGTACCACTACCTATATGTGGCTTTCTCTTTGTTTCTGGCAACTCACTTTCCTCAAATTCTAGATAACCATTGCAAACCATTTTATTCTCCTCAAATTTCTGATAATGCATTCCCTCCTGCTGCTTCTTTCCTCTACAGCTAACCTTACCTTCTACTTCTTGAAGATTTTTTAAAATAAAATTGATAGGAATTTTTCTTAACTCATCAGCCCCTTAAATGTTGAAACATATTTATGTACTGCTATCCCGTCTGCCTTCTTTCCTAATAATACCAATCTCCACCTACTCTGGTTCCTAACTTTTACAGCTTTCTAGATTTTTAGAAATCTTACACTAGCAACATTTTTGTTTCAAATTATGTTCTTGAGATAAAAAGGATTTATACCACTGTATCTGCTTTTGAGTTTATAGGTTTAAACCTTTACAGGTGTATGTTTTCACACTATACTACTACCAGTGCCCCAGTATCCTCCACCAACTCTGATTGAGCCCCCTCTGTCCCCACTCCTACCTTCCCTGTCTGGTTGCCTCAGTTTTGCAGTCATATGCCATGGGTTTATTATTGTTTAGTTTTTACTGACCCTTTGTTTTGTTTCTCTATATTCCACATATGTGTAAGACTATCCAGTATTTGTATTTATTCTTCTGTCCATGTTGTCATAAATGGTAAGTGTTCATCTATTTTTATAGTTAGTATTATTCCATTGTGCACACAAACGCACACAATTTTTATGACCCATTCCTCAGTACTTGATAATTAGGCCATTACCATAACTCAGCTATTATAAATATGGCTGCAGTGAACATAGGAGTGTGTCCTTCAAGTTAGTGTTTTTGTATTCTTCAGGTCAGTATATACCTGGGAGTAGAATTGCTAGGTCACATGATAGGTATTTTTAAAAATTTTTTGAAGCACTTCAAACTGTTTCCCAAAGGGGCAGGAACAGTCTAGAATCCCAAGTGTACAAATGTTCTTTTTTCGCCACATTCTCACCAATATTTGTTGTTTTTGGTCTTTTTGATATGTGCCATTCTCAAGGGTATGAATGGCATTTCATTGTGGTTTTGATTTGTATTTTCCTGATAAATGATGCATTTTTTTTTATGTTTCTCTGGCTATCTGTATATCTATATATCTTCTTTGAAGAAATGTCTATTTAGGGCCTCCCCGGTGGCGCAGCGGTTGAGCGCTGGGTTGCGAAACTGCGCGCGGCCTCTGCGGCGCCGGTTCGATCCCCGGCTGCTCCCCGGCCACCAGAGGAGGGTCCCACATGGCGTGCAGACCTCTCCTGCCGCCCGCTGCTCCCCTCAGCAGTGTACTTCGGTCCTTCTGCCTGCTCTGCTCCCCGCTCTGGCTCTGGTGAATTCTCTCACCCTCCCGTGCTTCTGACTGTACCCAGTGCATGTATAAACAAAACAAACAAACAAACCAGCAAACAAATAAATAAAGCATGCCTCTATAAAAAAAAAAAAAAATGTCTATTTAGTTCTTCTGCCCATTTTTATTGGGTTGTTTTCTAAGAGTTCATTATATAATTTGGATATGAGCCCTTTGCCAAATTATATGCAAATATTTTCTTCTATTTAGTAGGGTATCTTTTTGTTTTACTGATTCTTTCACTGTCTAGAAATGTTTTAGTTCAGTGTGATCCCTTTGTTCAGATGTGCTTTTGCTTATCTTGCCATTGGAGATGAATTCCTAAAGACATATCTGAAGCCAATGTTGTATTTTGTTGTTTTTTTTTCTTCAATGCATTTTATAGTTTTGGGCCTCATATCCATGATTTTAATCCAATTTGAGTTAATATTCCTTTGTCATAGATAAACAGTACATAGATATACAAGCTTATGTCCAGGCTCTCAATTTTAGTATCATACTCTTTTGATGCCTATCCCTTTGAATTATAGTTTGAAGTCTGGAAAAGTGATAGCGCTATTCTTCCTCTTTTTTGTCAGGATTGTTTTGGCTATTCAGGGTCTTTTGTGGTTCCATATGAATTTTAGCATCATTTGCTCTATTTCTTTAAAGAATGTCATGACTCTCTTTTCATAGAGTCATTCTTCCCTATCAGTCATTAAATATTATATTTTCTCATGACTTAATTTCAGCCAGTCTTTTCTTATTCTGTTCAGTTTCATTCATCTTAATTCTTTTCTCTCCCATCTGCTTGAGATCAATATATCTGTCTTCTCTGACATCTATATGCATATTTAAGTCTCAAAGAGACCTTACAATTTCTATATCAGATAATGAATTTCTTCCCCTTTTCCCATTGCTGATTTTCTATTCAAAATGTACATCATGACTGCCAGATTTTCTCCTGAATATTTCTTGATCCACTCATTTCCCCCCAAGTCTTCCACCATATTATCAGGTAAGACTAATATCTTTTACTTAGATTGCTAGAATTTGTCTTTCTATATCACAATCTTTATGATCAGTGCAATGTTTTTAAAATGCAAATAAAGATCATGCCACCTTTTTATTTGAAACACTTCAATGTTTTATCTTTGTTCTTAAGATCTTTAACCAAATATTTAACATTCCTGACTAGTTTTTTTTTTTTTTTTTTTTTTTTTAAGGCCTATAAGTCCCTGCCTTCTAAAATTCAGCTAACACAATCTTTGTGTTCTTACAGTGTTTTGTATCATTCTGACCTGAACATGCAGGGCTTTTCCATAAGCTGTCCTTTTGTTTTATTACTAAGTAACCCATAAATGTCAGCTCAGACTTTTCTTCTTCCAGGACATTTTTCAGCTCTTTAAGACTATTGTATGCTTTCTTTCCATTTTCTTCCCTGCTTTTGTAAATGTAACATAGCTTTAAATTTTCATGTGTTTTTGTTTAATATCTAGTTGTAGTCTGAGGGCAAGGAATGTTTATTTTTTTCATCATGTCTATTCTCAGCACAATAACAGGAACACAATAGGTCCTCTTTTAATATTTGTTGAATATATAAGCTTAGAAATATTTGTAATTGTCCTCAGTTATAGGTCATAAAATGTTACATCAAAATTTACAGAAATCTCCATCATGTAATATAATCATCTCCGATGATTCACTCAAACCAGATGTCTTCACAGTCATTTATTGAATACATGCCTAATATCTGTTACTTCACAGGATTTTTAAAATAAATTGTAGGGTTATTCACTTTAATTTTTAAAAACTCTGCAAATTATCATTCACAATTGACTTGAAAAAATTCTTAATCTTTAATCTTTCCTTGGATATATAATGCTTTGTTTTCCTTTTAGCTTCCATTCGCAATAGTGTTTCTCCGCTCCAAGTTATTATTCAATATTTATTTATGAAAATGTTGATACTGTTGACTCCAGATACACATAAAAAAAGTATAGAACCAAAATTCTGGTCTTTTAAAAATTTCATCAAATCTACCTTGACCAGGTACATATCCTAATAGCTATAAGCCAAATCGTAGAATTTTGATAAGTGCAAGCATGTAGTTTATCCATTAAATATCCCCATTACCTAAGATAATACCTGGTACCTGTAAGTACTCAAAAAAATCCTGTTAAATAAATGAACTTACAATAAAACATTATTCACAATGACAAAAATACATCCTAAAATTATCTTGTGTGTTATTATTTTTAAAATTATTTCTTATTATTTCTATATCAATAAAATTATGTTCCATAAACAGGGAAGATAATATAAAGTCAATGTTTATTGCAATCATTTCCTTTAATTTTCAAAAGCTTTTACTGCTCTATTTTTTTTTTCATTTGAGTTCTAGTGGTGAGTCCTGAAAATTAGATGCAGAATTAAATAGTATTAATGAACTACTTTATCAACTTTGAAGTGAAGAATTAAAGAAAGCTCAGAACCTTTGGCAGACAGGGACAAGGGTTGAACTGTGATAGATAAGTAAATATCGAATAAGATCAGTATAGAAAGCATTACCCAAGATGAAATCTCAAATATCATACTTTTTTATGGTAAGACACAATCACCAAAATCCTTGAATTTAACATCTCTAAATTTGAGATTCATCTTATAGACAATGGAGCTTCTTAGTTTGATGAGTAAAATATTTTCTTATCATTATTGGTATATAAAATAATGCATTACCTTAAAATATAAGGCACTTTTTATTCAACTAATGCTTTTGTAACTATACTACATACAGTGGGGATGAACAAAAGTTTTGGAAAGAGAAAAGAAATGAAATAATATTAAGAGGAAAGAGAGACATACATTTTAACTACCTATCACAATTCTACACTTTAGAGAGGGAAATATATAGTTTTAACACTTTGTGCTAAAATCACAGGTGAATGTATCTGCCTCATTACCTGAACTCCTAAACAGCAAGACTATATATTTTTTGTTTTCCTTTTTATATTCCTCAGTGCTGGTCACTTGATAGAATTTTAAATTCATTTGTTCAATCTAATTAAATATAGTAAGTGTGTCTTCTACTAGAAGGGCAGCAAACAGAATTTGTTATAATAAATTTATTAAGGTACTTCATAGAGTATATTCAGCTCTTCCATAAGGAACAATAAGTTACTTGGACTAGTTGATTACTCTCTAATTCACTGATGCACTAATTTCTAACTGCAGTAATTACCAAATCAGGAAATACTAATGAAAAAATGATTAACATCCACTGCTCCAGAGCACCTAAAAATGCCCTGGTGACCTAAACTATTTCTGAAAAATAAACATTCTCAAAAGCAATTTGCCAATCAGCAGAATTAGCTCTGGTAATAGTCACACATAAAAGTTAAATTTATAAAGGTCCCAATTTTCTAGGAATTTATATAAGTGAACACAGCCCTGCAGCTGACATACTTGAGTATGGGAAATATACAAACTCTGGCAGAATGACTAAAACTAAAGTCATTTATAACTTGTTCAAGCCTGATATAAAAAATCCAGGATTAACATGACCAGCAAGGCTAACAGATAGTAGAGATGCTATGTGACCAGCCCAAGTGTATCAAGGAAGGCACCACAACAATGTTGGCAATTTTAGAGTTCTTGGAATGATAGTAAAAATTATTTAAATTACTGAGTGTCTGGTAGGAAAAGTTTTCCAAATCAATGGCAACACCAGAGAACACAAAAATTGACAATGAAACATACGTATATAGGAAGAAGTTTAGAAGGAATGGGATTTTCAACCTGAAGGGAAACAGAATGAAATGGAACTGAATTTCTAGTTACAATAGAATATAAAAAGCATTTTATTACACTGCCTTCCTGAAAAGTCACTAAGAAATTTAAAAGAGTAGAACAAAATGAAACAAAAATCTAAAATCTCAGTATCTTCTGTTTATCTTTAGTGAACCAAGTAAACAGCTATAATACAATGCAATGTAATATAATATAACATAATATAATCCCAAATAACATCTTTGACTAATAATGGACAATTGTCCTTTGTTTTTCACCAAAGGATGAGTATGTGAATACTGAGAAACAACACTTGCCATAACATGAATAGGAAACTTTTGATAATTTTGGTATTTTTTTTTCTTTTGATAAAGTAATTAAATGAAGCAAGCAAGGACAGAGTCAAGTATGTGAGTGATTGCAATGATGATCATAGAATTTTAACTAAATAAAGAAGTATAGGCTTCAAGGATAAGTGGGACAATTACATAGTGGTGGAATTGAATGAAAGAATTCACTGGCAAATTTTATGGGATGGCAAGACCCTTGACCCCAAAGGAGCAGAGGAAGTAGACTGGAAAGAGGACACGATAGAGAGTGAAATGCATAGATTTGAGATTAAATTTTATAAAAGACAGGACAAAGACATATTTACTAGATACAGCTCTAAAGGAATTAGTCAAGGATGTTGGTAAAGTCTGACATAGACTCAAAGAAATCATACACATGGATTCTCTAAATACAGTTCAAAAAAAGACCTAAAGAAAGAAAAGAGAAAAAATTAACATGTTTCTAGAGGTGAGAACCATTGGAGAATGAAAACCAAGTACAATATAATTGTTCAGAAATAGATGGGATAAAGAAAACTCATGCACTGAAATGATCAACATTTATAAATATTATTTAATAGACTATAGGAAACATAGAAGATCCAGCATATGCATATCATTTAAAAAGTAAATATATTTAATTCAAGCATTGAAAAAGATTCACATGAATATTCAAGTAGAACAAGTCATGTCACTTGCAACCAAAAAAAAAAAAGATATAGGAGAATATGAAGGAGCCTCAACACCAGAAGCCATGGAACAACGTCTGCATAGTTCTAAAGGTACTAAAATCCTAGGATTTTATAGCCAATTAACTTATTCTTCAATATATAGAAAACATATAATTTTCAAATATGCAGTACCAAATGATGAAGAATAAGAATAGACCAAAAAACCTGAAAAGGAGGTGTGCCACAAGACCAGAAAGCTGGCTCACACAAGGAGGTGGGGGTAGAAGAGATTAGCATAGCCATCGACACAGTTATGGAAACCAAGATCCTTAGTCGCAGACAACACAGTTAAGAAAACTAAGATCCTTAGGCACTGAGGACACAGTTGCGGAAACTAGGATCCTTAGGAAGAGCTGGGATGCCTAGCTTACAAAGCATAACATCCAAGCAGTTATCTGAGGGCGAGGAGGGTGCATCCAAAGGTAAAGATATGGAGATTGAGCCCATTGTGGACTCTCCGGTTCCTTTCAAATTCTACATAGTTATCCAAAATTAGCAACCAAATTCTACATAGTTATCCAAAATTAGCAACCAGCTCACAATGAGTGAGCCCTCCCAAACAGAAGACTATATCAGTGCAGTCTCTGCACAGACTCAGGCAGCAATTCCACTGCCCACCTGTGACTATGTAGGAGCTTCCTTTCACCAACTCTCTCCTCCAGGGCAGCAGCCTCCTGCCTGCCTGTGACCTGTCAAGACTGCCTGCCTGCAACCATGCAGGCCTCTCTTAGCAAACCTGTCCCTTCTGAGGGAGCTCTTCCTGCCCTATCATGACTATACAAGTGTCCTTTATTCTTCTGTCCCTTTCCCTAATAAACCTGCTCTTTAAATATAACATCTCCATCTGTGGAGAAACTCGCCTGGGAAACTCGCTGCGTGCCACTGAAACGGGAGCTCTGGTGACACCTTTCCCAGAGTGAACCTGAGAACCCCGCACTCCAAACCCACAGACTCCAAAAACCACAGCACCAAAGACCATCTGTCTTAAGAGACTCTTTTGATAAAAGAAATTACTGAAAAATAAAACCCATCCAATAAAATAATGAAATTAAATGAAAAAAACAGAAAGGATGTTTATTTATAATTGACTCAGTATATACTAACATATGAACTATGGATATTATGATTTCAGAGCTGACTACAAATTGTATTATCATTTAAATGTAAAATATTAATATAACAAATATGTATGAGGAGAGAAAAGGAGCATAATGATGATAATTTTTCTCATCTTGTCTAACAAATTAATAATCTAAAGTTAAAATATAGTGTTAAAATAATTCATTTTTTAATGAATTTAGTGTTAAAATAATTCATTTTAGTGTTAAATTAATTTTTTTTCCTCAAGTGTAAAGGGTTCTTTTTGGGATCTAGACTTTCATGTTTATATTTCAAAATTCGTTTCCTTATATTAAATCATTTCATTAAATTCAGGTAAAATAACCTGAATTTTAGAATTTTTAAACATTATTATATTTTCCTTCGATTTTTGTCATCAACAGAGAGACAGAAAAAGATTTATCTGACAAGGTTTCATCCGTTAAAAATAGAAAAAACAAGACCAAACCCAATTATTTCCTGCCAGGACTCACCAAGACCCACTATCTAGCCTAAGTGCAGTTTCATCTTCTCCCAAAGGTGGAGTTCTAAATCTATCAATCTGGAACTCTGTGTACCCCTGAGAAAGGTGGATTTGCCTGAAGTAATCTTTCTTTTCTTAATAACCTCATTCCACCTCTTTCTAAATACAAAATACTTCCATTTTGTACAAACCTTGCAAAGCCTCTCTACTAGCTGCCTTGGGATGCTGCCTGATTCATGATTTAATGAAGTCAAATAGATCACTAAACATATTGGGATGAATTTTGGTTTTTTAAGATACCAAATTTTATTATAATAGAATGATTTTGCTTGGGTAGTATGATTTGAAATGACATTTTTAATATCTTCTTTTTAAGTCTAACTTTTGAAGTGAGCCTATATGCCTCTTATTAAAAAATGAGACTTGACAAAATTAAGACAAGCAAACCAAAAACTTAGAGTAATAAGATACTAACATAGTCTCTAAGGAGGAGTGAGGCTGCAGAAACCATGCAGAATCTATCAAAATAGAAAACACCAGTGTTTGAAAGAATACTGAGAAACTGGTATTGTTATACATGTACACTGTAAGCTTCTGACAGCTTTTTTGCTTTTAATGTAAGCGTTTGACTTTAAACTTTTGGTTGACAAGGAATTGACAAGGAATTAACTTTAAAGACATCCATCTGAATAACCATATTGTCAGGTACTGAGAGCCAGATCACCCACCCACAAAGCTCTCTCTTTTAAAAGAGCTTTGGTTGTATTAGATAATTGACCATTTCATTTGACCACCTGCTTTCTGTTCTGTGCTTTAATTACCTTTCTTATGGCCTAAACTGACCAATAAATAGCTAACCTGACAAAGTGTAGGCACCTCATCCCCGAACCACATCAAAAGCAGAACCCCTGGTATTTTCTCTCTCTCTCTCTCTCTCTCTCTCTCCTCTCTCTCTCTCCCCTCTCTCTCTCCTCTCTCCCCTCTTTCTTTGTGATTCCTGACATACAGTATACCGTCCAGATCCTGTTAGTAATAAACTTGTAAGGGCACATGTGAGTGTCCAGGTATTTCTCCCTAGTAGCATCACTACCCATAAACTAAGACTGACCAAAATAAGACTGCTAATGAAAACTTTAGCAAGTTTTCTTGTCACAAAAATTTTAAAACTATAACATTTCATTTTCCTATGACATTATCTAGTATCAGTCTAGTCATCATTCTCTATAGCTATATACCTAGAAATATATAAGTATACTCTGAAAGTTTGAGGGGTAATCTCTGGATGATGAAATTATCTTAACATTATTTCCTATCTGTAGATTTTCAATATCCTACATTAACCTGAAATACCATCTATTTCAACTCTTACTTGCACATATTTTCACATCCCTTCAATCAAGTCATAAAATCAGTAGTTATCTAAGATAAAATGAAATGTGTCAACTACACAATTGAAATATTGAAGTATTTAAAATAAAGGAGGAGTGACTATTAAAGAGGCATCAGAGAATAATATGTTTATATACCTTAGAATACATTCAGAGTTTCAAATATTAGAAAAGAGAAGACAATTTGGTTTTAGGTGAGATGGTTTTTGTGCAGACTCAATAAAATTAAAAGAAATGCATATTCAATAGGAATGAAGTTACTGACAATATGAGAAAGTTGGAGTTTAGAATGGAAAATTGAAAAATAAGTTACCATACTGCAGGGTAAATGGTTTTTCAGGCTTTTCTGCCCTCCCATCATTAGCATTGCCCTGCCTGATGGGGCACCCTCAGTTGTTATATAGTTGCAAACTATCTTGTTTACTTCTGCGGGCCATGGGAGGAATACTGAGATAGTCACCTAGCCAAGCAGAAGCAGAGAAGAGGCAGGTGAGAGAAGGGGAGAAAGAAGCCAGAGAATCCCAAAATGAAGACTTGCGGGGGGTCTTGGAGGCCTGCCAGCCTCCTGGTCCCCCCAGCACCCCTGCCTGCCATGTACCTGGTTGCTGCTCTACATGTAACAGCTCAATAAAAGCCTGAGAAAGCCACTGAGGGCTCCAAGACTCTCCTTTACCGGTCTGGCAGTACTTTATCTGTACTGCCCCTACAGATACCAATTTGAATTAGAGTAAGACATTTTAAGAAAGAGTTTGAAGATTAGGCAGAGCCACAATATGATCAAGAAGGCAATGGGGAAAGGTGTCTTTGGGGACCACACTAACTTTCTAAATAGGGTTTATTTGAGAAATTGCTTAATCTGGAAATGTAACCAAATTTTGAGTATGTTTCTTGCCCTTGCAGAGATAAATGCATTTTACTAACAAATTTGATCAATGTAATTGCCACAACTCTCACATAAATATAAAAAATAATCTTACATTGAATTAAAGGTGCCCCTACCCTTTCTGTACTTTATTGACTGCATTTGCAATTCCATTCAAAATCATTTCCCCAAATTAGAATACCCTTCCCTTGATTGTGCCATATATATGAGATATTCCATAATACAATCCCCTTGCCCTTTAGATAGATACTAAGAATGCATTCACAAACAAGTGAGAGGGGATATGATCATCTTACATAATATATTAACCTTTTTATTAGACTTTAAAGTGACCAAATAGAGTTAAGACTTAGGTAATTTTTAATTTGTATCAGAATCCCTCACATAAAGGAAAATTCTGGTACCTAAATGTACTAAACACACTTGTTTTCAGATATGATTTCCAAAGACATTAAATGAAGAATTTTAATCTTACCCAGTGAGTTTGACTGCATGTGTCCGAAGCTTTCGATATTTTTCTGATTCTCCATTTGTACTGGTAATGTGTCTATATATCCCTGTCTTATAATGGAAGAAATCCTCATGGACCTTCATTATGGCTAAAATAAAATCCAATCAATTAAATGATATGATTTAAAAAATTATCTTTAAAATAATCTCCAGAAATTCTCACCGAATAATCTATGGTAAATTGTACAGTGTTAAGAAGGGATTTTAGAAGAGTGCATACAGTGTTATTTATTTAGCATTCTATTGCCTTCCACATTCTTTTGTAAGAGAGCTAGGGAAAAAACTGTGAAATTCTGCATGTTAGTCCAGGCAACAATTAGAAAACTACATTGCATCTACATCAAGATAATCCATACATCATTCAAAAAATGTGAAGATGTTGCTAGTGGCTTTTCTTTTCTATAGAACCACTCACTTTATAAACTCTTCTCAACTCTAAGGACCGGGAATCAGACATCCTCATAATTGCTAAAAACACTGCCAGCTAAAGAAATATGCATGAGAGGCCATAGCAATCACCTTGAAAGTAGCTCCCTCCTTTGGTTTATGACACCAAAACAGATGACATGAACTCACAAATATATAGCATGCTATAAATTAATGTAGTGTAATTTTACTTTTGGAAAACTGCAGCACACTTATTTTACAGAATTATAACATGTATGAGGGCTTAACTGCTTGCTCTATGTCTTACTCCTGGCTCAGACTGGCAGAAGATAGGTTCTCAACACTTGTTAAATGAAAGCTGAATAATATGCATTTCAAATTTCTTATTTAGAAATTTTCTTTGTTTTGATTCATGATGTTAAATTCATAAACATTTATGTCTATGACCATAAAATAAATCTAAGGTGTTCCCAATTTTAATCATTATGATCTAAATTTCTTTTGGCTAGTTAAAAGGAAGACAGAGCAAATCTGAAACAGTAGTAAAATTACTTGAAGATTCAGAGAGGATAAGTAAATTGCCCAATTGCCCATTGTTGTTTTTAAATATTTGTAAAGCAAATGTCCAAAAACTGGGTTTGAATTCAACCTTAATTTTAGATTCCTGTGCTTCTTCAAGTTTGTCATACAAACTTAATCAGTGTATGTTGATTCCCCACTCATGTTGTTGATTCAACAGTTAAAAACTATACAACTGTAGACAAAGGATATTGTCCTCTTTTGTTTGAGGTTTTCTGTAAGATCTCTTTTTTTTAATTAAATTCAGAACATGTATAGAGTAAGTTTTGGTTTCTCAATAAAATATATGTGGTGATAAGGATCAATAATCTTCAAACACAATTTAAAAATGCATTGTTGCTATTAAATATTGAATCACTACTAGTTAGTTCAACATTCAAAAAAGCAAAACAAAAACTAGTCAATAGTTCATATGTATCAAATGTTCAAAATTTAATTTTGATTTATTTTATATTCCATGACATACATACTATGGGATTTCAGTTTTTACAACCTGAATGTCCATTTTAGTTCTCAGTTAATTTATTTTCTCATACACTTCAAGGCACTATTTAGTACAGGTAATGTAATGATATGCATTTATTCTCATATACTATGCCATTGGTATTTAACAAAATTTAATAGGTATACATGTGTACTATGTATTTGAAGTTATATCTCAAAAATTAATGTCAAAGTATTGTAAGTCACTGTACTATTTTCTTATTTACTACTAGTTTGCTATTCATATCACATTTTTAAAATTGATAGTAGAAATACTTTTCTAAAACAAAAATCATACTGATTTATTTGATTGTTATCTGATCAATAAAGGAAGTATAGAATGTCTCTACTAGTAAACCTTAAATTATTTTGTAATACATTGCCTAATCCATTTGAGCTGTATGTGACAAAATTTGAAACATTATGCATGATTCTTAAATATGACTGTACAATTAAAGTAGATACCACGGAATTTCAAGTTTCAATGTCCATTTGGTCCACGATCATATTGGAAAGAAAGCATCCCTTCATCAGAACATGTCATTAATATTTAAGAATTCATCTTATAAATGAAACTATTTTTTAAATAAAATGACAAGTTATATCTCTTAAAATTATACTGATCTTAGAACTATTAAACTTTTATAACTGCTAAAAGTAAACATTTTCCTTCTTTCATTATTTTTACTTGAACTAAAATGAAGTTGTTTATTAAAGGAATAAACACGACATATTTTACCCAAGCTTACCTTGAACTGGTCCATTTTGCAAGATTTCCTTCATTATCTCAGTTACCTGGAAGAAAATTATTAATGAGCATCATTACTATAATAGCATACTGAACGTATTGTTTGGGGTGTGCTATTTCAGCACAACCAATGTAGTAGTCATACAATAAATTGTGCCTTGACCACTTACAATTTACTCCTGATCATACTTTGAAATACTCACATGTAAATTGCCACGTTGACAAGTTGCTAAAGACAAGAAGTATCCATTTGCTTTACTGATTTTTACCACTGACAGTAATCGTGGAATGGGGCGGAAATGTAGTAACTTGTTATAGCCATACACACAGGAGAAAGTAAGTTAAAATAATGTTTCATCAGTGGAGATTAGTGTACATTTTTCTGATGACATGAGTGATCCAGATAAATGTTTTAGTGAGATTCTTCCATGTTACCTTACTATATATTACTAACCAATGTTTAAATAGCCCTCCTTTAGTAAGGAAGCTAGTTGCTGATTGAGTAATTCACTCATTCTTTCATCTGCAACTTGATCACAGAATATGTACTGGAAACTAGGATAGAAACAAATACTAATCCTGCTCCTATTTTCAAGGTATTTACATTTTCGGTGTGGACTAGACAGTAACACAACCAATTGCATTAGAAGACAATTAGTTCTATTATAGAGACAAGTACAAAGGGATATAATCAAGAAAGGGAAATCAAGCCCATGTAAGAGACAAGAAACCTTTGCAGAGTAAATGATGGTTTGACCTGAGTCTTGGTACATCTGTGGGAAATCTTCAGATGGAAATTGGTGGGATTAAAAATTTGGATCAGAGGAATCATCACCTGGCTAAAAGAGAAGAATGAGAGAACATGATTTATCCAGAGAGGAGACAGTAGTCCTGTATATCAGGACCCTGTGGGCAGGTGGTGGGGTAGATATTGATTAGAAATAGTCTATGAAAGCAGGTCAGAATCAAATCATGGAAGACTTGTATGTTGTGTTAATCAAGGACTATATTCTGGAAGTCACTGATGATACAGATATTCTGAAAGTGGGAAGGTATAGGTAACAGCGATGCAATGGAAGACAAGTTGCCTAGGCTGTTGGCATAAAGAAATGAAATTTAAGGGAGGTTTTTATCCCGTTTTGGCTATGTCCACTTCAATTATATTGTGGAGGAAGGCAAAGAATTGATCAAATAAGCTACTGCCACAAAAAATAAAATCAGTGAAAAAATTTTATTTTAGCATTTATTTGTCAAGTAGCTAAATAATATATATGGAATAAAACATAATTTTAAAGCTCTATTTCCATGGGCATTTTAAAATTTGAACCATTCATTTATACTGTTACATTACAGAGATCAGCAATCATTCTTTATTGGAAAGTTTGAAACTCTTTCATGGATTCTTTAGGAATATCAAAGATTACACCTGAAAATATAGCATTCTTTTTAAAAGTTTTAAAAACAACAGAGCCATATATTTTTTAATTTTTTTTACAATGTTTGCTTTTTCTCAGGTGTAGCCCTCGCAGAATTTCCACCAATTCACCCGTGCACCATCACAAGGTCACTTGTGTGCTTCCTGCCCTCGCCCTGATCTCTTTCCTTCTCACTCCCCTACAGAATGTCTGATTTGTAGTTGTCTTTTTATTGTTGTGTTTTTTTTTTGGTTATTATTATTATTTTACCCTTGGTCCCTCACTGTGTTCTCCTATATTCCTCCTATAACTGAAACCATCTGGCATTTTTCTTTTTTCATTCTTTTTTTTTTAAGATTTATTTTTATTTATTTATACAAGCACTGTACAGAAGCGCGGGAGGGTGAGAGAATTCACCAGAGCCAGAGCAGGGAGCAGAGCAGGCAGAAGGACCGAAGTACACTGCTGAGGGGAGCAGCAGGCGGCAGGAGAGGTCTGCGAGCCATGTGGGACCCTCCTCCGGTGGCCGGGGAGCAGCCGGGAATCGAACCGGCGCTGCAGAGGCTGTGGGCAGCTTCGAAACCCAGCACTCAACCGCTGCACCACCAGGGAGGCCCTCTTTTTTCATTCTGACTTATATCACTGAGCATAATCCCTTCTAGCTCCATCCATGTTATTGCCAATGGCATAGTTTATCTTTTTGATTGCTGCATAGTATTCCATTGTGTATATATACCTTCTTGATCCAGTCATCTATTTTTGGGCATGCGGGTTGTTTCCATGGTTTGCCTATTATAAATAATGCTGCAATAAACATAGGGGTACAAGTATCCTTTTCTTTTTTTTTTTTTTACCCTAACAAGATTAATCAACTTTTATTTTATTTTTTTTTAATAGAGGCATGTTTTATTTATTTGTTTGTTTGTTTTTTTTTATACATGCACTGGGTACAGTCAGAAGCGCGGGAGGGTGAGAGAATTCACCAGAGCCAGAGCGGGGAGCAGAGCAGGCAGAAGGACCAAAGTACACTGCTGAGGGGAGCAGCGGGAGGCAGGAGAGGTCTGCGCGCCATGTGGGACCCTCCTCTGGTGGCCGGGGAGCAGCCGGGGATCGAACCTGCGTTGCAGAGGCCGCGGGCAGCTTCGCAACCCAGCGCTCAACCGCTGCGCCACCGGGGAGGCCCAGATTAATCAACTTTTAATATGAAATTGTATTGTTGATTTCAATGTATATGTATTTTTTATTTTATATATTTTTACATCATTCTTCATTTTTGTACAATGCATGCTTTCTCATGTCAGTTATAGACCCTGTGAAATTCCCACTACCAATTGACTCATAGTCCCTTGTGCTCTTCCCAAAGTAAGTATCCTTTTGAATTAATGTTTTTGTGACCTTTATATATTTGAGAAAGGTAGCCATTGTAATTATTGCCATTTAGACTTACATTGGATGAGACTCTGTACGGAGGAGAACATTGGTAGATCCTATTTGATTTCTCAATGTTGTTGGGACATGGCTTTGTGGCGTGCCGTTTTCCCCGTCCATCAGATCTACTTGCCATGGCACAGCCACTGTTGGCAGCATTTTGGTCCTTGAAAAGTGGATAACATGCATGGGATACCAGTCTATGGGGAATAAGCAAAAAAAGTAAAAGTAATACTTAGGAAAGTGTCACAGTAGTCTATCCATATACAGTTTTATAATTGAACATTTATAAATTATTCTGGCTACTTACATATGTAGCCAAACTGATTACAACACAGCAATTCGATAGTGTTATACTTTTCCCTACTCTACCCTATTTCTTCATCATACGTTTTAAAATATTGCTGTGATCCATTTTAATAAGCAGTACAATCTATAGAATAGAATTTCCTGCAATTGAAAAGTGACCATTAATAAATCCTGTGGTATTATTAACAGGGGAAAAACTCTTCATTTTGCATCTATAATTATAGTGTTTGTAAGAGACAAATTTAATGTGAAAAAGATAATGAATTTTTATTATAAAGATGGACTATTCTAAATTATGTTAGATTGAGAATTAAGTTTGATTTTGTATTTACATTTTTTTAAAGTTATAGATATCATAACATAAAACTTCAATTATTATCTGTTTGCAGTTCTTGACACTTTGGGAGAAAGCATATACTATTACTTAAAGTTTAAGTATAAATTAGATTACACATTATATAGAAGATAAAATAATTTTGCTTTATGATTTTGAAACTGAAGAAAAGTACAAATGATTTTACTCCAAATCTAATGAAATTTATTGACTACAAAAGCAGATGCTAAGGAAAACAAAATAATGTAATAGGTTTAATAGATATTTGATGCCGAATTGGTGACAGATGTATCCAGTAGGATTGATTCAAGAAAATTCAATAGTATTCGAATGAGTAAGAGAATCTGAATAAGGAGCATGATGAAAACAGTCATTAGAAAGATTAAATAAGTCAAAAAAAATGGCATTAGCAGTGCTATGGATTCAAGGTCTCCCACAAATTTTTATGTTGAAGACTTAACTGCAAATGTCAGGTGATGGTATTTGGAGATGAGGCCTCTGGGCAACTAGCTTTAATAGGGTCAAGAGGGTGGGGCCTCATGCTGAAATTAGTGCCTCTAAGAAAAGGATGAGACACTGACCACACTTTCTCTACCATGTGAGGACACAGTGAAGAGGCATACTAGGAAGATTGCTATCACCAAGAATTGAATCACCTGATACCTCCATCTTGGGCTTCTCAGCCTCCAAAACTGGGAAAATAAATGCCTGTTTCAAAACACCCAGCCTGTAGTATTTTTGTTATGCTAACCTGAGTAGACTGATGATGAAATTTAGTTGGGACTCAATAACAATTTATATTTTTAAGCTCCTAAAATACTTTAATATAAAACAGAAGTCAATTAAGTATTATCATTCCAGGAAGGTATCAATACAACTTGTCCATTCTGAGCACCACTTTATTAGGCGAAACATGGAAAAAATTTAAGAAATTTACTGTTATCTTTTAATACTGACACTCTTTCATAGCACCTAACCATAATACTTTACGGCACATCTAGAGTACTCGGTTGTAAGAAGATGTGGTAGTACATATGTGTACTGCTAAGTTTCAGGTACAGTTTCCTTAGCTGAATAACTCAATTCCTAAATAGAAAAGCTGTTATAGTAGACATGAGGATGTTTTGAAGCTATCAGTCCAATGAAAGAAAAAATATAACCTGACTTTTCTCATCAAATGGGATAGTGACAATCCATGAGCTGAGGCAACTATAAATTAGTTATTTTAGTCATCTGATTACTACTTTAACCTATACCTGGTATTATCTATTCATCTACTTGGGTAACTGAAAGGCTCAGCAGAGATATAAGTAATCTCAATTACTCTATTCCTTCCATGGGGATTCATTAGAACCATTTAGCTCAGAACAATAAGACAATGCTTGCTTGAGCCTTCCTATGAACTCAGTTAAGTGCATACACATTTTTTAAATATTTTTCCAGTAGTTTAAAATTTCAGAAGATTCCAAAGATAACACGTATTTACATATAATACACATATTTATATAGATGCAGCGCATTTAATTTTAGAGTATTTTTGTAAAAAAACTTTAAATATATTTTTTCCTTATTCTAATCCCAAGCAGAACTCATAAGAATCCTAGAAACACATGTTGGGCAGCTATTTACCCACGTTTTCTCAGGTACCACCAAGCCCTATCAATGCTTCCACTGTTGCATCCATGACGGTTCTTGGCGCAGCAAGAGATCAAATTCTGAGGGGACAGGTTGGCTGTATATCGACCCTTGGACTGAATTGCTATTCGGTCAGCTGCCACACCTGTTTCAAATAGAATATTGATTACCATTCAAATGGTACCTGTTATTTTTAAGAGTTTACATAACCCCCTTTTATTGACCCTAAACAAGTCTTCAAAACCTGTAGTTAAAATTAAGGCCAAGTGACATTACTATATCGATGTATTACAAGTTTAACTTCATCTTTTTGGTCACATTTTTTGGTACAATTTTGGTATTGTACAATTGGCTTATCAACTTCAAGGATTTTCTACCTTTCAATTCCTTTCAAGTTCATGTACTTCTGAATCACTCATTAAGAAATATTTTTTAAAGATTTATTTATTTATGCATACAAGAGCTGGGTACAGGCCAGAGAGATGCAGGGGTGGTAAGAGGATTCACCAGAGACAGAGTGGGGAACAGAACAGGCAGATTGAAGTACACTCCTGAGGAGAGCAGCAAGCAAGTCAGGAGAGGTCTACTGAGCCATATGGGTTGCTCCCTCACTGGCCAGGGATTGAACCCATGCTGCAGAGGCTGCGGATTGCTTCATAGTGTGGTGCTTAACCCTTTGCGCCACCAGGGAGGCCCTCATTAAGAAAATTTGTCAAGTGAAATTCCTTAAAGGCAAAGCCTTATCTTACATTTGTGCCTCCAGCATCTAGAACAGTGCCTTGGCAATATATATAGTCATATCCATGACATGCACTCCATGACATGTATTAATGGATAAGTATTCTTTTTTGAAATGAATGTAAAGAAACTAAGGAAATGAGAACTAATCATGACAATATTGGAAATTCATCCATCCTTATCTGACATGTTAGAATAAATCAAGTCCTTAGTTTTAAACTGGTATCTAATTTAACTACCCAGAGGCTAATTCTTAAGCTAATCTAGATAATAAGATGCTCTCTTATAAAATATTTAGAAGCCATATAAGGTACTGTTAGGTTCATAATATTCTTGAAACCCAAAATCATAATCTTATTTCCATAGACAAAGAATTCACCTTATTCACCTTGATAGACAGATAAACTGATTTGTAAATTATTGTCTTTGAAAAACCTTAAAATATATTTCTCCTTAGCTTCATCCCAAGAAGCACTCAGATGTATCCTAGAGTAAGAACACTAGAATAAGAGAAATAATTATATATAATAATTATATATCTACTAACTCCCTATCAGCATTTGTATCATCATTTATAATTGAATCATCTTTCTGTTATAAATAATTCCCTGCCATGGTTATTAATCAGTTCATGCCTTTTCTTACTAAGCACAATGATGAACAAAAGAAGCAGCATAGTTCTATGCCCATAAAATAAACTAGTGAAACTAATCAACCAATAGGAGAAAGCTATATAAGCCATCCCACTATTCTGATAAAACAACAGTGATAAAAACATGAGAAAATTGGGTTATACCATCTTAAATATATTTATTTTTATTAACATTATAATTTTATTTGTAAAAATGTAGTTAAACTCAGGGAATGATCAAGGGTCATTTCCTGTATAAAAGTGGATGCTTACGGTATGAGAACCACAGTAAAGGTGCTAAAACATGTCCAGCAAGATGATACATTATATGTTGCATGATTTTCATTAAGATAAAATTGGTAGTTTTATGATTTTATATGCTAACTTATCAAATATGCTTCTAACTAAAGGAAACTTTGAACAGGTATTGAAAAATATTACATGTCTGATGATTGGAAAAATCTCCATGCTTTGGATTCTCACTCCATAACTCCAAGACTCATTTATCCTTCTTTACCACTTGCTCTCAGTCCTGATGCTGATGATACATTCATTATCTTTCTGGGACCTCTGACCCTGAACACTCACATAGCACAGTTGGTAAGTCTGCTGTGACATGCATGATGTGCTAGAAGTTATCTGTTCAGAAAAGAGTTAACTCAGTAATTGAGGGTGTTCAAAGTCTGCACATTCCAAAGGAAATAACTGGACTTTGACCAGCTTCTGGGAGATAAACTCTGACTCCTGGAATATCCTCCTGAGAAGACTGACATGGTATACTTAGGACCTGGAGCCACACCAGATAACTCATGCTAACACCGAGTAGAGGTGAATGTCTGCTTTTATTTTCCTGGTGTCCTGGGCCAGGTTACATCAATTTCACCTCTGAAGGGGGCTAGAGACTGAATAGTTAAGATGATTCATGTCAGCATTCCATGCATATATTACAATCCCCCACAAATTAATTTGGATGCCAAGATTTAGGGAGTTTCTCTGGTTGGCATTATCTCAGATGTGTTTGACAAAGCTCTTAAGAATGGGAACAATAATTGTATGCAGGTCATGGGTTGTTATAATGACTAAATGAGATAATGTACCATATTCTCAGAACAGTGACTGATACTATCTAACAATAAAGTCTATGTAACAATAAAGTCTATGTAAGGCCTTGTTAAATAAAACTGAGGGAAAAATCAGAGTTTTAAACCTGAGAACATATATCAAGCATCAGTCTTGGCATGATAAGGTTAAAGCAAACAACTAACAGAGATGTGGAACAAAAAGAAACACACACACACACACACAAGATATGGAGCAGGTTGAGAGAAATTGGTTTGCTTTAGGATATAGACTTATTAAAAGTGCTACCAGTCTATCTTGTTGGGTTCTGACTTAATGAGAAATAGGATTAAAAGTAATTGCTTACTGCCACATTCTTACACTTTATTTTGCAGATACAAAATTTATGAAACAACGGCAGAATACATGTGGCTTTGATATGGATAAAATGTTGTCCTTGTGAAATGCCTATGAGATCTATATAAATATAATAATCAAGTTATAAAAAAGCATCTTCAAAGAAGGCTCCTGTTTTTCTGCTCTGCTCTCATCTTTCCCAAACCCTCTCTCCTTGTATGATTCTGGAGCTGCCACCATTTTGGAATGAGGTGACAAGACAGTACCTAAATATTTTGTAGACCTTATTTTATAATTACTACTGATGCTGAAACATCACCATTTCATAATTTAAGGAAAACATCGTTTCTTTTTCAGAATTAAGATAGTTAACAACTCTCAAGGCCATTCTGAGTGTAAGAAATTGCTATACAAAATTTTCCTCTGATTCTTGGATATCATTATCTTATTGGCTAGCAGCTATGGCCATTTCACAGGGCATAGAATTTTATTGTTGTTGGATACCTGGTACAGTATTGCTCTTGATGTTTAATCTTTTAATTTTATATAAAGCAACAAAGTTATAACCTTTTTCTACCCATTCAATTTTCTCAAAAGTTATACTTTTTGCTCATTAAAATATCTCTACACTGGAACCCTTCAAGGTAATAATTTAGAATAATTCTGAAATGATTCATTTTAAAATAATTCATTTGCATATGCATTCTATATACATTTTTTACAACTTTAGCATATGTAGAATTCTGTAGTGCAATTGCTTGCATATTTTAGATGTTCTACATGTGTTGAATCTGTAACTTCCCACCTCCTTCTCAGCTCCCATCTATTATTGTGCTAGAATATGTTTCATAGGAGCAAAAGACATTATACTACCTCTATTATTCTTGAGAAAATAATTCCCTATTTCATGAAAGAAAATAGAAATTATTTGTTGCTTTGACTCTCAGTGCCAGAGTTCAAAATCAAATGTGTTTTAAATGTTAGTGTCACTCTTTAAAAATTTTTTTATAATATGGTGAAAATTGTAGTCAGAGTCAGAAGTCTGGGATCCAGGGTCATTTCTAAAGCTACTCAGACTTTGGGTTTAGGTAAGTTACTTCACCTATTTGCCTCTTTTATAAAACCGAAAGACTTGAATAAGGTGACCTCTAAGTTTGTTCCAGCCCCACGCATCTGTAGATTTCATCTAAATGTAAATGTTTTACATTCTAATGGCATACAATATGTCACTCTTACACAGACAGTTCTAAATCTCAGTGAAGGTTTAATCCAAATTCACTTGAAATACTTAGAAAAGGTCAAAAGTTTTTAAGAACAATTCAATTCAATAAATTGTTTTCCATTCTCTTTTGGAAAACATTTATTGGATTTTACCTCTGAGACATGCTCTATTTTACTTCCTTGTTTTATTCTATCTCCAAATTTGCTGTACATCATGTATCATTCCTACCACTGCAAAATCCTTCACTTCTTCAGCTTTTAACAACTTGCCTGAATTTATTTGGCTACAAAACTATTTCCTTATATGTGTGTTTACTGCTAGTCGTCTTACTCCATTTTATAGCCTTTTAGCTTCATTAAAAGATAATTATTCTTATTTTCACAACTACTACCTAACATACTTTTCTAGGTCTTTAAGAGAACCTAGTTCATTCTTTTCTTAATATACTCAAAAGAATAACATCAGCCTGATTTGTCATACTGAATCCACAGGACACAAAACTATGTCTTCTGAAACCACTAAAGTGTTGTGAACCCTCTCTCCAGTGTTTTGATGAATTAGGTAGGATAGGACAAAGCTAGACTTAGTCCTGTGCCAACTTTGACCTGAGGACACCAGAATGCACAATCCAAATCAGCTAGATATTCTATTTCACCACCAATGTATTTCCTAAGACATTTTCAGGAATACCAGTCTTACTTACATTTAAAGCAAAAATATTCTCACCTTGGAGGTGTGCATTAACTACATCAAGTGACATGTAATTTATCTGAGTAAATCCCCTCCCAATCATCTGAAACAGCTCAGAGATCCCCCAACACACTGAGGATATATACCAAATAGCCAAAGCAGGCAGTAGTACAAACAGATCATCACTTTAGAGGTGAGCTTAGCCAACATTATGATTCTCCAAAGGCATCATTTCTAGAATAAACTAACTGATACTATGAAGTAAAGAGATTTAAACAAAGATAGCCCCTGTCCCAAGGAGTGTCATCATTCAGAGTTGACTTTTCTAAGAGTCAATGAACTTATTTCAGAATGCTGAAATAAGTGTTTAGCCAGTTTTTGAGTACACTTTTGGAATTACCTACAAAATTCCAAGCATGGTTGAGATACTTGGTTGGCTGTTATCAAAATGTAGCCAATAACATTATATTAGGTTTTATTTAATTGCTGGAATGTATCCAACACTGCTTCGGCAGAGTTTGGAGAACAAATCAGATTTAACCCAGATATTCATTTACTGGAATTCTGAATTTATATCAACCTAATTATAAAAAAAGTATTCCTTATCCTTTTGAAGTAAAGACAACACAATTTGGGAAACCACTCATATTAAAAGATCAGTTATATATTACTTTTGAGTCAGAATCTATACACTTACTTTTATCTAAAATGAGAAAAACTCAGTCTTATATTAACTCCACAATCTTATTCACATCAAATTACTTTACAAGTTAAACACACCTGTGCAAGCCTTATAAGATAAATAAGAATATAAAGATATATAAGAATCGTGTGTGTGTGCTCACATATTAGGATTACAGATAACATTATGAATGAGAAGGAACCTCATAATCTTCCTATTATCTGGCCTTAACTATCATACGATAAAATTTGGCATGTTTTCTTTGTTGCTCTCTTGATTCACTTTCTACTAAAAAGTAGACCCTAAAGGGCCTCCCTGGTGGTGCAAGGGGTTTAGCACAGCACTGTGAAGTTATCTGCAGCCTCTGAAGCACGAGTTTGAATGCAGGCTGGCCAGGCAGCAGCAGACCTCTCTTGTCTCGCCTTTTGCTCCCCTCAGCAGTGCATTTCAATCAGTCTGCCTGTTCTGTTCCCCAGTCTCTCTGTGAATCCTCTCACCACCGGCACCTCTGACCTGTACCCCAGTTCTTGTATGCATAAATAAAATAAATCTTAAAAAAGAGTAGACCCTAAAAATAAAGACAAATTTTCAGACTGCAAATGGATTTTTCTATAATTTCAACGTTGCTGTTTCCAATTAGAATAAGATTTCTATTGACCAAATGTTAATATTTAAATATTTCAAATTTAAAGCTCTTCTAATTACTGTCCCAGACTCTAGAGTTAAAGGGAGAATTTATAAGAAAGTAATTAAAATGACTTTATTACTTGCAGTAGAAAATGCCCATGATGCAGCACAATTTTTTTGATCCAGTGGGCCATGAGTCCATCCAGGCCATTTATATGAAGCAACAAAAAACTCTGGAAGATCAGTCCCTGCAGGCAAAGAAGACTAAAGAAAAAGAAGAGGCAGCTGTGTCAGCTTTTTCATACATATCCCAATCACTACTATAAGAAAATGACATACTTTTTTATACTTATAATTGCTTTTAAATAATTTTGTACATTCACTTTTTCTGAATGACATCCCAGAAAAGTATTAGCTATGTAAGATTTTTATTTCACACTATGTTTAAAAATGACAGTTCAATGTGGGAAATCATAACATCATACAAAATTATAAGAATGACACTCAGAAAGCTCTCCTGAGTTATCACACTGCAATGATTTCAGTCAATTTTTCTGTCATCTTGAATCATATTTTTGGTCAACTATATGAAAGACCACATGGTATTATTTAAATGTGAATTCATAAATAATGTTTATTTTTATGTTCCTCCCATTTGAAAAGATATCAACTCTTCAATAGGAATTACAGCAACCATGCATCAACATACATGGTGCCCCAAGGAACACCAATTTTATACCAACAATTGGGAAACAAAACTGGGATGGACTATTGATAAAACCCTGAGAACTTCAGAAAGTGTACAATGCCAAATGCACATCATCATCATGTCTTAAGGGCCCATGTTGAAGTTCTGAGTCAATTTCAGCTGCTGTCTTTTCAGGAAAGTGAATTAAATGTTAAAAACCTTGTTCTGTTCTTATTACTCAAAAAACAAATCTAAAAGACAATATACTCTGCTTTTCTCCAAACTTTTCTAATAAGTGGCAACTTTTGCTTGCATAAATAGCCAGGACTCCAACCAAATAAAGGATTGTTCTTTTTTTTTTTAAATCATTTATACATTGACACATCCACACACACACACTTTTTTGAGAAAGTTTACAAAGAGTTCTAATACTCAGTGTTTCCTTTTATCCTCTCAACAGTTATATATAATATAATCATGGGAAATGTTATTCATTCTATTTTACAAATGATGAAATAAACTTCTGTAAGTTAAATGAAACCTGAATGCCCAACACCCAATTACAATTCTAGTGCAGGATTACCCACACCTCCAGATTTGTTCATGAGAGATCAATTTCTTTGTCATTTAAACCACTATGATTTTGGATATTTCCTACTCTTAGGTGAGCCTAATCATAATTAACACAGCACAATTAATAATTGATGTTAAAGTTGCTGGAAAAATACCAGGTAGAGCCAGTATATCATCAAGTATAAGAAGCATCCAATTTCAGAGGCATAAAAACCTGGAAAAAAAGTGCGTCTAGAAATTGAACTATGAAATTTCCTAAAATGAGTTTCTTAGCAACCTAGTTCTGGGGAATTTAATAGGTAATTACAAGTGATGATTAATCAAACAGTTCTGAGAAACACTGGTTTTGAAAATTAAATAATTTCAGTCCTCAAAATAATCTACTTTGTAAACTATGTATCATGAGGCTCTAAGAAATGAAAATAATGCTCATAATTTTAAGTATTCATGACCCAAGGTATTTTATTTCATATAAGGTATTTTATTTCATATAAGGTATTTTATTTCATATTATATCATTTTTATCATGAAGCATCAGAGAACTAGTTTTTCATGGAAGATACTTTGGGAAGAAACATATAAACTAGATAGAACCAGGTTCAGAGGCCAGAAAATAGAAAGTAGGCCTCTTACATCAACATACCCAGTCACCTCAGGAATCTACTTTCAACAGTCTCAAATATTTTCTCATAGAAGAAAAGAATACATCTTCACATTTCTTTTTCAATATTATTCCTGCAGTGATCAATTCAGCCCATGATGTTGTTCAAGTCATATTCAATTATATTGTGGTGTTATGCATCAGACTGTGACGAGTTCAGAAAAATGAAGCTGAAAACTCCAAAACTTATTTGAGAGATGAGATATTCAGTCTGCCATAAAGTCAACTGAATAAAAAGTGAGGCCATTATATATTTTCCAAAGTTTACTGAAGGGTTTGGTGTTGCATTCTGAGAAGGAAGGAAAGAAACAAAAAGAAAAGAGAAGGCTGAAGAAACATAAGTAAATGTTTTGATGCCCTTAATTGAGAGACAGCAAGAATAACTGGCATCCTATTCTGTGCCTGTTTTTTTTTTCCTACATAGATGAGAAGATTCTAATGACTTGAGAAAAATCTAGACTACACCATGACATCTGTTTTTCCTCACTGCTGCAGTAGTATCTCCTATTGTATTTTGAAAACCTGATGCAATGTGCCTTGTGTGCAAGCATGTGGAAACTGTTATCTTTGTTCAATATTATATAAAGAACATACCTATATAACTGTGTTATTCACTTTTCTAGTCAGTGTTTTGGTATCTACAGGAGAGCTTGTGTCTATAAAGGAGACATGGGTTATTATAATCAATCATTATTCAAATAGGATTATTCCTAATCAAATCAAAAATTCCAATAACCTATAGAGATTGGAAGCTAGTTTAAAAAGCACTGTGATTTTTTTTCCAAAGGATATTTCAGAAAGGAAAACCAAATTTTTCCTATTTTAACTAATAACTAGAGAAATCAATCCAGTCAGTCAAATACTATGTGTTATCTAGACAATGATAAAATATCTGAATGACTAAATAAATTTGCATTCTCACCTTTGTGATGAGTGGTTTTATGGTCATTATATAATAATATACACAAAATATTGTTATACTTTCACTTCCATAAAACCATAGGGTAAGACATTTTTCTTTGTTACTAAAGCCAACGTAAAACTAAAATCCTTTACACTGGGTGACTAAAGATCTTGTATTAGTAAAGTATGCCGTTAACTCAAGGAAATTTTAGAACATTTTAACATACATTAATCTGGTATTATATAATACAGTATATCTAAAGGTTTTAAATGTTGTATCAGGCTTCTTAATGTCTTAATAGTTTCCATATAACACCACCTTAGATGTGATGCCTATCTGTGATAACTTTTGTAATTTTATTATTCTCCATGGGGAATCAACAAGAAATGTAAAATCACTTTTTAAGTAGGTCAACTACAAAAATGAACTCTTAATTGCCCAATTTCTGTTTGAAAATAGTATTTTCCGTTCAAAATATTTGTAATATAATGGATATTACACAGTGTTGCTTCTTGAAGTGATTTCCAAAATTCAAAAGTACTGGAAAAACCATCAGGTAGAGTTTATGATTTGATTAAATTGGATTGGATATTATTTGGAAGCATAGTAGAAGGACTTCAGATTTACCAAAAATATGTAAATTCCATTAGGCCAATAAGTCCAGAGCTACCCCTTACTTTATGTAATGAAGTGTTCCAAATGATGAAGCTTTAGGTAATTTAATCTTTACTCAAATACCTAGAATTCTGCTATTTTCCAAAGGATAATACAAGTGAGAAGAAACTTTGTCTATTACATTATATAATAACATTTGTCTAATTATCTCCAAAAGTCTAAGTTTTGTGCTAAACACTTCTCATTTACTATTTCAAGGAACTCTTCCAACTCTAATGAGGTAAGTATGATTGCTCTCAGCATTTCAGAGCAGGAAACTGAGGCAATAGGTAGTCAGGTTGAGACACAAGCCCACTGACTCCACAGCCGATGTGAAATGGTTCCTCCTGGGTGAATGCACTGCCCCAAACAAGTATCTGAACAGACTTCCACAGTGGTGTTTCTGCTGGCTTAAATGGACCTCAGTCAAAATCACTTTTTATACATCATGATAATTGGCAGTCTCCATTGTTTTCTTTCTGAGACACTGAGAAAGTTCTATTTTATCCCTGAATACACTTCTATTCCTTTCAGCACCCTTTTCTCAATGTTTTGACTTGTGTTGGTGTTTCCTAAAGTGTATTCTGAGTAGTCTAAGTCCTGGAGAATGTTAGCAATCATTAAAAATGGGGAAAAAAATGTTTCTCTGATCTCATGAATTTAGGAAACAGTAGGTCAACAAAAAGTAACTTCAAACTACTAATAACAGTATAAATCTTCAAAAGGAAGATATAATGCATCAATTTGACCCTGCTTGATTCCCAGTCTTGCAAGATTGGCAATCCATGGAACAAATGTTGAGAAATATTGGGGGAAAGAAAGGTTTAAATCATGTCACAACCTGTTTTGTACCAAGGAGACAAAAGGATCAATAAGTAGAATTTAAAGTTCCTTTGGGGAGCTACAATTCTTCTGAAGACTGACTCTTAATCAGTCCCATTGTGAGTCTATCCATACAACATACAAAGTTTCAATGGGTTGTCAGAAAATGGTTGATTCATCTAAGTGCTCTTAACATTTGTAGTGTAGAACAATTTGGAACAGAACTATCCAATCAAGAAATTACTTTGAACAATTTCAAGATAACACCTTCAGGGAATAATTAGCATGGATTGATCAGGCAGCATTGTTGACATAATTCTAAAGCAGGAGAAGTGAGTTTTTGTATGTCTATAAGAAAATGCATGGTGTAGTCAGGGCTCCCCAGCTTGCTTTCGTTCCTTTTTCCTTTTTTTTTTTTCCCCTCTCATCAAATCTACTTATACTTAGAAAAAAATTTTGCTTAAACCCAATCAGGAACAACCCCAAAAGCCTCAAATTATCTCTTTCTAAATCTCCACTATCAATGTATTTCTATTCCTCACTGATACTAATCACCTTCTACAAAAATTTGTCTGAACTGAACTAACCCATGTAGATTAAACAGATTGTTCATATTTACATGATCATGGAACTCTTTGTACAATACCTAATGATGTTCCTCTAAGTCCCACTTAGCAGGCACACATTCTGGGAATAATAACTTTAAGTAATGAAGCCAGGGAACCAATTAAGAAGGAGATGAGTTTTTTCAAGAAATTCAATCTGTCTTTCCCACCCAGGATAAAGAATTTCATTAATTCTAACTTTCACTCAGGAAATAAAACCCAGTAAAGAAATCTTTTGTGAAGATACAGCGAATTTTCTCAGCAAAATCACCCACACTGTTGGCATCAATATTAACTGCACATATTCACAGCACTCTGTGTTGAAAATAATATTTTAATAAAACAATTGTGAAAAAAAGAAGTTATCCAGAAGCATAGCCACAAAAGAATATCCATTTTCTCTGCACTCAGAGGCAATTTGATGTAGTGGGTTTTTTTCTTTGTAGTCATCAGGCTAAGAATTTACCTATTTTTAGCTCTTCCTATAGTTACCAATTCAGAACAGTTGATATTGAGTTCATGTTCATCCTAAAGACACATGTTTTAATTCTTTTTTGTTATATCTAACCAGATATGAGGATAACTCAAACACTTAGAACCTTTTTGAACCCTTAGTCCTCGAGCTACTGGGACCCAGAAATAAGTCATTTCTTTGTCTTACCTCCTAAGTCAGTCATGGAACTTTTACTTATTAGCCGAATTTTCCTGATTACTTTTCTGGAAATACTTGGCAACTGTTTTATATTAATTATAGCACTAGGTAATTTAAATTCTCCCAAATCACTAATTATTAAGATTTTTCTTTTCCATGCTATGGGAACTGCTAACTTGGGGAAGAAATTGTACTCCATTTTCTCCTGAATATAAAACATTACAAGTTGCAAAACATTAAAACTTATAAAACAAATGTTGGACATAATCTGGAAGCAATGTATACAGACTTTCAAATGAGTATTTCGCTGATTGGGGCACTTAATAGCAACAGAAAGAGCAATCTTTATAAAGAGGTGATTTATTCTTGTCTTGAACAGTGTTGCTTTTTTTTAATAGATGAGGACAAAAATGAAAGAAAACTGCCAGGAAAAAAAAAAAAACAAAAAACAAAACACCAGTTGATTATACAGTTAAGGCACTACAAAACATGAATCTGAACCACACCTCTAAATATTTTATATCTTACTGAATGTAGGAAAGATCCAGCTTAGATATAAACTGATGTTTTTATTTTTTTAATAATAAATTTTATTTTTATATTCCCCATACAATTGCAGCCCCCCCCATTCTGACCCCAATCCCTCCCCTCCCGCCCCCCACCCCCCAAAAAGTGTCTCTGGTTCATAGTTTTTTGTTGATTTTGATTTTCACTTTCTTATAGTTATTCATTTTCCTGGTCCCTTATTTAAGTTTTCTAGATTCCTGCTATGAGTGAGACCATCCGGTATCTTTCTTTTTCTTTTTGGCTTATTTCGCTGAGCATGATCCCTTCCAGCGCCATCCATGTTGCTGCAAATTGCATGTGTTTATCTTTTTTGAATGCTGAGTAATATTCCATGGTATATATGTACCACATCTTCTTGATCCAGTCATCTATTTTTGGGCATTTGGGTTGTTTCCAAAGCTTAGCTATTGTAAACAGTGCTGCTATAAACATAGGGGTGCAGGTGCTCTTTGGAATTGATGTTTCTGTGTCCTTTGGGTAAATACCTAGGAGTGGAATTGCTGGATCATATGGAAGCTCTATGTTTAGTAGGTCCAGAAATCTCCACACAGCTCTCCATAGCGGTTGGATCATAAACTGATGTTTTTAGAAAATTCGTTCTACTTAAAAGATTAAAAGGATTTTTCCTATTTTGATCCTGAATTGGCCAGAACTAACTGATTCTACTGATTGTAGGGACTATTTGGGCCTGGAGGCAGCTCTTTTAAGATGTATTGGCTTTGCAATTTAAGTAATTGTGTAGTGACTTTTCACTTCTCTCAATCTCTGTGTGACTTAACCCCTCTCAAATTCAATCATCTTATCTTTAAAATGTGGATAATAATAGTACCCATGCATCAAGCTGTTATGGATATTAAATGAGATAATGTATTAGAACAGCTTGTAAGAATGCTTAACACACAACTACACAATAAAGGTAGCTATTATTAACTTTTCTGATACTCCTATAATTTCGCAGGTCCTATTATCAGAATTTGAGTTGTAATAATAAATCAGGGGATTATATCTCTCAAAAGCAAAGCACATTAAACATCTAATGAGAGACCTGAGAATTTCAAACTCACCCAAGAGCAAACAACAGTCCCGCTTGCTTAAGAAGCTGAGAGCATACAGGCAGCCAGGACCTGATGACTTCATTGCAGAGGGAAGCTGGGGAACAACTTACTCAGCCCCAGGTAATCTAACAGGTCTCGACTATCACTGTCTCAACTACAAGGTGTGTGCGCCTGAGAGACAACACATACCAGATGGTAAAGCTGCAATCCTAAGTGTAAGAAGTTTGTGATAACTGGCAGTTAGAATGCTCTTCAAGACAATTATTGGCAGATGCTGACACCTCTTTAAAATGAGGGAAAACTAATAAAATAGTACAAAGCAAAGATGTGAGGAAATTTCACAAAGGAGGTTTGCTAGGTAATCAGGCAAAATTCAAAGATATCCTTTTAAGGGAAATTTTGAGGATTTTTGAGGACAAACCTTACTAATTATAGTGCACATATCTACTATTATTGGCATTTATTTCATCACCATGTGATAATAGTCAAGGAAACATTAAAAATTATTTGATGACTCATAAGATTACTAAAAATACCTAGTTAGTTGCTTAAACCATGAGTCACTGAATTATCAATAATCTAAACATATTTCATGAAATCATTAGCAATGTAAATGAACACACATATAGACTACATCTAAATGATAATAGTGAACTTTCAAATTCTACATGAAACTTTTGAGGGCTGTAACCATTTCGGAAAATGATTTTTTTTATTTATATAACAAAGTTATCACTGAAAGCTCAAAACTCATTATTTCAGTTATTTTAAATTTATAAGCACATAAGCACACATTTATACATACACACACACACATGCCAGAGAGAGAGAGAGAGAGAAAATGCTTACTTTCATTTCATTCATGCTCAGAAGTGTGGGACTGGGTGGCAAAGTTCCAAGGCGATACTTGAAACCTTCTTCTAAAGTCATTCCCCAGAATTGGCTATAATTCTGGGCTGTCCATCTGCCTTACAAATGAAAGAGAAAAATATGTACAGGTTATGTAATCACTTTTACAAATGCATGTCCATGTATATGAAGTTAAGCAGAGGCAAATCTCAAATACTGGGAACTATAACTTAAGCTAGATATTTTTGTAAATCATATTTTAGTGATTTTTCTAATAGCAAAGCATATGAGACAGTTTTCCTAAATCAGGTCCATTTCGTTATTTTAATGAATCATATGAGAAATTTAAGACTATATCGATATAGACTAAATTTCAGAATATATAATCTTTACATACTCTAAAGTGGCAATAAGTCAATACATGCAATTCTTTTAAATGTTATTAAAATGCATTTTTGAAAGAAGTTTAAATGCACAGGAGTGAGGCCTCCCTGGTGGCACAAGGGGTACAAGACGCAGCACTATGAAGCTATCCACAGCATGAGTTCAATCCCTCGCCAGGGGGTGATCCACATGGCACAGCAGACCGCTCCTGATTCACCCACTGCTCCCCTCAGCAGTGTATTTCAGTATATCTGCCTATTCTGTTCCCCACTCTGTCACTGGTGAATCCTCTTACCCCCCACACCTCTGACCTGTACCCCAGTTCTTATATGAATAAATAAATCTCTAAAAAATGTACAGGAGTGTACTTGCAGATTAAAAAGGGTAATATCTTATTTAGAACTTATATTTGAAAAGATGACTATGCTGTCACCATGAAAAAAGATGACTATATCAGTACTAATTCATTTTATTGAAACATTTTAAAAAATATTCTATATTGAGTTAAGTGCATATATTAAATGAGTTAAGTGCTCAATAATCTGTCATTAATATAAAAATCAAAAAGTACATGTTTATCTAGAGACCAATTCTCTAGATATATATATAAAATGTCCTTATATATAAAATGAGAGACTTTGTTTTCAAAATTTAATTTTAAAATTTGAGGGAAACCAAAATTCTCTAAGAGATGATGGGAGATGAAAAATGATAAAGATAAAACTAATTTAATCATTGCTTGTTCAAATTATCTACAATTTGAGGGCAATATATTTTCAGAATTTAAGTCACTTCTAAACTTTATCCTGTTGTGTTTATCACCAAAATTGTTTATGTGATAGGCTCTTATGAATGATTTAAGATATGATTTGATTTGCAATAATATGCCTAGCGAGTAATGCTTTTCTTTTACATGATCTGTTAGTTCATAAAACCTTAAGCAACTTTGAGTTACAATTTTAAAGTGTTATCACAATCACTCAAGGAATTCCAATAAGGAAAGCTTGAATATATTATACATTGCAGTATTATTTAAGTAAACCCCAACATTGAAATAAATTTATCCTCAAGGAACTCATACCCTACAAAGAATACAAAGATAGAGCTGGCCTCAGTATGTGTCATGCATTAGCACTAAGTTAAAGAATGATCAGGGTAAAAAATTGAAACTTAACACTGCCTGAAGGAATTGTTACTTTTTGGTATAGAAAGTGATTTCTGGGGCTTTCCTGGTGGTGCAAGGGGTTAAGATGCAACCTATGAAGCTATCCACAGCCACTGCAGCACAAGTTTGATCCCCGGCCAGGGAGCTACCCACATGGTGCAGCAGACCTCTCCTGACTTGCCCACTGCTCCCCTAAGCAGTGTATTTCAGTCAATCTGCCTGTTCTGTTCCTCACTCTGTCTCTGATTAATCCTTTCACCCCCCTGCACCTCTATCTGTATCCCAGCTCTTGTATGCATAAAAATAAAATAAATCTTTTAAAAAAAAGTGATTTCTGTGCTCAAACTGGAAGAGAATGAGTTGAGTGGCCAGATATGGAAGAAGAAAGTGTTTATTCTAAATAATGTCAGCTGTGGGCAAAACATGAAAGATTTGAAATTGGGTAGCACATTTAGGGAATAGCAGATAAATTAAATGCTTAAAATATGAGAGGAACCAGAAACTGCAAAGAATGTAAAAGATAAGGAAGTAAATAAGCACTTGGACTAGATTGCTTCTTAGTCTAAAGAGTATAATTCCATTTTACATGCAGTGTATCATTGAGAATTTTTAATAACATGAGTGGAAGAATCAAAGCTTTGTTATAGAAGGATAACCATAAAAATATGACAGATTGAAGTTTAGTCAGACTGGAAAAGACAAAAACCACAGGTTTCAAAGTAAGCTTGATAAAGAAATGCACTAGCATAGAGCAAAGGAATGGAGGAAATGTCTTAAAAAATCTTTGAATGTGAGAATTACAAGATAATAGTGACTGAAAACAAAAAGAAAAGAATCTAATTCACTTTACATCTTCTGGTTTGGTTGACAGGATGGATGGAGGATGCCAGTAACCAAGAATAGGTCAAAAAAATAATCATTTCTGCTTGGGGTATGCTGATTTTGAGAAATGAGGTTAAAATCAAGGTCAACTTGGACCTCCCCTGGTGGCACAGGTGGTTGAGCTCCGCGCTGTGAAGCTGTCTGCAGCCTCTGCAGTGCTGGTTCGATCCCGGCCGGCTGGGGAGGGTCCAACATGGCACAGCAGATCTCTCCTGTCGCGCCCGCTGCTCCCCTCAATAGTGTATTCCATCAGTCTGCCTGTTCTGTTCTCTGCTCTGTCTCTGGTGAATCCTCTCACCCTCCCACACATCTGGACTGTACCCTGATTCTTGTATAAATAAATAAATAAATCTTTAAAAAATCAAGATCAACTTATCTGGTAAACTATTTTGGGGGGTTCATAAAAATCCAGTTTAGAAATGTGTTCTAGATTAAAAATGGCCACACTAATGATTTGCATCAAGAGGGGCTTTATTTCCCCAACCTTAGCATGTGGCTGTCCTAGAGCTGAGTTACACCCAATAGAAATCAGTAGAATTGATGCCACATAACTTTAAAGCAGAGGCCTCAAAAGAAGCCTTTGTGCAACTTCCACTCTTGCCCCATCAGAACACATCATTATGTGAAGAAGCTGAGGCTCCTCACTGGAGACCTGTTGCCACACCAACAACCAGCCCCCAACTCCGGACATGGAAGTGAGGCCATCTTAGATAATTCAACCCCAGCTGAGGATCAAGCTGTCTGCAGACAGAGTATTCCCAGGAGAGCTGTAAAAGTCTCAGCTGAGTTCATCCCAAATTGCTGATGTGAAGAACTGGAAAACGCGTGGTATTAACTTACAAAATTTTGAAGTAGTTTGCCACATAGCACACATAACTAAAATAGTTTATCTCCCTTTGTTTCATTAACTTACTGGCTATTACTTGTGCTATTAATTGGGCACTTATCGTGTGCCTTATTTATTTTTTTTTAAGAGGCACGTATATTATTTATTTATTTATTTGTTTGTTTGTTTGTTTATACATGCACTGGGTACAGTCAGAAGCGCGGGAGGGTGAGAGAATTCACCAGAGCCAGAGCGGGGAGCAGAGCAGGCAGAAGGACCAAAGTACACTGCTGAGGGGAGCAGCGGGCAGCAGGAGAGGTCTGCAGGCCATGTGGGACCCTCCTCCGGTGGGCGGGGAGCAGCCGGGGATCGAACCGGTGCCGCAGAGGCCGCGGGGAGCTTCGCAACCCAGCACTCAACCGCTGCGCCACCGGGGAGGCCCTATCGTGTGCCTTATCATTAGAAATCTTGTACAAAGTTATCACATGTTAACATCTCAGGTTGATGGTAAATTCCTTTAAGACAGATATTTACTTATGTGTATCATTACAAGTGCCATAGTAAAACATGTATTTTGTTAATTTCAATTGATTGCATTAAATAATGCATAATGCAGGGAATAAATAAATAAGCACTGAAATAGGTTATATAGAAAGAATAAACACTTAGATCTAAAATACTACCAACATGAGAGAAAAAAATGCTTTAAAGAAAAGAACATATATTTGTATGTAGGCTATTTTAAAAAGCACTTAATAAATAATGAATTGTATGATTCTATTTTCAAATACTTTAAACTTAAGGAACAGAATCTGAGAATTAGATTTTGTTTTGTTCTATTTAGTTTTGTTCCATTTCTTCATAGTTTTCTTCTTATTTTGTTCTCATTTGTGTGTGTTTCCTTTAGCTCCAATGATACTTCACTTTTTTTTTTTTGGTGGGACCCTCACCAGTGGCCGGGGATCGAACTGGCATTGCAGATGCTGCGGGCAGCCTCGCAACCCAGTGCTCAACCGCTGTGCCACCAGGGGAAGTCTGATACTTCACTTTTTATGACTTTAACATCATCTCATGTCTGCTACTAAAAGGCAAAGTCCATGCCTCCTAAATAGTCTTGAAGAGCTCTCAAAATAAACAATGAAAATTCTCCGTTTCATGAAAGGCAACATTCCCAACAGCTCCTGTACTCTCACATATGCTTGCTTTCCACACTGCTTCCGATATGTTTTGTGATGGATACTGTGACAATGGAAATGTAGTTTGTTTTATTATGGCTTCTTGAAATTTTGTGCTTGTTAGGTTAAGCATTTGAAGTCTTTCAGGAACCTGATTCAGATAATGTCTCATGATGACACATACTCTTATTTTCTTTAAAAGATTTAAATATCACTTAACCACAGAGAATTGTAATTGGCTTTCCCTAGAAATAGTTAAAATGTCATCATATTATCACATAAAATATTGGTTAAACACAGGAATTGAGAAAGGCTTGAGACTATTAATATCAATAAATGTGACTTTCTATATTCCTGTCTTCCAAGAAAATGCTTTGGTTACATTGAAATTCACTGTCCCCATGGTGCTGGGAAACATACATCTCATGTAATGTAAAAAATACATTTCAGGATTATCTCACTTTTATAGTTGGTTGGCAAGAGAGCTTCTGTGAAGTCCTTTCTAGAATGTGGAAAATGCTATCAAAATCATATAGAGATTGATCAATGGTAGCAAAAAAATCCTTAGGCAGACATAGTCAGCCTATCCTTCTTCATTTCAGTTCAGTAAAGAAAATCAGTGTTAGCACCTACATCTTTATTCTTTGTGCAAGTGGAGAAGTCACTTAATTTATTAATCTGTAGAGGAGGATTAGAGTTATTTTCAATGTTTAAATGTCAGTCATCCCTATCTTTAGTTTATCAGCAAAATGGTTTGCCCTGTCTTGATTCAAGGATAAATGAAACTGGTTAGATATCAGTCATGTCAGTGAAACTGTCTAGAAGGACTGGTTATTTGGGAGATTATCAAGATAAAATGCCATCCTCTTAAGGTCAGATTCTACCCAGTACAGCGGAGCATGTGATGTACTGTCAGGGCAGCAGCAGAGGGAAAAATGGTAAAAGTTAATAAATCAATTTATTTGCTTCCTAATTACGTCTGAATACTTATCTAAAGTATAACTCCCTTTACTACTTATTCACACTGACACTGCTCTTCTCCAATTTAAAACCATGCTCTATATTTCTTCTTTCTTATTTTTAATTTAAAATTTTAATTGTTTAATGTTCACCTTGTGCATTCCAATTGTACATACCTTTCTCCCTTCTTGCACATTTCCCTCTTACACATTTTTTTTAATAATGACCATTTTCAGAAGTAAATTTTGGAAATACATTATTTAAAATCTGAGGAGTAAATGGGAGTGCCACAAAGCCTAAAAACACAAGATGTCACTCACCCATAGTCTCCTTTGTTGACCTGTTCAATTAATTCTGGTTGAACAAGGCACTCATGCTGGGAACACTTCCACTGCTGTCCTGAGCATGTGCTGCAGATATGAAAACATAAAGGTGATCAGCCTTGATGGAGTACATTTACAAAATAAGTAACCAGACTTGCACATTGGTAAGGCACAGAATATACTTTTGATTAAGGTGAGTTGTATGACTATCTGATTCAATGAATCATAACCACTAGATATGCTCTTATCTTCTGCTCAAGGAAATCAAAATTGAAATGACCATGTATTTATTGAAGTTTGAAAATGTAAGATCATTTAGAAAGTAGATACAATTTTTTTTGCATTTTAAAACTTTCTGCAGGATAATTCTTTCATGGCAGGCTATTGTTATATGTGGATTTTGTGTTCATTTGCCTGTAGTATACAGAATGTTTATACTTTAGAAGTACATTTAAAACAGTTCTGCTGTGTGATGAAAGCTTACTGTCATGCACGTAAGACTCAAACATTAAAAAATATGTATGTGATACTATGTTTCAATATTCACTAGACTGGAATGCATTTTTAAAAATCTACAAATATGTATAAAAACCTATGGTTCTGTCTATATTTAAATATAATGTCAAACAAATATGCTCTTTATTTGAAAAATACACAAATGTTAAAATTCACTTCTATGCCACTTAAGTTCATTACCAGGAGTTGCAGTTTTCTTTAATTACTGATCCTTCTTGATAATGTTGTCCATTTCTGAAGCAACCTGTCAATATAACATGTAAACAAATGAAAATTCTCAATTGAATAAGAAAGTGCATTAACAAAAGAAGCGATCTAAATTGTACGTATTTTCAATATACACAAATATTTGGTACCAATATGATGAAACAAACCACATTTGGTTTGTGCCAAGGTTTATATATCACACTCTTCTGGGCTTGTCCCATGTGTTTTTGCTTTCACTCTCATGCTATGTTCCAATGGAAAGGATCTGTAAATCATAAAGACTAGATTACCAAGAATAAATCATTAACTACATTCAAAAGATAGTGTTTAAACAGGTAAGTAATGAAACAGTGTTTATGTCAATTTATGATATCATTTATTTAAAATCTAATTCTCATAAATGAATATGATTAATTGCTTATGACTGGAATAAGTGGCTCCAAGTATTGGACCAAAATGTGTAGTCATTTCATTGAATTCACTTTACAAAAATAAATTCTGGGGCCTCCTGGCTGGTGCAGCAAATTGAGCACAGCACTGTGAAGCTGTCCACAGGCTCTGCAGCATGGGTTCGATTCCCGGCAGGCCAGGGAGATTCCCACATGATGCAGCAGACATCTGTCACCCCTGCTGCTCCACTCAGCAGTGTATTTTGGTCTGTCTGCCTGTTCTGCTCCCTGTTCCATCTCTGGTGAATCCTGTCACCCTCCCATGCCTCTAGCCTGTACCCCAGTTCTTGTATAAAAATAAATAAATCTTAAAAATAAATAAATTCTATTTTTCCTTCAGGATTGAGAACAAAAATTTATAAAACCAGTAAGATTGTAACTACTTGTGTTCAAATCCAAAATTTCTCAACTACTAAAACTAATTGCTAACTTTTATTTTATATAAAATATTTAATTTTCCAAGTTATATATATAAACTATTCAAATGACAACAATGATGAGCCATCATCATATGGTAATGATCGTAAGGTATTTTCAAAATAATACCCTGGTTACAAATTAAGCCCTTTTCAAAAATATAATTTATACCAATTTAAAATTTATACTGAATTAGCAAAAGTACTAAATTCAATACTTTACATGTGAGAACATTTTTTACAGAAAAATATGATAAATCACATAAATGGCCCCTAATTAAGCAAAATAAATCCTAATTTTTCATTGATAAAATCATAGGGAAAATCTACATGTTTAGGAAGTATACCAAGGAACCTGGTTTAACTACTAGTCATAGTATCTATTACAAAATCCAATTAAGTAATTAGCTATTGTCTTATTCTTCAAAAATGCGTAGGAAATATTTCAAAATTACTCTTTTTCTACATGTACTAGACTTTCATATTTCAATATTTTGCCAAATGAACCTAAAATCTTTATGTATTTGCATCTATTCATCTCTTTCCTGTGGATTTTTGAAAATTCACAATCATTAGTAATTGAATTTATACTCTATTTGTAATTTAAAGAGATCCTAGAGCTTTTTGTCACTAAGGAGCAAGAGAAAATCCAAGTTTTCACTCAAAGTCAAGGGGAACACTTTCCTGACTAAAAATCAAAGCTGAGTTTTAATCACATGCCATGCATTTTGCTTATCCAACATACCAATGTCATAGTCCTAAAGGATGAAAAAACAATTATCCGTTCTCTGACCTGTACCCTAGCAAATAATTTTAAAGTCAAGATAATGCTATCACCAGGTCTAGGTTAGTACCTAGTCTTAGTGTTAGAAAAAATTCCATTTCTAGATCCTTAGACGATCTACTATAGTCAAGTTAGAGTTGACTATAAGAAACCAAGTTCACTGTAATCTCATTTGAGAATGGGCCTCTTGAGCAAAAACTGTAATAAGCTACATAAGAGCCTGATCAAGGTATTTACAAAATGGAGCATTGTCTTGTAAACAACACAGAGACCAATTTTTGCCTATAATCCTTCCTGACTCCTTTGTATTCCTTATAACCACACAAAGAAGTTAGCCCTTTCAACCTCTAGATTGGGTCAACTTAAAATCCTCACGTTGTTTCCTATCAAATTTAGAAAAAAAAATCATACTTTTTATGATGATCTGAAAGACCTTATCCTGTCTCTACCCTACTCTCTGGCTTCATCACTCTTGTTGTTTTGACTGTGTCAGGGTTCCCAGAAGAATGAAGGATTTGTATAATGATGAGGATGCAGAGAAGTGGATGGATGTGATTTGGAGTTTAGCAAATATGACTTGCTCAAGGATTAAGTTTGGGGAATGAGAAACCAGAATGTCTCACTAGGGTTTTGGCTAGAGCAATACAGGGGTGGTGAAGCTATTACTGGAATAAAGAACAGCTTGTAGCAAGAAATCAAGAGTTCTACTTTGCCTATTTTATATTTAGATCAAATCTAAATTAGATTTCATAATAGAGAATTTCAAGTAGAGTAGTTTACAGAAATCCAGAGTTAAGTCCAGGCTGGAACATGAATTTGAGACAGTGACACACATTTTTTTTAAGTCTTGAGACTTAATAAGAATTCTCGTAAGCGTGTGTGGTCCAGAAATGAGCTGAAAACATTTCAGTTGACAGCCATTCAGAAGAGGAAATTGTGAAAGAGTGGGCCTCTACTGGGAAGGAGAAAGTAGAGAATTTAAGAAAAGGTAGTGTCCTAAAAAACAAGAGAATAAAGTTTTTATAAGAGTGGAAGTGGTCAACTGTGTACAGTGTTCCTGAGAGGTCAAGAAAAGGAAAATAAACATCTGAATGGTGTATTTGGTAAAGTGGAAGTCTCAATAACCCACCAAGATAGATTTGGGTGAGGTAGCAGAGTGATATCTTCTAGGAATGGATTGATGAGAGATTTGGAGGCCAGAAAGCAAAATTTCTCTTTCATAAATTTTGTCATCAGAGGGAAAAAGTAAATGGGACAGTAGATGGTTAAAGAAGTGGAATCAAAGGAGGGCTTCTTCAGGATCAGGAGTTATACAACCTCATTTTATAAATTGAAATATGACCAAGGAAAGAAGAGGGAAAATGATACTAGGAGAGAAAAGGGGTGGGGAGGAAGGAGAAGGCAGAAAAGAGAAGACAGACAGAGCGAGGGAAGGAAGGAGGTAAAGAGAGGATTGAAAAGGGAAGACAATTACAAGGACAAAGATCTTGAAAAGGTGAGAGAAATGACATTTTAGATAATTCCAGGGAAACTCAGTAACAACTTCTGTACCTGTACATGTTGTCTTCTCTACCTATAGGTTTACTGGAACATTTTGTATTCACTTGGAAATGTCTACTGAGACGTGGGCAATGCAGATTACGTTACTCATGGCCTAGGATGGCCGTAAGTCAAAGTTAGGAAAGCAATTTTGATACTCATTTTAGATGATTTCACAGATGTGTTGAATGTCAGTTTAGTAGGAAAAGAAACAAATATATCGTTCAGATTCTTCCAACATCATCTCTCTAATGTTTTATGGATCATATGCTTTGTATATTGTTGTTCAGTACTGCACAGTAATGCTATGGCTGTATATACTGATCGTTTCTCAATTTTATATTTGCAAACAAATTTAATAAATTAAATTGAATATGATTAGTTCAATAAAAACATAAGGAGGAATTCTTGAAACATCAAATATATTAGTCTCTTTTAAGTATTACATATTTTCAAACTGTCTCCCTTTTATTGGAAAAGCCAATTAAAATATAAAACAATTTTTATTTATTAAAATGAAAGAGAGATACTCACTTTAGTGCAGTAGTATTTCAAGAGTATTTAGCAATAAAATCATATTGCAGTTAAAACAGAAAAGGCAAGAGAAAATGTTCAAGAGAAGGAATTAACTCCATGTAAACAGTAGATTGAAAGCTATGATGGTAGAGAAATAAGAAACTCTCCCTGGTGGTTTCATTTTCTCAATGAAATATGTATGAAGCATCTCAGAGTGAGTGAGTCAATCTGGTTACCCATACAGCATCTTGATCAAAACAAAAAATATACTGACCACTGAAATTAATGGAGTTTTATAACTTTAACAGCCATTAATACAAAATGAAGCAAATCAGGTGTTTGGAAAGTGAAATCAATCTTCTATTGATTTGAGAAAAGATAGTAATATGATGTCTGTTTTTAAATACTTCACCATAATATAATATCTGTGCTGTTCCAAACTTCACTTTAGGGAAGTCAGTTACTTGCTCTACTCAAGAACCCATGGTGGGGTGGGGGGGCGGCACGGTGTCACTAGTATTCAATTTGAAGGCCAGACTCCTGGAAGCTGCTACAAGTACTTTATTGTCTATCTTTTGGTGAACACTAGAGCATTAGCATAATGAATACAGGAAATGGACTTTCACTGGTAAAACTGGTGATTTGTTAATCAGCATGTTTATAAGTAATTAGTTGTTCTTACTGATCAAATTAATAGTATTCAATTTATATAAATTTAGCTAAAATATTTTAAAGCCCACATCCCACTCTTATATCCCATGGTTTAAATATATATCTCTCTCTCTTTTTTTTTAAGATTTATTTTTTTATTTATTTATACATGCACTGGGTACAGTCAGAAGCACAGGAGGGCGAGAGAATTCACCAGAGCCAGAGCAGGGAACAGAACAGGCAGAAGGACCGAAATATACTGCTGAGGGGAGCAGCGGGTGACACAGGAGAGGTCTGCGCGCCATGTGGGATCCTTCTCCAGAGGCCGGGGAGCAGCCGGGGATCGAACCGGGCAGCTTCGCAACCCAGCGCTCAACCGCTGCGCCACCGGGAAGGCCCTTAAATATATCTCTTAAGGTCAAAACCTTTACTTTTAGACCTGGTAGAGGATTTATCTCTAAAAGACTTTGTATTCAGCCACTGAGTAGAAGGGCTTCTCATTCCCTAATAGAGTCCTATTTCTCTGGTATTATCATATGTGTTTCTAATAAGTTTTCCATGCAAGGTAAATGTGTGTACATCTAAATGAACAAGGGTTTGAAACTTCATGAAACAGATCAAGGTTGTGTGAGTTACTTTACATTGACTTATCAGTACACATTTTTGTAACTATCTGCATGTATGTAAGAATTTGTATTGTGATTTATCTCCGTTAATATGCAGATGAGAACCTTGTAAAGGAGCAAATAGCTTTAACCAGTTCAAATGTGCCAGTGGCATAATATACATTTTTACCAACAAGCTCCTCATTCTCAGATCTGCAGCACCTATTTGTTGTCTCTTCTTCAGGTCAGTTCAAGTCAGCGGAGGACTGTTCACAACAGACCTAGTACTAGATTCTTTCTGGAAGACCTACTATTCCAAGAGATTCTGTCTGCAAAGTCCACTCTGGTTCTAGATCAAATTGTATCATTTGTTTACTGTATCTGATATTTGAAATCCTGGAAGTTAACGTCAGAGATGAGAAAAAACACAAAGAAAGAGGGTTACACTAATATGTCCTACTTCCAAATCATATAAAAGTGACATTTTTTTTAGTCCTCATGCTACTGCATACAGTTTTAAGTCACAAGTGTTAAAAAACAGTAATATGCCCTACTTTTACTTTTTACAAAAGGAATTATTTTGTTAATCTTTATGAAAACATATGTAATTTTAAATCACTGGTTTGGGGTAGATAGATGTAGTAATAAGAATTAAACAATATTATATAACTAGATAATTTTAAAAAATATTTACTAGATTAGTGAATGAACAACATAGCTAATCAGAGGAAAGCTGCTTTATACAGGCAAAAAATCAGCTATGTTCTACACTGCTTTCTTTTTTAGCTAATTTTGCACAATTTTTCAATATTGTATAGTGCATTTTCTTTCAACCAGCTACTTTCATAACCAAGATAAAACAAAAGAAAAAAATCACTTTCATGAGAGCAATTATAGTCTAATGTGAACTTTTTGCTGCTAACTAAAATGATTAATTGCTTCCCTCCATAATGAATGGAATAAAGACTACACCTGGAACATAAGTTCTACCTAAAACATGACCCTAAATTAAAGTCATAGCAAAATACTAGCTTTCAAGCAAAAATCGACATTGAAGAAGTAGCAATTACTCTCCTAAATGGGCAAGATGTCTCAAATAAGGAATGCTCAAATACATTTTAGCACATCAAAAACACTGCAGCTTTAATATGTAATATTGAGACTCAACACCCATGAAACCAATCCTATTTATACTGAACACTTTTTATGCATTCTCACAAGAAAATAAAATCTCAAACCCTTAATAATTCCAATCAATCCTGGCATATATCTAGGTTTTACTCACCTCTCAAACCTCATAGCATGTCACCCTCAAACTTCCCCTAGTTATTTTTCCCCAGAAATGGTGGCCTTCCTGATCCTGGCCCATGCCATGCTCCTATCTCACAGATCTGCAATACATTCCTGTCATCTCTTCTTCAGGTCAGTTCATTTCTCACTCAGAACTCTCAACCAAAATGTCTTTCCTTACTGTCCCACCCCTTCCTACCCAGGCTAATGTTCTATATTATTTTATATATTACTGTTTTCTTATGGTATACATTCTCACAGCACCCTAAATGTTTCCTTTGGAGAATGCATCACAATTTGTAATTGTATGGTACATTTGCTATACCCTCTCCCACCCAACTTAATTGTCACTTAATGAGATAAGATCTGATCTTTTTCTTTTCCATTATTGCACTAAGCACACTGCCTGTACAATAGGGATACCAATGACTAACTGTTGATAAATACTAGATCGCCCATTCCTACTCAGGTATCTACTACTCTTTTAGTATAAAATAAATATTGACTGAGCTGTTTATTGGTAAAGGCAAGGGTCTAGGATAAATGACAATTTTATGGGAATTTTAGCATAATATTTTTGTGTTTTCAGAAGAATCTCATTAATTTTACAAACAAGATGCCATTATTAAGAATGAGGGAAAAGGCATCTGGATTTGAAATTAATTTTCTATTTTAAAATAAGGACACTAAATCCCTAATTTATCCTAAATTGTATTCTAACTCTAATTTCTAGTCACTATTACCCATTTACAGTAGTGTGACAGAGCTCCTATTAAGCCTGCATTTCAGCTGAGATTTGACATAATCAGTGAAAAAAATAAAATAAGTGTAAGAGTTTTATTGTTTGTCTTGTTCCAAATCTTGTTAACAGCTATTTCTCAAAATCAATACAACTATCATATAATTAAACCAATAAATTCTACCATTTACCTTATGAATAATTTGTTTATCTACATAATTCTAGACTTTTACCAATACTGAAGATGATCCCCTCCTTTGATTTTAATAGTTAAAAAAATTCCCAGATTGGCAAAACAAAACTAAAGAAAAACATACATGGAGAATCTTTGGTATTAGCAAGAATAGCAACTGATTTTATTTTGCTTTTTTACTAATTTTAATGACATTGCTAGACCACTGTTTCTCATGCTAGAAGTTTCATCAGTGTCATGGAGTAAGTAGTAAGTAAACATGTTACATAAATCTACTGATGGTCAGACTTTGTCTTTAATGAGATTTTCTAAGAGGTCCCATTCACAAAAGCCTGAGAATCCTGATACCAATACATTTACCAAGAATGAAAAAGTAATTCTTATATAAATTGAATCAGTGCTCAAAACAAGATCCAGACCAGCATCCATGGCCATCAGACCAAAACTTTACTAAAGGTACTACTATAATGCAGGTACCATCATCAAAGTCAACACTTTAACAATCTAAAGAAGTAATTAAAGTTGGTAATCATATTCATTTTTCATTGAGAAGAAAGAGCAAGGAAGAAGGGAGCGAGGGGAAGGGGACAGAAGAGAAGAGAAAAGTTTGAGAGATCTTGTTATGAACTAGGATAATGCTTAAACACTTTCCCAAATCCTACCTTCAGGATACCAAGGCTTTGTGTGAGGAGGCCATTCTTTCTCTTCACGGCAAAATGACTGGTAATCAGGACAGCAATCAGAATTTTCCCTTTCACAGAATTTATCACAGTAACATAGTGCATTCAGCTCATAGAACTGAGTGACACAGCCATCATCTCTGTCTTCACAACAACCAAAACTTCTACAGTACTTCCCTTTGAAAATGGCTCTTTTGAATCGAGTACTTTCCAAAATGGTGTCATTCCTAGTGAAACCAGCTGCTAGGTCCACTGCTCTTCTAGATAAATAGTGTTTGTCCATCCAAATTTCTGTAGTAAGATAAGAGAAGATTAAGATCTTATATCCAGTCCACATTCTCTAAAGGTCAGATTTGACTTCCACTTTCTGATATATTCAGTGTAATATATGGGGGCTTCTCCTGGGAGCCAGAATGTGAAACATTAAGGCAACCCAGCCTGAATCTTGAAACCAATCCTTTACTGGAACTGAGTATACTTCTTGTAGTTAAACATTAATCAAGAATTTCAATGTTTTCCCAAGAGTGTATAAGTGTTAGAAATAGACCATTGCCATTCCTACAAAGTTAAAAATTTACAATATTTCATATCATGTACAACATTTTCATCACTACAAAATACATAAAATTTTATGCACAGAAGGTACATGGAATATTCTTTACCTCTAAAATATCTAGGTTCTTAAGTCAAAACCTCTCTGGGATAAACATAGCCCAGATTATTGGCTGTAATAACCACTGGCAAAGTGTAGGAAATTCAAAAGTCAAAAAACTATTATTCTGCTACTTGCACAGCAACTGAAATCCAGCTTCTCATGAGCTTGCCTGCTAAGAACTGTCATATCAATAACAGTTTCTCTAAATCATGCCCAGTCACACACGGGCTTGATTTCCCATCTGTACTCCATTTACCCATGAGAAACATTTTGATTTCCAGGCTTAGTGGGGCCTAATTTGGCTAGAAATTACCTGAAGGTGACCTCAGTTCTCTTTATTCGAGTCCTTACTTGGCATCATTGTGGGAACCTGCAGTATCTGAAAGGCATTATAGTCAAGAAAAGTCAGTTGCTCTGTGCTTAAGAGCTGTGGGTGGAGGGAGTTGTGAAAGAAACTCAAAGGTCAAGATGTCTTTAGCATTTCTGTAGAGCTGTGCATTTACAATGAGTTTTTCTATACTGTATTTATTCATTAACTACAATAACTCCCTTTGGATTGGGGATAAATAACCAGCAGACTATGATTCAGCAAGAGTGGTTGAGTGGTCTATTAGGACTTGACAATCAGAAAACACGGACTCTGGTCCCTGAGCTACTATTTAATTGATTTTGTGACCTTGGGTTCACCATTTACTTCTCTCATCTAGTTATTTTTCTCTAAAATAAAGGTCTTCCTCTCTAAGGTTAATTCAAAATTCAACAATGGCTTTGCTCCATAAGTTGGCTAACTCACACTCTTATTTTTTTCATTACTATTTTTTAATGTTTATTATATGTTTAAATGATTTTTTACCTATGTTGGATTAAATAAAATATATCATTACAATTAATTTTACCTGCTTTTTAAAAATATTTACTTATTTAATAGAACAACTGGGGGGTTTAGGCCAGAAGTGTGGGGGGTAGAGGATTCACCAGAGTGGGGAGAAAAGGTGGATTTACTGAAATACACTGCTAAGGGGAGCAGCAGACAAGACAGGAGAGATCTGCATGCTATATGTGGGTTAGCTTCCTGACCAGAGATAGGATTCAAGTCGTAGCTGTGATATTACTGAGACTTAACCGCTAGGCCAACGGGGAGGCCCTGTTTGGTTTTTTCAAGTTTTTATTAGTTTACCTTTGATTTACTATACTGCACGTGTTCTAGAGTCTTTATACCTTATTATGTATACCTGCCACACCCGCCATCACAGTTCTAGTGCCATTCACCATTATCAAATTGACTCCCCCAAGCTCCTTCCCCTTTGGTAACTACCATGATTTTCTCAGAGTCCAATAGTTATTTTTGTCTTATTCTTATTTTTTAATTTATACTCTATTTGAGTGAAATATCTCTTGGTCTTTGATTTATTTTGCTTAGCATAATCACCTCAATTTCCATCCATGTTGTCATGAACATCATTTTTTTTTTTTCATTTTCATATGGCACCTTCCTCTCAGGCTATAGCTCTTCATCTTTTTTGTTTTTAATTTATATCATCTTGGTGTTACTCTCTACAGTCCTGTCTCTCCAGTCCCAAAACTGCAGCCTTCACTTCTTTGCCATCCACTGAATTACTAAACTACTGTAAACTATTGTCCTACTTATTTACCCACTTTTGCCAATTACCTCCTAACCTCCATTTCCCACAGACCTGTTGTCTATTTTTATCATACATGAATCTTCTGTAGCATTTAGCATGGCATGACACACTCAGTAAAAACAGAATTCTAGTTTCACCATTGCTGAGTAGCACGTCTTTAGGAAAATGACTCACTCCATGCCTCAGTTTTCCCACCTGCACAATTTGGAAAATGTATATTACTCTATCAGTTGGGTAGAAAATTTAAATGAGATGATACACGAAGTATGAAGCATGTCACACTTACTAAATAAATGTTAGATATCATTAATAGGCTAGTCTCCGCCTAGAAACTTTTCTTTATGCTTTCCTTCTCTCCTGATTTTTTTTTCCCCATTCTTCATAAGGCTCTCAACTTATCTTTTGACTCTTGCACTTTACTTTCTTCTCTTCTGAATGGTCATTTAAAATGTTTCCACAAAGTTTCTTGTTCCTTTCTCTCCCTAGATCGCATACGTTATCTTCCCTCAAATCTTGAAATGCTGAATCAACTTAAAAGCCTTAGGTTTTAAAAGACCCAACACATGGTGAATCTTCACCACTTGTTCTGCCCTGACCTTAATTTAAACCACTTTATCCCTTGTATTAGCTCCCTTTATCCCTTCTATTAGTCTAGAATCACAGTAGCCTTCTTGTCATGTCAAACATGGAAGTACATTCCTGTCTTAGGGCCTTCTCACTTGCTGTTCCTTTGCCTGAAACACGCTTCCCCAGATATCCACATGGCCTAATCTCTGCAGTTTTAAGTCTTTTTTCAAATGAAACCATCTCAGAGAAGCTTTGGCCATAGCCCCTATCTCAAAATCACAGCTCCTTTCTATTCCCAGTATTTTCTAGTCCCACTCTGTGCTTATCACTAACATATTAAAATTATGTTCATTGATTTTATTTAATTTCTGTAACTCCTCTCCAGAATCTAAGCTCTACAAAATTATAGAAATTTGCCTATTTATAATTTTTTAACTATTTTATCTCTACCATTTAGAATAGTGCCTGACATATATTACACAGTCAATAAATATTTATTCAATAAATAAATGTTTTTGACAATTTGCATCTCTGATCCTGTACTAACTACTGTTGGAGATGATCCACCAGTTCCTGGAATCGCTGCTACCACAAATTTAGGAGGTTTTGTCTTAACTGAGCTCTTTAATATTACTCATATTTTTTCTAACTTGTCTCCCATTTCCTAGTGGCAATTGTAAACCTCCTTGCTTTCTGAACTTACTCCCTCACTTTATAAAGATGACCTTTGAAGAAGTTACCAAGAAAACAAAGAGCATATGTTAATCTAACATTTTCCAGTCATCAAACCCCTAAGTCTACCTGCATTTGCAACCATGCTTCTCCTTCTTTCCAGGGTCAGAAAATGAGGGATCATCTTGTTTAACAATTCTTCAACCAAAGATTATTGTCCACACCATTTATTTTATCCCTTCACTTTTCTCTTGGTTCCTATTTGTCTTGGACTCCTCTTTCATCTAATTCCTCAGTCTGTTAGCAGGCTTGTAGCATACACTGCTGTCACCCTGCCCACCTTCTCACCACCTTTGTAATTTTAGGACAAGCTAGAAGAAATGCCAACAATTTGAGTTATTGACCAGTGCCTACTCCTCCACCTCCCCTCCCTCTACTACATTACAAACCAGAAACGCTGAAGAATTAATATCCTTCCTGTATCGAAGCAGCAGACTTTAAACACCACCTACAGGAGTTGGTAAATAAGTGCTCCACTCCCCCCCTACTGTCAGATGAGTTATCTCTGATAGTCGCAGATACCTAGTTAACAGCCTAAGGGAACAGCAGGAACACAATTAAATACTATAGTTTACCAATGTCTGGTAAGTATAGATACACACAGTATCTCACTTCAATTAATTTGTCCTCTCTATCTTAATAAAAGCTTTAAAAAATCCTAGAGAGGGGCCTCCCCTGGTGGCGCAGCAGTTGAGCACTGGGCTGCGAGGCTGCCTTCAGCCTCTGCAGCACCGGTTCGTATCCCAGCCGCCAGCGAGGGTCCAATAATAAAAAAAAAAATCCTTGAGAGAAATGTCACATTGAAGGTGACATACATAACACAAGTTCTACTACTTCTGTAATCCTTTAGACCAGTTCAACATGGGTGCTTTGCCCCCCCAGGAGTTCAAAAATGTTTAGAGCCAGTATTGTCCTGACTAGAGATTAGCAAGGTGCTGCAGGCATCTTAGTGGGTAGAGTCTAGGGGTTGTGAAATATCCTAGAATCCACAGGGCAGAACATATCACAAGAATTATCTGCCCAAAAGCATCAATACTGCAGTTGAGAAACTTAGAATAGACATACTATAAAATTTTAAAAGGAGCCAACAAGAACTCAAAAAAATAAAAATAAAATTGTCATTTGGATTTAGTAAAGGTTGATCAGATGGACCTCCAATAAATAGTTGCTCTGAGATAATAACTAATGACAGCAGTCTATGTACACTGGGGTGTTGTTTCAAAAACACTGGGTGAAGTAAATGAGTAAACAGCAAGGTTAGGGTCCTCCATGTCACACCTTCTTCCAACTTGAGCATTCTCTTTGGATGAGTGATATTTTAGAGGAGAAGAAAGGTGTTGGATTTCCTTTTCTCATGATTTGTACAATCTCCATTGCACAAGGAACAATGGAAGAAATATGCAGCCTTCTGATCTTCCTTGGGAAGAATGAAGACAATAAGTTTAGTAATACAAGATGTTAACCAGATGCTGTAATTTTAGCCATGTTTATAATTGGAAGTTTCCAGGCTAAATATAAACTGGAAAGCAGCTGAGAGAGACAGAACAGGAAGATAGGTTTGCTGAAAACAATTTACCTTATTGACTTAAATTCTATCATTAGAGATTTATTTCATTAAATTAAGGGGGCCGCAAAAATGTCCTGCAGTTGACAGTACTCTTGGTGAGATAAATAATATTAGCTCACTTTTGTGGGCTCCTGGCTTAATTCCTTAATTTTTAAAGCTCTAAAAAAGTCTAATGAGGTGATGAAAAGGACTGAAGGTGGCAAGAAAAGAGCCTCCCAAGGAGATTAGGGTACCATTCTTTTGCCCTGATATGGACAAGGCAGAAATGATTGAAACCTCATAATGACAACAGCCAAAAAAGAAACAGAAAAAAGGCAAGAAAATGCAGAAAGGAAAAAGTGATAATTTACCATAGAGAAAAAGCTAATGAAAAAAAGTTATTGGAAGAAAAAGTTGCTCATATGAGATGAAAGTTTTCTTTCATGTAAGAATTCCTATTTTCAATGTTTAAGCTTGAAACAATGAGAAATGCAGAGCTTACCTCTAAAGCTAATAAAACATGTAAATTATTACATCATTTCACATGAGATACTTGAATATGAGAAATATCCTCTTAGCATGCTGCTTCTAGCAGTGTCCTGCTTTGGGTAAAAGGCAATTTCATTCTTTCACTCCAAAAAAAAAAAAAAAAAAATACATGTTGAACTCCAAATGTATTCCAGGCGCTGCTATACTCTAAGTCTGGTAATAGTAAGTTGCCTGTTCAGCCACCATTTTTTGTTAGCTGCAGTTCTGCATTCCTATTCCTATGCAAGGTCAGAACAACCCAGTCCATCAGTCATAGGAGCCCAAACTTACAAAGTATCTCTCAAATCAACCAAGAGCAGAAAGCTTTATTTCTCTGGGAAGGCTATGCATCATGAGGTATGACCGGGAATTCCTGGGGGGCTGATGTCCAATGTATGACAAGGGACCCCAGAAGCTGATCAGTGGAAAGCCTTGTTATAAAATAGAAACCATGGCTGGGGAATCTAGGCTTGATCTCAATTACAATAACCAGTCATCAAGCAGAGGAGAAGTGCCTGGGGGACAGACTCACAACCCCTGATGCTGTTATAGGGCAGCCCCGATATTGAGCGTGTTGCCTGGCTGTGGGTCCTCACCTGTGCGCTTAAAAAGGATTAATACTCCACTACAGGCACACACAAAAGGTTAATGAAAGGTTTATTTACAAGGGAAAAGGAAATAAGGAAAATGTACAACTCAGGGAGAAAATAGGGAAATAAAGTCTTTAATGCGTCCTACCCGATCCGCCGACCTGGAAACCCAAAGGCACTCTCAGAGCTGGCCGGACGCTGCTAGCTGGTAGAGAGCCAAAATGGGGGACCCCCCAAAGCCCACGTGTCTGTCTTTATACTCACTTGGCTGCTTAACCCCACCCTCAGGTCCCAGCCACCTTCCCTTTGGTGGTGATGGGATTTGGAGTTCCCAGTGTCTTTGGCTTTGGCCTGGGGTGGCGGTGGAGTCCACAAAGCCTGTATGGAATTAGCTTTAGGACATCCTTTTCCTCCTAACAATTCTATAGATGGCAGAGCACATTTTCTAATTTCACCCCTCCCTTTTTTTTTTTTTTTTTTTGCTCTCCTTCTACTCACACCTGATGCTGTAAGATTATTCTATAAATAAAAAGGCCAGGATCTTGCTCTTCAGCAGCATTCTGCATCCTACAGCTTGCTCCATGATTCCCATTTGTCAGTGCGGTGTTGTCAACACACTATTCTATGGGGAATGTACAAAGTAATAAACCTATCCCTTCAAGAACAACCTGATAGAGCCAGGGAAGCCAACTTGTAAAGAAACCATTGCTGTAAGACTGGGTAAGTGTTATCACAGGGACATTTAGAACATTTAAGATACAAAGGAGGTGGTAGTCAACACTTTCTGGTGGAATTAGGAGAGACAATAGTGAATCCGAGGGCAAGGTAGGGAGAATTAGGTAGCCTCAAGGACAGTGCAGGTGGGGACCTCAGAGAATTAAGGAAGGCTTCAGAGATAAGGACAACTAGAGGAATGTAACTAATTCCACTGGGAAAAACAAACATCTCAGGACCAAGGACAACACTGTTAACACTGACCTTGGTTTCCTTCAGGTGATAAAGGGAGGTGGAATTTGGGGAAACTGAGAGTGGTTTAATTAGGGCAGCAGACTCATGTCTGGTAGACCACTGTCCTCCCCTTTGTCAGTGTGCAGGGATATTTATGCAAGGGGGAGTTGAGAAGGGGTCAGCACTGAGACCAGTGGGTGGCAGCCTGTTTTTCTTCAATAGCTGATGTTTAACTTTCTCTTCCCTAAAATGCAGGGGTACTCATCTGGGAGACTGGGCCATCAAGATAAATCTATCAAACAAGGGGGAAGATGCAACAAATGGGGAAAGACAAACCTGTTAGATAAGAAATGTAAAGATCCCCTGCTCAGTAGCAGATTAAGTGAGACAGCCGAAAACATTTCTGTTCCTTTTCTCCTCAATAAACTTTTTCTTTCTCTAAACAAACTGCCTCTTCTCGCTTGCTTGCCTGAGCTTCTGCGAAGTTCCTGCTGTGGCTTCGTGAGACACCAACCCGTGGTGGTCTAGTGGCTGGGACTCAGCGCTGCCCCTGCAGCCTGGGATCTGTTCCTGGCGGGGAGACTAGGCCTGACAATTCTGGTACCAATACTAAGAAAAAGATATCTCAATTGAATCTTAAAAAATAGGCTACCTGCATGCAAAGCAGGTAGCGTTTCTACAGCAACTCATGGCATATTTGAAAAGCCAGGAGGGGTTAGATCATTCTGGACACTGGCGACTATGAGATTTTCTGAACTTCTCTGATAGTTCATTGTTAGTGTACAGAAATGCAACATATTTAGTATATTGATTTTGCATCCACCTTTACTGAATTCATTATTATTCTAACAGTTTTTGGGTGGAATCTTTAAGGTTTTCTATATATAGTTAATACCATCTGCAAATAGGACAATTCAACTTCTTTTCAATTTGGATGTCCTTTATTTCTTTTTTTTTTTTCTAATTGTTCATGCAAGGATCTCAGTTCTTAAAGAATGCTAACATGTACTGTCTTATGGGGGCACAGAACTAGACATCTGAAGGTGACCTACAGGCACCAGTCAAAACATGTGGGCTCCAGACAAGAGTATAATAAGCTCCTTTCTGGGGGATGCCAGCAAGGTAGAGGGAAAAAACAAAAATTAGGGCTTCAGGCACTGTGACAACATCTTTCTGAGAGATACTAGAGCTCTGGAATTGCAGAGAAAGAGTTAAGATGGCATTTGCCCTCCAAGATTTCTAGAAAGGACTACAATCAGCCCTTCAAGTTGTTTTAATTAGAACACTGTTCCTCCAGGTTACAGCTATGAGAGTTAGATAATAGACCTCATTCACAGAAATACTGTTCTTTTGGGTCTGTAGGCTCTTATTTTGCCCCAAAGATGGTAGCTTTTTAAGAACTGTTTCTCCATTGATTACAGTCCTACGGGACATATAGTACCTCCATATACCTTTCCACCCACCCGCTTCCTAACCAGATAATCATGGGGATTCCTAGGAAGCAACAGCTGCAAGCTGGGGGAAAATAAAAACAACAAGTGGGACAGCAGATGCAAAAACTGGGTTACCAAAGCAGGAAGAATTACCCTTTGAAAGACACTGGCACTGTGGAGCACATCAGTGGCAGAATGTAAAGACACCTGCTAAAAAAGGGGAGAAAGGGAACAATGTAGGAAAAATGGTACCTGCCTGCTTTAATAAAACAGAGGTAGAAAGTCAAGATGGCATTCAAAGATCTCTGTCCCCAAAGAATATTCCAACAAGATCTGGCTCTTATTTTTTTATTAGTATTTTTTTTGAGCCTTTTTTTTTTGAGTTTTTTTTTTTTTTTAATTTATACAAGAATCAGGGTATAGGCCAGATGTGCAGGAGGGTGAGAGGATTCACCAGAGACAGAGCGGAGAACAGAACAGGCAGACTGATGAAATATACTGCTGAGGGGAGCAGAGGGCGAGACAGGAGAGGTCTGCTCGCCATGTGGGTTGCTCAACGGCAGTTGGGGATCGAACCAGCACTGCAGAGGCTGAGGACAGCTTCACAGCACCACACACAATCGCCTGCGCCACCAGGGAGGCCCCCAGGATCTGGCTCTTTAGATCAAGTCTTCAAAATTGGCAAACCAGCAGCTTTCACAGAAAGTCTGGATGCTTTTCAAACAGCTGTTTTGGGGCTTCCCTGATGGCCTTGGGGTTAAGATCAGCGCTGTGGGGAGTTTGATCCCTACCAGGGAGCAGTAGACACACGGTGCAGTAGACCTCTCCTGTCTCACCAGCTGTCCCTCAGCAGTGTATCTCAGTAGATCTGCCTGTTGTGCTCCGCACTCTGTCTCTAGTGAACCCCCTCACACCCCTTTTCTGCATCTCTGGCCTATACCCCAGTTCTTGTAGGCAAAAATAAAAACAAATCTTCAAAAAACAAAACAAAACAGCTGCTTCAATATGGGGCTCTGGAGCAAGAGAAATTCTCCCATGAGCCCTTTAAGAGTTATTTCTCAGTTTGTTAGTGCACAGTAGGTCTCCAGTGCACAAATACCACTGGTTTTCAAAGACAGATGTTTGAACTGAGGTGCAGTGCTGGGGCTCTTCTCACAAGTAAAGTCCTTGAAAGTTGGGTTGCACACTGTGAGGTATGAACCTTCTGCCCCTCTAAGAGGCCCCGGGTTTTGAGACCACCCCCTTCCCGCCAAGTGGGCAGCATCCATGTGGGGTTTATGGAAAGAGAGTGTCTCTGCCTTTCTTACCACTTCCATGTAGATTTTTTCCTCTGTAGTCCAATGTGAAAGAGTGGTTCTGCAACAGGGTGGTCCCCAGGAAAGGGGGAGGTTCCCTGCCCCACCCAAGGGAGGGTGGAGCTGAGCAGGAAGAGGAGAAGCTGCAGAAGAGACTGAGGAAGGAAGCAGGATGGAGCCAGGAGACCTGGAGGAGGCTCATGGAGCCTAGAGACACGTGAAGAAACTGCGCTTGTCTTTTGGTCGTGGACTGGGTGACACAGATGTGGGTGAGACCCGTGGGGAGGTGACAATGGCAGTTTTTATCTTGATGTTGATTTTGCTCTTTTCCTTCCGGGCTTGTCTGGTTATTTCTGACCCTTTTCTGTGGGTCCCCACTGGAGGATGCTTTAAGACTTGTGGCAGGCTTTGGGGCTTTGCTCTGGGCCAATCCCATTTGGATGGACTTTTACCCACGAGGGGACAGGTAACTTTGGGTGCTTCATTTAGAAACTAAACTCTTTGCCTTACCTGTATTGTTTTTTAGTTTTATTAAAGTTCCTTCCCATTAAAGTCTCATATGTTTTGTGTTGATGCGGCAGATGCAGAACCCATTTAGAATAGGCAGGTTTGCGGGATTTTGGGCTGCCCCTCTCCCTGTTCTATAACAGTTCCACTAGTTTTCAGGATTTTTTGCACCCCCAAAATTGTTCCATTTGTAACTGTAGAGTCAGTGTGATCCTGGGAGGAGAACAAAATCCTCTGCTTCCTTCTTGAACCAGAACCCCTTCACTTCATTGGTTATAGTATGCAAATTGGAAGGAGTTTCAAACGTTTAGAATCACCTTTAGCTTGTGTCAATCATCCTAAATTTAACTCACCAGCACACCTTCTTTGCTTAAAAGCCTTAAAAAAAAAAAAAAAAAGCACTCAAACCTCTTTTCCCAGCCCCAGTGTTTGCACCCTGGCTACAGATTAGAATCACCTGGAAGTAAACAGTATAAAAAATAAGAATAAGCCAGTCTCTAGGTCTTATCAAGAAATTATTATTTTAGTGGTGTGGGATGAGATCTAATCAGGCTGAAAAGCAACTAAAGGAGTCACAGAATCAAAAACTTCCATTTTTTTCAATTACATTTCCTCATTTCATGTCTCCTAATTTCAATGGTACAGGCACAGGACCTTAAAGTACTTCATGATTTGTGATATGTCCTTTGGAATTATTTTTATTAAAAAATGAGTCACTCTATACACTTTTAAAATACCCATTTCCTCTTCATTTTAAAATTTATCAAAATTATCACTACTTACTCTCCTACGTCTTTCTTTTTGACAGTTATTTTGCACTTTCCTGGTAAGATGGGGTTAATCATAATCATAAAGCACCTCGAAATTAATACATATATGGCAGACGTCTATAATTCAAGAAGCACAATGACTGAAGTGACCTAACATTACTACTCACTCCATCTACTGGCGGTGGGCAATTTTAATTGCAGCAAAACTTCATTCACCCATTTAGAGTGCATCAACTGAATAGCTTCTGTAGCAGATATGCAATAGGCACTCAGTATGTGTTAGTTTCCCTCTATGTTATTTTCTTACTCCTCCCCTCTCTTCTCTACCATTCACCTTTGGATAATAAACACATTAGGAAGATCTTACCTAACCTTAAAATTTAATCTCTAGTGGGCTATTAACAGTCAGCAATCATATTCTTCCCTTTGAAACATAGAGGAGAGTTTGCATTCATGCGTGGGGCTTCTCAGGATATTCACATGCCGTTTACTCACAGAGATGGTGATAACAACCCATCCAAAAATGACTATGTTCAATCAGAACAGAATGTAGAAAATGAGATGGAATGCTGGGTGAAATGGATGCATGTGGATTGAGGGAGGCGTGTTCAGGAAAAGGATGGGGAATCTCATATCTCATCAGAAGGGGCACCTCTTGGCATGTTATTACAGGGAGGATAAATTTTAGGTCATTTCCTTCCCACCACCAGGCAGAAACCACAGCTGACTGGAAACGCTGAGTCATTTTGAGCAGCTGTTCTGGTGAACACCAGAAGAGAGAACATGTTTCTATTACTACAAACAAACAAATAGGAGAATAGAGATGAACAACTCTTTCCAAAGTGTAAAATAAAATTAAAAAACAGAAGCACATCCCTTACATAATATAGAAGGATAAAAATAACACAACTGAAAGGATCTCATTTAAAATAGTATGGTCACAAAGAAAAACTATGGGATTTGGAACCAAAGGGAAAATAGCTTGGACATTTTGAATCCCAGCATTGTTCTTATCTTCGGTTATATTCCTTTTGAAATCACTTATGGCTTCCGTTGTTGTATATTTAGGGCAGGAAGGACAATGCCTAAATAAAACTGTATGCTCAGGACCCCAAGAAACTCTTCCCAAAGTTGATAAATCTCAGGGAGAGCTGAGAAATGAATGCCCAGAGGCGAGAAAGGCAGTCCACCCACCTCTACCTACAGACAAGGACAAAGCCCAAAGGGAGCAAGAAGCACCCAGAAGAGGGATCAGTTTGTTTAGTTTCTGGATGAGAAAGTTCCCCTCAACAGTCAATAACTTGAAAAAAACTTTTCAATAACTTGAAAAAAAAACCCAAAGAAAAGGTTGACACTTTGGCAACTCAGGCCTTAAGCTCTTCCAGTCCCAGCCTGCTGCCAGCACTGATAAGACCACACCTGTGAGCACAACAGAGCGGGGAGTGACTTAGAACCCACTGTCTAGACTAATAAAACTACCTTCTGGGCTTGCCGGCACAATGCAATCCAGGAAGGGACGAAGTGAACAGTTTCTGTACCCCATTTAAAGCCTGAGGCCCCACAACTCCCTTGCAGTTGTTCTTACTATGGACTTTGTCCACCCAGGGACATCTCCCTTTGTATTCTTTTATTGTCTCTAAATAAACTTTGCTTCTGCTGAAGACCTGGCTGTAATTTCACATACCATAGTCAAAAACTGAGAAACTCCTACTCCAGGAACCCCTAAACCTAACAACACTGTGACCGAGTTTAGAAATGAAATAATATGGCATTCCAATATATCTTCTCACATTGTAGGTTACCTATCATTGCTTTAGACCACATTAGACTGAGCCTAACTCAAGCCACTTCCTTATGCCCCTCCTGCAACATGATGCAAATCTCACACCTGTACACTTTGGTTACTGAACTTAAGTGTCTCCTTCTAGGTATCACATACATCTGAAAAGGAATAAGCAAAATTCAAGCACAATGTCAGTAGAAATCATACAGATCCTATCTTCTACTTCCATCACCTCAAAAAAATCTGAAGTATTATGAAGTCTAGTTCAATTATATAAAAGTTGCATTAGCAAATAGCTCTCATAGCTTCTGTGTCTAAAATAGTGACATTCACATTACTTTATAGTGCTCAACAATTATGTAGTGGTGCTTAATTTAAATTTGTGGAACCAGTGAGTTCCTTTAGATAAGTTTTCAAAACAACGCCTAATTGGAGTTTGAGACATCACTTCAAAAAAATACAAACTAGTTCCAGATTTTTAATGATAATTGTTTGACTTGTCTGCTCTTGTACAAGGTTGAAGTGGCTCTTCTACTTATATTCAAGCAGGGCACCCTGGTGCCTGCAATATCATGAGGTAGGGAGGGGGGAGAGAAATTAGCTTTATAATGTATAGTGATAGCGAGTTTGACTTACATAGTAAATACAGTTTTGGAGGTAAAGGTTAAAGCTTCTAGAATTCCATTGCTTTCTAAAAATAATCAAAAAATGCCATTAGCAGGAAAGTATTATACCTACATCGTTTTAGGTAAAAAGTTGTTTAAGAATCTCAGCTCGTGCATAGTTTCATTTATTGGCTATGATGCCTGTCAAAATCTGTATTCCCGGTATACATTTTGTTTCAAATTCCTCACCCACATTTTAACTGCTTAGTAGATATGTCCACATAAGTATATCACAGTTATCTTGCACACAATATTTCTAAAACTGAACTCACATTATGTCCTGCCGGGGACCAGCCTCCGGCAAAATGTCGTGTCGGGTTCCTGAAAGGATGAGACGGCCTAGGCGACACGTTAAAGGGCTGAGTGGAACTGGATGAGGCAGTAAGGAGACACTGACACTTGATGAGGTGCAAGTATCTTCTGCTGAGAGACTCAGCAGGTCTTTATTTATTCATTTTTAGTTAGCAGAAAAAATTACATTATCATGTGTAAAGCAGAAACAATTAGAATATTCTATTCCCATGGACTACTGGCTCCTACAGGTCTCAGCTAGATGGTAGCCTTCAAGGTTAATAGATAAAAAACCAAACCTAACACTAAAACTTATTATTTCAGCTAGACAATTACCTAATACAGTGGATAGCCGCCAGTACACCCCTATCAGCTTAAGTCTAAGCATCAAAGGACTCTTCTATTCATATGGCCTTCAGCTGGAGACCAGCTGTTTCTCAGCTATCAGAACTTTTTCTGCCTAGAAACTTCTTAACACAGTTAACTTCATTTAAAAACTTTCCTAAGAAACTTCTAAATAAAAAGGAACTTCTAAAAAAGCAAAAGAAGGACTTACTATAATAGTTATGCTGGTTTGCTTGTCAGATATGTACAATAAATCGTCTCCCATTGTCAAGTGGGCCAAATTGTTTAGTAACTAATTTCCTAAACAGATAATTTTCCGTGCCAATTACTTGCAGTATACTGATACATATTATTGCCTATGTACTTTCTGATAAATTTTTCTCTTTTTATGACCAAGAACAAAAAATAAAGGGATGTTAAATCTTCAGCCCCACTGTGTGAGGCTCTTTATTTTCAGCCCCACAGTGTGAGGCCCTTTAGCTTCGCTGCTTGCCAGTGTCTTCTCTGGCTGGGGCATCAAGGCCCCCTGCAGCATCGTCCTTTTTTGCTTTCCTCCCTTTTTGCCCTCAGACCCACACACACACAAACACTGGAACATACACATAAATTCTTTCTGTGACCCACTATTAGTCAGGATAGGCTTAACTCTGCAAGAAAAAACAGTCCCCAAATCTCAAAGGCACAACATATAAAGTTTATCTCCAGCTCACAGCAAGATACCCCTTCTTAATTGAGCCACAATCCAAAGCAGCTGTCCTTTATGGCATCACTCAGGTTTTTCAGTTGCTTTGATTCTGTGACCCTCAATGTATGACTTCCCTGCTTCTTGACCAAGAAAAAGAAATGGCACTTATGTCTCTATTGCTTCATCCCAGAAGTAACCTCACTTCTCACATTTCATTAAGCAGAGACAGTTACATGGTCCTTTTGCAGGACAACCCCAAAAGGAAATGGATGCTTGAGTGTGAATCCTCACCTGTGCACAAAAGAAAGACCTCAGGGTCTCCCCAGTAGTGCTGCGGGTTGAGCATAGCATTGTGAAGCTGTCCCGCAGCCTCTGCAGCGTAGGTTTGATTACCAGCCGGCCAGGGAGATACCCACATGGCCCAGCAGACCTCTCCTACCTCGCCCGCTGCACCCCTCAGCAGTGTCTTCAGTCCATCTGCCTGTTCTGCTCCCTGCTCTGTCTCTAGTGAATTCTCTCATCCTCCCGCGCCATTGAGTGTACCCCAGTTCTTGTATAAATAAATAAATCTTAAAAAAAAAAAGAAAAAAGAAAAGACCTCAAAACAATACCCAAGGGCAGACACACACAGAAAGGTTAACAAAAGATTTAACAAGGGAAATGAAAAGAGGGCTAGGCTTAACTCTGCACAGAGGGTGAGATTAATTGGTCAATACATCCTATTAGTAACACTGCCTGAGGTGGGACCCAAGGTGCACGCTGAAGGCAGGCAAAACAAACCCCGTCCAGGCCCACATGTGTTTGATTCTATATCAGGCATGTCTGCTAAACTCTAACCTCAGTTTCCAGCAAATCCCCCTTTCACAAGAGTCAAGAAAGATTCACAGCATGATGGGAGTTGTAGTTCTCAGTGGCTGGGATCTCTTTAGCATGGAGGTGAGTGTGGAGTGCATAAAACATCAGTGGATGGAGTTCATCCAGGATATACTGTTCCCCAGCAGTCCCTCCTAACTGTAAGCACACTGCCAAGCATGTTGCCCCTGCACCAGAAAAAAAACAGACAAAGAGAACCACATTGCATTGTCTTTAGCCAAATGCCCTCTTTCACATTCTCAGGCCAGAAATTGTAGTTTTATCCATATCATTCAACACCCTGACATTCCAATCAATAAGTCGATACTATTAACTTCGCTTTTTCTATAAATCCTTAATCAGTTCACTTATCTTTATTTCCACCTCTACTGAAAAATTCAAACTCTCATCATTTCTCTTTGATGACTGTACAACTTCCTTACAGGTGCCCTAGACTCTAGTATCTTCTCTCAAATCAATTCCCTACGCTAGTCATAGTGATCTTTTCAAATCACAAAGATAATTGTATTGATTTCACCGCCTGCTTAAAACTCTTCACTAACTCCCTATTGCTTAAAAAAAAATACACAAACTTACAAACATGATTTTTAGGGCCCTTTATTACCTAGTGTATTCTTCTCTAACTTCATCTTTTGCAAATGCATACCTTTCAGTGGCGCCAGCAGATCTCCCTTCAAATTTTAGGCACTTTTTTCTCCAGCCGCTGAAATATTGCAGACTTCTAGTTCCCAGCTGAAACGCTTTTCTGGGAATTGCCTTCAACCAAAGGATGCTGCCTTATCCAAGATCACTCCTTCACTCTTGAGGCAAATGTTATCCATTGTTAGTGGAAGATTCAAAGACCCTTCCCTTGCTTCTAGTTGTGACCAATTATAAGAGCCATCCCAATGCCAGAACTCGGGCAGGTGTAGCTCACTGTTGTAACTTCTTGTAACGGCAGGAATGGCACAGTGCAGGATCTCTAATCCAGCAGACCAGGTAAAGGAGAAGAGAGTCCTAGGGCCCTTGGTGGCTTTTGCAGGCTTTTATTGGGATTTACCAGGTACACAGCAGGTTGGCAGGCCTCCCAGCCTCCAGCAAGACCTCATTCTATCTGGGCTCTCTGGCATTCTCTCATGGCCTTTTTGTGGTTCTGCTTCTTTTTTTCTCTCACGTTCGTTCTGCTCTCTGTTGGCGTCTCCATGACGCTGCCTCTTATAAACCCAGTCTTAGCCCAGGTGAATCCCATCTACATATGCCCACTCCAGGTGCCCGCTATCAGGCATGCATTCAGGACCACAGGGTTCCGTCATCTATCCTAATGGCAGGAGGGCAGAAAACCTGATACTTTTTACCTTACCCTATACTTCTCCACTGGCCAATGCTGCCTCCCTAAACTCCCAAAGGGTATTGTCAATTGAAAGCACTTCCCAATAACCTACTACACTGATATCTGTCCCAGAGCCTGTCTTCTAGGGAAACTAAATGTGCCTCAAGCTCCTTGCATCAGTCATTTGAAATACTCACAGCACCGCACCCAGAATATATTATTTCTGACTCTTAGACCTCTTGTCAATGGTATATGAAGTCTGAAATGCCAATCCCACCTCCCCAATTTTGCCTGAGTGATTCTTACTTATTCTTAAGAATGCAAACAGTGGGGCCTCCCCGGTGGCGCAGCGGTTGAGTGCTGGGTTGTGAAGCTGCCCACAGCAGTGCCGGTTCGATCCCAGGCTGGAGGGCGAGGGTCCCACATGGCACGCAGACCTCTCCTGCTGCCTGCTGCTCCCCTCAGCAGTGTACCTCATCCCTCTGCCTGTTCAGCTCCCTCCTCTGGCTCTGGTGAATTCTCTCACCCTCCCGCGCTTCTGACTGTATCCAGTGCTTGTATAAATAAATTAATCTTTAAAAAAAAATGTGAACAGTGCATATATATCAAAAAAGAACAGTATATTTATTTTTTTTTTAAAAAAGTCAAGTCAATTAGGTACTGTATACGTGTTCCTTTCCCTCAAAAGTCGGTGCAGACTGAACAATGCAATCTTCTTATCAAACTGCATTTTCACTCCCTGTGAAGTGAGGTCATGAGGACTCTCAGATGTGCAGTGCAAATGCATCTTGGCTGACACAATGAACCTACCATAAAAATCTGCGATCCCAATTATTTGGCTCTGGGCTTAATGCCAAGAATACAGACTCTTAATTCTGAACAAGTCTCTCCTGGCTCTCTGGGTTCATTAGCACCTCCTATTGATTTGGGGACCTCTGGACACCCTAAACTCTGCCTGGGGCCCTTGGAGAGAGGGCACTACCTGGATTCCTCCTGTTGCACTTCCCAATCACTTAGACCATTTAGATGTAGCAACAACTGAAAACTAGGAGTCTTCCTGGGATCTACACCTTCTCCCTTGTTCTACCTTTCTTTCCTCTCACCAACCTCAAGCCCAGTAGCTGGTTTTTTATGTCCTCTCCCCAGTATCCAGAGATCCATCTGCTCCTGGCAGAGTATACCTCTTCAATGAGCCCTTTACTTATCCTTTGATATGCTAAAGGAGATTAAAATAATTTAGAAAAGTACATCCTTTCTCACTATCTCTTCCAGAACTACTGACTTCCTAAAAATGTCAAGAAAGTCAGCTTTAAAACTCAAAACTAATCAGTGGCCTTTTTTTCTAAGCATTTTCTTCCATCTCCTTCTTAGGAGTCCAAAGTGGAGCTGTTCAGGTTGAACAGAAGACCTGCAAGGAGTGTGCTTAGGAAGGATATGAAAATGTGGGCTTTTAATATTTGCAAAGTATTGTTCTCTATTATATTTATTCACATGCTTATCACTCCAGAGTGTAAGTTCCCTATTAGTGTTTTTATTTGTCTCTTCAAATTTAGTGTCTTCCATAGAGCATAGGATATAGCAGGTACCCAAACGTTATTTGGTTGAAAGGTATTCCAAATCTCTCTAATTCCCACTTCAGGTCTATTCTGATGGTTCTCTTAACCTGAACAGCTCCATCTGTTTTTCTTTAATATGCTTGCCTGTACTCAATTTTAACTTCCGCTTGAAATTCATCCTATGAGATACCAGTATCCTCCATTTTCACCAGTAAACCATACATTAGAGAATGTACTCTAAGAAAAATAGGCTAGATTCTGGTACAGATAGTAAACATAGTGTTGTTTTTAACATTAATTTGCATATGTGATATATAGTCTATATACTTAGTTTTTATGTTTATTAATTATTTTTCACTTTACTAAACTGTGCCCCAGATCTTCCATTACACCAAAACCCCTAAAGACAGTCATTTTTTTTTAATTTTATATCACCAGTTTTTAACTGGTATATATTTTTTATGTACACAATTCAAAAAATAATCATAACCAACTCACAGAAATGTGTGTGTATTGCTTTATGTATGGGTAGAAACACACACAAGTAAAGGTAGACATAAGGGAAGAAATTAGACTTTAGAGTTATAATCATCTTCAAGATACTGGACCAATTAGGGATGGAGGAACACAAGAATTTCTAAACCTGACTCAGATGCCATAACTGTAATCTTAAAAATAATAGTTCATAATTAATGAGCTGTAATACTGAGTCAGACCACTGATCAAATATTTTACATGTACTACTTCACAGATTCTTAGATGACTACCATTGATTATTTCCATTTTACAAGTGAGCTTAACGTCTAAGGACTTGTCCAAGGTCACACAGTTGCTATGTGCCTGTGTTGCAACCATCCCGGCCTGGTAGGTTCACCGTCAGTTCAGACATCTTAAAGAAACTTGGAGTCCTTGGCATCTCCCCCATACATTTTGTAATAGTATGCAGGGGAAACAAGCCAGCAGGGGGACAGCAACTTGGGCCTCCTGCAAATCTCTATACCTGCGGGCTTTCTCTGGCATTCTCTCGTGGCCTCTTTCTTTCACTGACTTTGCTCGTCCTCTCATAGCTGCCCTCCACTGTGCTTGTTCACTGTGTGATGCTTTCCTTATAGCCTCAGCCTCCATGCTCAGGTGTGGACACATGTGTAGGATAAAGAAAATATCAGGCTTTTCTGCCCTTCCGCCATCAGGATAGATGATGGATCCTTGTCCTGAATGCATGCCTGATGGCGGGCACCTGGAATAGGGTGTGGGTATAGGTAGATGGGATTCAGCTGAGCTAAGACTGTGCTTTTAAGGGCAGCGTCACAGGGGGACGCCAGCAGCAGCAGCAGCAGCAGCAGCAGTAGAAGCCAAAGCCAAAGCCGAAGCCGAAAGAGAAGCCGAGAAGCAGCAGAACGAACGCTAGAGAGCCCAGATAGAGTGAAGACTTGCACCCCTACCTGCCATATGCCTGGTGAACCCCAAATAAAGGACCTGCAAAACTACTGAGGACTCTGACTCCTCCTTTACCCGGTCTGCATAGGATCCTAGAAAACCTGCCCCGTGTTCAGTCCTGCCCCTACAACATGTATGCCCACACTATATTCCAGATGTCCACTAACAGGCACGCGTGCCCCGTGCCCACGCTATCAAGCACCTCCTGCATTAGCACAACCAAGGCCACAGGTGATAGCCACAGATAAAAGCCTGACTAATTTCACTTACCCTACAGTGTCAAAGTCATAACTGTAATGAAGACAGTTGTGTGTAGAGCCCATAGTTTTACTCCAGTTGAACACTGGCTCCCTTCTGCATGTCTGAGTGATCATTTTGTTACTGTTCTGAAACACACTGTCCACTGAATACACTAGGTTTCAAATATGATGGAAGGATTAAGGTTGTCACACCTGAAGTTGCCCAAATGGATCCTAAGAATATAGTGTTTGAACCCCATTAGAGTCCTCTGCTCTAAACCCAGTCAACTACTTCTTAGGGCATGCTCCAACAGAAGTTTCCATAGAATGTTCCAATTTACTCTAGTGAACTGCACTCCTTTATAAGTCTAAGCTAAAGTGAACTGGAAAAACTGTATCTGAACATCATTAGACAATGGGTATACTCATTAGGAGTAAAGAACATTGCAGGAAACACATACACAATAAAATCTTTGAAAAGAGGTCATTGTTGCTAAGTGCTATTGTGGCTGCACAGATTAGCAGGCTGTGAGGTTTAATATCACTATCAGTGGCTTAAACTTCTTTTGGTTTTAAGTCCCATAATATATCTTGAACTAAACTAAGCAAAAATAAGTACTTTCATAGCTGGAGAGCTTAAGTAGACAGTGAAGGCAGGAGATCAGGTGTGTCTGGACTCAGCAGAGCCATGAGGAATTCAGATTAGCCCTTCCATCTCTATACCCCTCCATGCATTTTTTTATTTGTCTCGTTCACTGAAAATCACATTTCTGTATCTACCTACATCTAGCATGGACAATAACTCAGAAATGTTCTGAGATTGTCCAATACTAGCTAACTACAGAGGAGATAATACTATTTTTCTCCTATGTGGTATAGAGAAACAAAACAAAGGAACAGACAAAATTAAAACAAAACACACCATAGGAATCTGACTATAAAACTGAGGATATCAGAGGGGGAGGGGAAAAACAAGTGGGGAGCGAGTACAATGGACAACAGTGGAGGACTATGGGTGCTTTAGTGATGGGTGTGATGTGGTAACAGCACCTTTGGAAGACACCCTATAGCTTGAAATCACAAACAACATTATAAACCAATGAAGGTTACAATTAACACAACAAAAAAAGACTGTCCTTTGATTTTTACCACACAAGTACAAATTGGAACAAGAACGAGGAAAAAAGAACTTAACGCTCTGAAGAATCTTGGTGGCTGTAGGGTAAGTAAAAAGTATCAGGCTTTTTAGCCCTCCTGCCATTATATGAAATGCATGCCTGATGGCGGGCACCTGGAGTAGGGTGTGGGTATGCATAGGTGGGTACACCTGGGCTGAGAGACTGGGCTTCTAAGGGCAGCGTCACGGGGACGCCAGCAGAGCGAAAGGAGCAGAGAGGCAAAGGCCATGAGAGAAGGCCAGAGAGCCCAGAGAGAGTAAAGACTTGCTGGGGACTGGGAGGCCTGCCAGCCTCCTGGCCCCCAGGCCCCCTGCCTGCCTTGTAACTGGTAAAGCAATAAAAGCCTGAAAAAGGCACTGAGGGCTCCAGGACTCTCCTTTTCCCCATGTGCCTGATCAGAGAGAAACTGCACTTTGCCATCCTGCCACTACAGTGGCAAAATAGAAAATGTATATGATACAGTGTAGGGTAAGGAAAAATGTCAGGCTTTTCTGCCCTCCCGCCATCAGGATAGATGATGGATCCTTGTCCTGAATGCATGCCTGATGGCGGGCACCTGGAATAGGGTGTGGGCATAGGTAGATGGGATTCAGCTGAGCTAAGACTGTGCTTTTAAGGGTGGCGTCACGGGGACACCAGCAGAAGCTGAGAAAGAAGCTGAAGAGAAGCAAAGAAGCAGAAGCAGAGAAAGCCAGAGAGCCCAGAGAGAGTGTGGATTTGCTGGAGGCTGGGAGGCCTGCCAGCCTCCCGGCCCCCCAGCACCCCTGCCTGCCATATGCCTGGTGAACCCCAATAAAAGACCTGCAAAAACCCACTGAGGACTCTGACTCTTCCTTTACCCGGACTGCATGGGATCAGAAAACCTGCACTGTGCCCGTTCCTGACTTTACATATAGTCAATCATTTATATGAAGAAAATATTAGTGGTATCAGAGCAAGAAGCAAAGGAGAAAAACACTAGGAATTAAAGCTCATGTACTAGAATGCAAAAGCAAGATTGACTGTAGTCAATTATGTGTGGTGATGGAATCTGAAAGACATACTTGTCACACAATTCAGAATTTCTGTTGACAATTTTACAGAAAATAGTGCCATATAAAACAGGACTTAGCTGGGTTAATAAATAGTTTGTTAGTGAACTTTGAAGCTCTGGCCACAGTTATCTGGACATGCTGGCCAGAGTTAACCTCATTCAATCATTTTTGTTTAGTGAGGCATTGGTTGGTACATATTAATCAGAATCTCAGAGTATAGATTCCAGGAAGGTTCTCAGATGTCAGTTGGAAGGGAAGGCAGTGGAATCCTCCCTTCAGAGGAGAAAATTGAGACTCAGGCAGAGCCAATGACTTTGTCACACTCACACCAACATCAACGGTAGAACCAGTGTCCTAAAAAGGCAACAAGGCTGTCAAGTGTTGGGAGACATTCCCCAGCCACAGTTAGGGCTGATCCTAAGGTAGGGTCAAGGCATCCAAAGAGGACAAGTCCATACCTGTCCCCAAAGAACAGGCCCTCTGTACCTTGGTGGGGTAAGAGGAGACTCTCCTCAAATTAGTTAATCCGAGTTAAAAGCAAGTTACCAAACAGCTCAATTCCTAACATGTTCAATTCTTAATCATTTCTAAGAAAAATCTAATTTTATTACTATAGGAAGAACTTTTGGAAAGAAACTCTCAGTTCACCAAGGCCTATCTCCTCAATACAGGGATTATTGTCATTCAGTGATGGAGTCCCTCCAACACACTCCCTGTGGTGGGGACTTGTTACCTCTCGCTTCTGAAACTTTTAGTAATACAATAAAACATGATATCATGACTCACAGTGGCACCAATTCAGTCCTATGGTTCCACACTGAATAAGCTTGAATGCAGTTAATTTCAGTTCAGGTTGATTCATAGACTACTGTCCACTCTTTCCTAAATTTATTGACCCTGTATATATTCATTGTCATACACACATGACAACTTTTCTAGAATAGAAAAAGGTCAGGAATGACCACCTCAGAGAAATATCAGAATAGAGCCCAAGAAGTGCTTCAAATTCAAATTGCTTACCTAAAGGGGGCTTGACAATAAAGAAAAGCCTGATCATATCAATGACTAAGTGGACCAGAGAAGGTGGAAGATAGGAGAAAGGAATAGGAGCAGGAAAAAGGGGCTGAAGAGCAACCGGTCATGGAAGCCCCATATCCAGAAACTGCTCCCTAGGGCAGAGAAATCCTGAACAGACAACTCAGAGTAGATGCATAATTTTTGGATTTTTTTTTTACTGAGATTATACTAATTTGCTAGCATTTTGTGATATTTTCACTTTCTGTAAAGGGAGAAGAAAAAAACTGGTAGATTTTTAGTTGAAATATTTGGATGCTATTTTCTGTAGATTCAAGGCATAACTAATAACTATTTTATCACCTAGTAAGGACTCTGAGGAAAGAAAATGATTTTTATTTAGGAAAATCTACAAACCATTTTGCTGGATTGGGAGCAGATCTAAAAAAGAGATATTAAAATGGTTGCATAAAAATTAAGAAGCAATCTGTGTAGCAATGTAGAGAGAAGATGGGAGAAGATCCACAAGCCCCAAGATATATGTTACAATGCTGTAAGTCCTTGTCTCCTCTAACCCTCACTGTTACCCACAAATCTCCAGAAAAATTCCACACTGATTCCAAATCTTGCTGGAGGGTATTTTTAGGTGGAGATTGTCAAGTAAACAGATTGTGACCCATACTGAAGCACTCTAAGAGTATAGCAATAAGGAGGAAAGCAGAGCATGAATATTCTGAAGAAGCAGTGAATTTTTGAGGTTTTAGATAAGGTTAAGAAAAATATAAATACTTGAGAATTCACAGAAATCTTGGAAAGGGCATTGGATTTATCTTAGCAAGTAGGTGTTGTTCCAGCCAGTCTTAACTATATGTAATATTCTACATATACTAGTGAGATTAATCTAGGAAATGTGTTCTGAAATGGTGAGTAATCGCAGTAGGTTTTCTTGACTCTTCAGCAAACAACAAGGTATAGGAGCAATTTTCAACATTATAGTTGTAAAGTTCCCTAAAAGGGGTAAAGGACTGTTGGCATATCACTGAAATGCACATAATTTCTAAATCCTCATGATAGAATGTTAAGTGAAGCAGAATGTTTAAAAACAATAAAAAATGCATTAATCCTTTTATATCCTTTGTTCATTTGGGAAGGATTGCTTGAGCAGTGTGGTGCCCATAAGACTGACAGAGTACAGAGCTCAGTATCAAGATGTGATCCTTCAGATTTCCTGCTCATAGGCCAAGTGAGACTTGAGCTATTAATCTGAAAAGTAAACCTTGAAAGTTTTTCAGCCAAAGCTGTTATGCTCTCTATTCACTAACTCTTTGTGATGTACCTCACAGAAGGGAATGTGTTTCCCAAAGGAGTGCTATGTACTTGGAACATGGCAGGAGTAAAGTAGAAAAATGCTTATAGAAAGAACTTCGGAGCAAAAATGACCAAAATTCAATTCCAGTCCTGCCACATCCTAACCTCATGATTTAATCTCCCTTAGCTTCAGTTTACTTTTCATTACTATTGGGGTAATTATGTCCACCTTTTCTGACTTCGGGAAGGATTAAATTAAAATGAAATAACATATGTAGATAATCTGTCTCTGGTCTTGGAATTTTCACGGGCTCTTTAATCTCAGTTGACATATGGAAGGAAAACCAAAAATAGAATATAAACTGTTCTTCAATCATTCCAATTTTCTTTCCTGTATATTGACTTGTGCTGCATTCTAAATTATTAATATTTACAACCAAAACACTGGGAATCCTTTCATCTTCTGTAAAACTCAGTAGTACATTGCCAATTCTAGATCAGTTATTATTACTTTCATACATTTGTACTAACTATATTTAGTTTAATTATATTTTCCACTCTTGATTGATACAAAAACAGTTAATATGGGTTCTCTTTAAGGCTTCTTTGGTGGCCTAGGGGTTAAGTCTGAGCACTATCACTGCTATAGTTTGAGTTTATCCCAGGCTAGGGAGCTAAAGCACATGGCACAGCAGACCTCTTCTGTCTCACCCACTGCTCCCCTCAGCAGTGTTTTCCAGTACATCTGCCTATTCTGCGAATCACTCTGTCTCTGGTGAATCCACTAAACCCCGTACTTCTGGCCTACACCCCCATTCTTACACACACACACAATGTGTTCTCTTTTATTTGCTCCGATTACCTGTAAAATAAACGTAACATGTTGATCTTAACCACATAGGGCATCCCTAGTCTTCCAGCTTATCTCTCATCCTAATCAAAGGATCTGTGCTTAGCCAAAATTTGGGTAAGAGATATTATTTTAAAAAGGAGACTTCTGTCCCTCACTTCATGAATTCTGATTCAGTAACTATGGCAAGGGACTAGAAAATGACTCTTAGAAACACCCTCACCTCATTCTGATGCAAGTGGTCTTGGTTGCTCTAAAAGAAATAGTGGGGCTAACGAAGGCCCATAGTGTTGAAACAGAAATACTTGTCCCCAAGTCATACTGTCCTCAATTTCAGAATGTAGTGTCAAATTTTCAAAATGCAGTAATGAATTGCAAAGTTATTTTACTTGGAAGGAAATGATGGGAAGAAAAAAGTCTTTTCTAACACATTTTGCAGATCTTTTTCTTTCCAGCAAGAACATGTCCTCTGGACCTCCCCTGGTGGCGCGGGTGGTTGAGCGCAGCGCTGTGAAGCTGTCCACAGCCTCTAGAGCACCGGTTCGATCCTGGCCGGCCAGCGAAGTTCCCACATGTAGCGGCAGACCATTCCTGTCTCGCACACTGCTCCCCTCAGCAGTGTGTTTCGTCAGTCTGCCTGTTCTGTTCCCCGCTCTGTCTCTGGTGAATCCTCTCACCCTCCGTGAGTCTGGCCTGTGCCCCGGTTCTTGTATAAATAAATAAATAAATCTTAAAAAAAAAAATGTCCTCTCAACAGCCATGGTTACAATAACTATCATCTTAGGGGTAATTGTGTGCATGCGTGTGTGTTTATCAAAGATAGTCATTTATTATACAAGTTTAAAACATTAAATATTATCCATTTTAAGTACACTCTACTGCTATAGAAGTTTGCTACCATGCGTAAATATAGTATTAAATGATATTTCACTTGTCCTTTTATTATCTTATGTTAAATTGAGAGGGCATTATATTGGGGAAAAGATAAAACCAAAAGGTAAAAGGTACTGCAATTTTCAACTTTTAATTTTGGAAACCCTAAAGATGTGATACCCTAAACCTCTTCTTATCCAAATTCAGGGTAGGTCCTGGTATAAAAATTACTACAGTAATTTAATATATTTCTGATAAGAGAGCAGTTCTTTTTCTGCAACTACAAATCTGTGATCAATGATAGGACTGGAAACTTGGAGAAAAACACATTTTAATTTTTTCTCTCATAGGAAAATACCATTAGTTTTGTGCAAAAAAAAAATGCTGTAAAATAATTCCCTTAGATTAGTGGCTCAGAATATAATCATTTACAAAAACTTGGGTGGCATACACTCGTAAATTCTGTTGAACCCATCAAATGTTTTTATAACAGTGTAAGACAGAGTTTAAGAAAATTCACAGCATTGTCTGCCACATATTCTTCAAAATCTACTTTCTCCAACATTAAATTATTGAAATAGAAGTTTTATGTATACTTAATCTGATCATCAGGAAAAAAAAATATGCTGCTATTCTTAATTTTCCCACAATTTCTATAATTTTTTACTTAAACTCTTATTGGGTTCCTAACTGTTATTAAGATGGGGGGGGGAGACTATGGCTGTGACCCAAAAATAGAGTTGACAAAAATCACTGGAATTCCTACTCTGTTGAGTGATTTAATTCAGTTCAGTTTATTTGAAATACCACCTAAGCCGTGTCTCATTCCTATCATTATCCAAACATTTTACCTTTATATTAGTATTGAAATAATACATACTCTTGACTAAATAGTGCATAGTAATTTCTCTTTAGTTGAAACTCCCATTATTTTTTTCCATAAGGGTTTCTGTTCAGAATTTCTGAGTCACCCTCTGTAGCCCCCTGGAAATTTTTTCTTTTTTATATTAGTTACTAAGCTTTCTCTGCCAGTTGTATAGTTTCATTTTTTGAATGTATCCCCAGAATTTACAGTTAAGGAAAATCTGGATTTTGGTGCTTAAGTTATGTCGAAAAACTCCAAATATAACCATTAAAAAGCCTTTATATGAAGACAGCAAAGTTGTTTCATTTAAGACAAAGTATTCCTAGTCAAAGAACTTGAAAATGAGACATTCTAAAATATAGGGGTGATATAGTGTTTAATTTTACAATATACCACAATTATATGTGGTAAGTCCCCAATATGAAATATGGTGATATTTTAAACAAATTCAGTAACATTTCCTAATTATTATTTTATTATTCTAAGGTCTCTAGACTTGCTTTAAGCAAAAAAATCTTTCTTATAGACCAAGTTATCCTCTCACATAGTTGATTTAATATCTAACAGATAAGCATTTCAAATGCACAAATTCATAGCAATCTAGCTAAAGAAGAATTTTTGTTCCTTGTGTTCTAATTGCAGAACTTTCTATTTGTCAAATAACTAAAATTCTGAAGATAATTCCTTATTAACTCAAATTTTCAATTAACGCATTCCTCCTGGATTTCACTTCAGAGACTATAAAGAACAATATTAAATAGACTTCTGATTTTTCCAAATTAAAATTTCACAAGAAAACAATGGATCCTATTGAGTATGCATAATGGAAAGTCAGAAAAACAAAAGTTTAACAGAAAAGTCACAGTTATATGAAGGTTGATAATCAAGCTTTATAATAACTACCCAGTTTCTTTTCTTTTCACTGAATTTTAACTCTAAGACATATTTAACCTAGTGCCCTAAAATTCTCCAGTGGGAATGAACTTTAGTCACCATTGAAGTAACTGGCACTATAATGGATTCTTGTGTTGGTTTCTTCCTTTCCCTATCTCACTTCCTCACATCTTACCAGTAAAAACTTGTTCACACTGGTGAACTCACTTCCCAAATAAACTAATGACATGAAATCATTGTCTCAGAATTTGCTCCTGATATAAGAGGCAGCCTCAATCACCATTGTATTCCATATCACCTGTTGACACCCCTTCTTCCACATATATATCCATTGTACTCTTAAGCTCCCCAGAACACTGAAATTTTAGAACCAAAAAGCAATCAGTTCTCCATGTCTTCCCCACAACCAATGCTTGCCCCTTCTGTATTAATGCTCTTAAGACTGATCTTTGTTAAGAAATTAAACAAATAGACTAAATCATGATGTTCATATGCAGCTTGTTCGGGTAAGGAATAACACAGCAAGAAAATCAAATGTGTTCTCATTACTACAAATATGATCAGAAGTCTTCAAAATGGTTCTGCTAAAAGGAGTAAAATGAATGGGAAATGTATGCTGTGAGTACCCACATTGTAGACACATACAAGTATGTCACACACAGGTAGAGATACATGCATTTAAGTGGTTATAATATTATATTTTTATAAGATGTGGAATTTCAGAGCATGAGTTGCTTATTACTCAGATTCTGTGCCTCCTATCTCTGGGAACCAAAAAAAGAAGCAATCCATTCTTCCAAGAGTCAGAATGCTTTTATAATGATTATTTACAGAGAGGTAAAACAGCACATTTCACACATATGAACTCCTGAATGTCAGGCACTAAACCCTTGAACCAAGTGGTTACACTGTAATTAGAAAAGCAATGCATTAATGCAAGTTTAGCACAGGCAACAAAAGTTTCATTCATGAAAATGCCATGTGTTCTGACAGTATCTATTCTATTGCATTAAAATTTAAAAAAAATTATTGGCATAATAAACAAGCTAGTTAACTCCTACTGGATCGTGTCTCATAAACTGAGAAATACTGTACTGCATTATCTCTAAAGTTTTTACAAATTTTATATTTAATTTTCAATTAATACAATGTTCTAAGATAGAAAATGTCACAGAGTATGAAGAAATAGAACTGCCTCCACTGGTTTGGTGGATAGTCACCATTTTAAATAAAGAGAACAGTGATCCTGTTAACGTCTATGAATACCAAAAATTTTCATGAAGAACTCTGTATTCCCATTAGTGTTTATCAATTCAAAAGAAAATTATAAGTACAAATCAAGTCAAACTTTTGCAGAAAAGTGTTTGCTATAAATGGTCTTTGTTATAAGTTTTTTTAATAAAAAGAAAGAGAAAAATCAAAAGACCTTGTGCTAGATTTAGTATTCTCTGCTTTTTTATCTCAGTCAAATAACCGGTCTTTGGTAATAGGAAGACAAAAATACCTGACTGACAAAATCCTGCAGTGAATTATAGAGTAGAAAGTCTCTAGCATAGCCTGATGTTTCAAAACTCAGACCATCAAAGATAGAGAAGAACTTGAAGATATAAAAGGCTTCATGCATTGCAGACAGGGATAAAAATGGGTTTATCTTCTAGAGAACAGCAAGCTAGAAGGAATTAGTCACATTAAATGCATGCATACTTATGCTTAAACAATTCTAATCCTGGATACATGTTCCAAGGAAATTCTCCCAAAGGTCCCCAAAGGAGTCTATGCAAAATGTTCATCACAACCATTTCTGGAAGAGGGAGGTAATGTGAGACCACCAAGGAGCAGCAAGACAGGTGGAATGTGATATGGGCAAACCATGTGGCCACAATCCACGGTACCATCACAGAGTGAAACAATCCATGGTACCATTACAGAGTGATGTGGATACAGCTTAAATACCATATTGCAGAGCGGGAAAAAATAGCAATATATACAATGTCACTTACCTTCATTAAATACATATGCAGACAAAAACAGTGCACATCTTCCAAATACATATAAACAAAGGATATACATATAACACATAAGAATGTGTGCCCACAGCATAGAAATTGTTATAAAAGACAATCAATTGTACAATCAAAAAAATACACAGAAGGGACCAAACTTATGATAGACATCACTCTGGGAAGTGTGATCAACTCACTCTCTTATAACCAAGGTAAAAAAAAAAAAAAAGAATGATTAGACAAATGATTAAATAAATATGTTGTTTTTAGAATCAGATTGCCTGGATTTTGAATTTTGCCTATATTATTGACCACCTTACCTTTTGGAGCATGTTCTCACAAACATAAAATATGGATAAGACTACCTCATAGTTCATTGTGAAGTTTAAGTTAAATTCATGTGAAGCACTTGGTGTGGTGCCTGGCACATAATAAGAGCACCACAAATACTAGAGATTACTATTATCATTCTACAGTGACTCACACAATTTAACAGGTTGATGGAGAAGTAGTTTTTGCTTAGAGGAGAGATGAGCAGAGAGCTTTATTAAGTTTCTGCTGCTCCTCACCACTGATGAAAACTTTATATTTCCAAGTGCCAACTGAAAGCTGACAAAGGAACAATCAAGATGGCGGGTGGAGAATGGAGGCGGAAAATTACCCTTCTGTAGGCAAATCTCTCCACTTTGCCCTGGGGTGAGTGTGGGGGTGCTGAAGCAGTGGTCTGAAGGAGTTCTGACTCACACAGAGCTGACTTCCAGGAATATACTACATCCAAGTGGTAACTACCAGCTGTAGACAGCTACCAGGAGCTCACATTCCTGAATTAATGTAGATTCTTCCTTAGTGTATATTGTCTAGACTCCCCAGCTGGGCAGAAAGCTATAAGAAGGAAACCACTTAGAGGAGACTAGGACAGACTATGGGGATGACAGCTGGGAAACCTAATATGACCAATATGGTGCGATTAGGGTGTGCATGGGGGTGAGAGCCCAGGATCATCATCACAGTGTGGGTTTGTTCTATGGTCCTTGATGCTGCCAAGATTATGAGTAGGAATTGACTGCAAAGTGGCCTTCATAGGAATCATAGGGAAGAGACAAAGAGGCAGTGATGTCTGAGATATTACAGTGACCTGAAGTTCAACATCACCGAGCTGCCCCCTCCAGTACATAGTCTCCCCTGGCAGCACAGAACCCCACCAGGACAGGAAAACAGTCCTGTTACATGAAATATCAACTTTTTCTTGTTCAAGAGCTCCCACAACGAACCCCTGAATATTAGTATTCTCTGAAAAAAAGCAGGGACTCTTTTTTTAAAGTCGGTCTTTTTTACATTCAAAAAAAAAAAAGCAAAAAAATGCATTAACCCTGATTCAGTAACTTATATATGCATTAAATAAAACTAGTGTTGAAAAATAGTCACAACCACTCATCTATTTACCCATGAATCTTCTTTATTTGGCTGCTAAATATAGGGACACATTAGTATTGCTGTCAGCTTAATAGAAGGCATTAAAGGTACTAACAGTAGTGCAAGATGCTATAGGTAAATCTTTCCTATGCAGGGTGTTAGTAGAGAACTTCCAAGTTATATGCCTGCAGGACACTTTTTTCAGATTCACCGCTAACTGCAGTTCATAAAGGGAACTCTGAGACTGAACAAAATAAAAATTAAATCTAGCAAGTGATTAGCACTGGCACTCCAAAAATCTTCAACACAGCCTGTGTTTTCAGTTTTCATTCCAACTTCATTGCTACAAAATAAAAGAAGATAGTTGTCAGATTGCTGGAGATAAATCTGTAAACATATGCCCCCAAACTTATACCTTATTTGGTCATAGCATTTCATAGAAAAAATGTTGTATAGTAGGAATATTTTGTGCAGTTTTACCCTCAGTGGCTGTTTTCTTGTTATAGAGTTAATGGCATAATGAAGACACACATCTGTATCTTCACTTCCCACTCTGACCTCTGGAGAGCTCAGCAGAGCAGTCAGGCCTCCTGTGAAGGGTTATGATGGATTTGAGGGGCCAGTGAAGTTTAAGGAACAGCATTGCCACGTCTCACCCACAACCCCTCGCTTTTCTAGCACTTGCTTCTGGCTCTCCCCTTTCTTTAGCATTGACTGGATCAGTTCCTAAATTGTAACCTCTAAAACAATGAGGTAAAGTGATCCAAGATTAGATTAAGTCCCATCTTTTACAAAATGGAACATTACAAAAGCCAGACAAAGCAAATTAAACTCTTGCCTTTTTTTCATATATTAATTTGATTGGTTTTATAATGTAGATATGTAAGAGGGGAGCGATTCTAATAATTTATATATCTATCCAGTCTTTAGGTGTTCTAAGTTGATAGGGTTAGAGTCTGAGATAAATAAAAAATGTAACCATCTAGAGATGGGTATTAGGAGTTTACGAAGTCAAAGAAGAAAGTATAAAAGAAAGCATCAGAGATGCAGCCAGAAGAGAAACTGAGTTCTAAACATTACTCAGATAGAATGTGACAGGATAACATGAATGGAAGGAAATGAGGATAACTTGGTGACCATTGATGTTGCTTCTAAAATAGCTGGTAGAGAATAAAGATCATGTAGGCAATGCTATCATGTAGGCAACTCTCCCTGTTGTGTACTGGCTTGGGTCAAGGGCAGAAGCAGTGGTCTTAGAGAGGGCTGTGGCTCAGAGGTGGATGTAAATGGAATGTGGGCTGTGAGCAAGGGGCAGGAAAGCAGCCTGCACCCCTGAACATGGCAAGGCCAAGGGGCTAAAAGGGTAGAGAAACATGACCACCACATGTTATATGATTTAGGAGAAACTGCATTTCCTAGACTAGAAGAAAGGAGGTAGGGAACAAGCTATTAAAATGAGGGTAACTCTACTGATTTGTTCTGGTCATAGAATATCAACAATCAAGAAATAAGTGAGTTGCATCTTGGGTTCTCTAAAGTTTCAGAAGGAAAGGAGGAAATGATTAACTTACATTTCCTACTTTTTTTTTTTCTAACAATAGTAACTACATTTATTTGAGTTTTCCAAATAGCTCCTTGGCCGGGGATCGAACTAGTGCTACAGTGGCTGCTGCAAGCTTCATAGGTTGCATCTTAACCCCTTGTGCCACCAGGGACGCCCAATGCTGGATATTTTATATGTGAAATACTTTACATGCCTAAAAAGAGATCTTCACCAGAAGCCTTTGATCTCACTCTAGGTAGAATGAAATTAAGGCTCAAAAAGATTAAACATCATGCCAACATTACAGCGTGTGAAATTAAACCTTAGTCAGTTCAATGTTTTCTATGTGTTTTTGTGGATCCTATAGATATTCCTTTGTCCTAGCCATTCTAAAACATATGTCTGACTTGTAAATGGTAAACTATCACCAGAAGTTTTTAAATACAAAATCTATGAGGAAATACCTGTAGACAGGATTACAACATTAAATAAGAACCCTAAAATACTCTTCAAATACTAGCTTTTCTTAATTAAATCAGATAAAGAGGAATAGGTAGTTCATCCTCTGACATCACGCTGGCAAACTCAGCATAATTTCTCAGGTCTTCCTGAACCCACTGGCAGATCAATGTCATTTTTGGCACCTGTATTCAATAGCTAGTTTGAAAGGATGCACTATGCTATGAGAGGTATAACCATGGTTTTCAACATTTTGTGAAGTTTTTACTTTTCTTTCCCAATATCAATATAGGTAAGAGCTAAATCACTTGGGAAGAACAAAGGCTGACATTAAAGAAAGATGAAGGTCACTAATAAAAAATTCTTATTATCAACTTAGCATACTGGCAGTTAAGGCTCAGAAATTTATCATATTTCCAACTGAATAACTTACTTATTTTAGAAACAAGAAAATATAAATAAGAAAGAAAAAGAAATGCAGAAGATCATAATTTTAAAGGGAACCTAATTCTATTTTTTTTTTTTTTAGAGTTAGCTTTGGGTAATAAGTGATATAGTGTTGTGAAACTTTAATCCATTATTACAGCAAGCATTTTTTTCTTTTAAAGAATGTGCTGTGTAAATTGATTTTTCATTCCCTTTTAATACAAAACCAACTCTGCAAACTCTTTTCTGCCAAATGAAAGCAAAATGATCTACATAGATGTTCTTGTAAATATGAAACCAGACTTTATGCTTCCAGAACAAAATGCTATTTCCAGAAAATACTTCCAATCATATTAATTGCTCCAAGTTTATTTTTCCTGGAAGAACTTTTAATGTATTTTGTACATCTATGTAACTATTAACATTGGAATAAAAACACAAGAACTAATATAAAAATTCATTATTCATAAGCCTGAAGCTGTAAAACGTTTGGTAGCAAGGTCCTGGGAAGGCAAGATAATAGAGAATGCAGGTATAATGGATTCTAGGGGGCAACAGTGAGCAAAGGCCCCTGCCCAAAGGCACAACATTAAATCAAGGGACAAAAACATTTCACTTATAATCAGGGAAATGCAAATCAAAACCACAATGAGATACCACCTTACACCAGTGAGAATGGCACTTATTAAAAAAACAGGAAACAACAAATGATGGTGAGGATGTAGAGGAAAAGAAACTCTCCTACACTGCTGGTGGGAATGCAAACTGGCCCAACCAGTATGGAAAGCTATGTGGAGGTTCCTCAAACTGCTAAAAATGGAGCTACCAGATTACCCAGCAATTCCACTCCTAGGCATCTACCCAAAGAACACAAAAACATTAATTCAAAAGGATTCTTGCACCCTTATGTTTATTGCAGCACTATTTACAATAGTAAGATAAGAAAACAACCCAAATGCCCAAAAATAGATAACTGGATCAAAAAGATGTGGTGTATATACACAATGGAATATTACTCAGCAATCAAAAATGATAAACTGATGCCATTTGCAGCAACATGGATGGAGCTAGAAGGGGTCTAGTGAACTAAGCCAGAAGAAAAAAAATATATATTGGATGGTTTTCACTTATAGGAAGAATACAGAGGAACCAAATAAGGGATCAGGAAAAAATAATTATAATAATAACAATAATAAATAAATAATAGCAGACAATAAATCAGAGACATTCTGCAAGAAAGGGAGAGGCAGAGGGATGAAACAGGGGAGGGAAAGGCACAAGGGACTATGGTGATGGTTCATGGGTGAATTGGGGGTGGGAATTTTATGGGGATACACTTGAGAGGAGGATGTATACAGCATACATTGTACAAAAAATGAACAATGATGTAAAAAAATTTATGTAATAATAAAAATAACATTTACTGTCACATAACCTGAGCTTCAAATAGTTGTTAACCCTTATCTTAGGATTTTGTTTGTTTATCTTGAGTGTCTAACACACAGAGGAATGTAAGTCCTTCCAGCTTTTGGCTTCTGCTGGGTTTTACCAGGACTCAGTACTACAACAGTCACCATTATCTATTGAGTTGACTTTAAAGCAGAGGTCCCAATATTGTCAAACTCCCACCTCACCTACAATAAATTCAACTGAGTTCGTAGAGGAGAAACATAAACAAAACTTGTTTCTTTTAATCTCCTCCGTCAAAGTCAAACTCTCTCAGATTTCAGGGCTGCCCCTTGGTGCCAAGTGTAAGGACAAAAAGAAATTAAAAACAAGAGGTTTAATATTTAATATTCCTTATTGAAAACTAGGGAAGAGATTCTCCCTCCCTCCTTGTTCTTAGAGTCTTTACTTTAAAAAGATTCTCATTGTAAACAGGTTCTCATTGCTTTAAAAAGGATATAAATGCTTTTGTCAACTAGAAGGGCATTTTGTCAGCATTATCACCCAGGAAAATTTCTCAGGACTTGAGAGTTTTCCTTTGAGTGTAAACCTCCAAGGAATACAACACACTTCTCTCCTAGTTTCTGAGGGTAAGAGCCTAACTTTACTTCATACCAGACTCCAAGTTGTAAAATTGCCTCCTGTCATAAAGATATGGAAGTTTGTATTTCCTCAGTGTAAAACCAATTAACTAACACAGATGGACACATTAGTTACCAGGTGATTTAGGATGAACTATATGTGATAAGTGATATTGTCAAATCTTCTTACTTGGGATTGAAATGAATTAACGTTTATCTGGGGAACATGTATGTAATGGGTTTTATCTGCTTCAGCAATATGAAAGGTGAGATTTCTTCTTGTCTTAGCAATCTCTTTTTTAAAAAACGATTTATTTATTTATGCACACAAGAACTGGGGTACAAGCCAGAGGTGTAGGGGGGTGAGAGGATTCACCAGAGACAGAGTGGGGAACAGAACAAGCAGGCTGACTGAAATACACTGCTGAGGGGAGCAGCAGGCGAGACAGGAGGGGTCTGCGCAACCATGTGGGTCAGCTCGGCCTGGGATCGAACTTGCGCTGCAGTGGCAACAGATAGCTTCATAGTGCTGTACTTAACCCCTTGCACCACCAAGGAGGCCCATGTTTTCTTTCTCTACTAGCTTTGTGAAGAGAGATTCTGGATTGGCAGAATGGTTCCTTTAAAAAAAAAAAATCACATTTCCCCAGCAGAGATCAGGGGCTTACAATATAGGCAGGTCATTTTGATGGAGTCCCCTGCAGCCAACTCTGGAGCAGGAAAGTCCTCTTTATTTCTTTTCTACTTGGATGGCTCAGAAAGGTATTCCACTCAGCTGCCATGTTATGTATCTTTAAAAGACAAATTTATCCTGCCCTTCCAGCCAGCTGTCTATCAAAGATTTGAATCTTCTTTCAATCAGCATTTAGTAATATCCAGATTCCATGTTTTTGCATGAGATTACAACCTTGAACTCTGCAATCCAAGATTTACAAATTTTGATTTTCGGAAATATTTATGGGAAATTGCCTGAAGGGAAAAGAGTAGACCTATTCCTCACAATAATTTCATTTTTAAATTTGAATCAAATCAGAAGACAAATGTGGCTTCTAAGAACAAGTCACTTACTATAACTTTTCTGTGTTCCCATCTGGAGAATAATAAGAGGGGAAAGAGACGCTGTCTCATAAAATTAGAACTCTAAGTGTCAATGGAAGTTCTGGAATTCAATATAAGGTGGCCACGGAAAGCTTATATGGACCACAGACAGAAAACTGTCACCTGGCTAGCAGAATTGTTATCTTGCAAACTCTTAAATGTTCATCAAAAATCTGTGAAGAAACAAGAAAATGGAAGACTTTGCCTGGTATGTAGTTTATGGGCAACTAGTAACTAATAAGCTCTCCACTTAATAACAGTGGATCTGAAAGGCCAGAATCACATTCATCTGATCTTTTTTTTTAAATCAATTGACTTGTAACTTAAAAATAAAATAGGGGTCCTCCATGGTGGTATAAGGGGTTAAGTCTCAGCACTATGCAGCCACTGCAGCATGAGTTCTATCCCCAGCCAGGGAGATAACCCACATGGAGCAGCAGACCTCTGTCTCACCTGCTGCATCCCTCAGTAGTGTATTTCAGTGGATCTGGCTGTTCTGCTCCTTACTCTGTGTCTGGTGAATCCTCTCACGCCTCTCCCACCCCTCTGGCCTGCACCCCAGCCCTTGTATGCACAAATAAATAAATCTTTAAAAAAAATAGGACTAGCAAGTGATATAAGGAGTGACAGGTATATTTATATCTCATCCCCCAGTATGACTTTCACAATTAAACCCATACAAAAAGAAGTGGGGTAGAGAGTGTTTGTGGTTCAAAGAACTGCTGAATTTGCAAGACATTATAAATACAATCAGAAATAATTGTGCTACTAGAATTTAATTTGTTTTTAAGTAACTACTCTGGAACTATCTCAGGCAAGGAGTTTGCTCTAAGTTAGATTCTCTTTGTTTCTCTCTCTCTCTGTCTCACTCACATGCACACACACACACACACAGGCGCACACACGTGCCTACTTGGATATTACTGCATTTTTATGAACAACTAAAATCTGTGAGAGACCTTTGGAAAATTGATCAGCCACCTGACCACCTTGGTCAAATTGATTATGTGTTCATATGGGGGTTCAGCAATGACCAATTTTTTTTTTTGTGGGACCCTCGCCGGTGGCCGGGGATCGAACTGGCGCTGCAGAGGCTGCGGGCAGCCTCGCAACCCAGCACTCAATCGCTGCACCACCAGGGGAGGCCCAGCCAATATTTTTTAAGTGTCATAGAAAGCTAAAGAAGAGAGTCTTTAGAATTCACAAGCCCCCAGATTCAGCTTGCAACAAATGTTCCAGCCTAAGTATTTTTCAAAACTTGCATGGAATATCAAACAAAATAGAAACAAGTAATCAGTTTATTATGGAAATTATAGTGAATCTCAAAATATCTTTTAAAAGCAATATACCACAGACTAAAGCATGTTAAACCTTTATGATATTAAACCAAAATATATGACCCTAATTTTTATTAGTTCAGAGCATTCACTGAAATAAGTTTTTCATTCCTTTTTTACACAACACCATTCATTTTACCCCCTTGATCTTTCTCCCTCTCTTCGCTATCTTATCCTCAGAAACATCAATGTCTGCTAGTTTGTTCTGCTATTTTGTTTCGTTAGCTCATCCACTTTGCTTTCTTATAGTACTCATATTTGTGAAATCATCCAACATTTGTCTTTATTGTTCTCATTTACTTCATTTCACTTAATACCTCTCAAGTTCATTCCCTTTTGTCATAAATGGTAACATGTCACCTTTTCTTACAGCTGAATAGTATTCCACTGTGCATCCATACCACAATTTGCTTGTATGAGTCTAACACTTTTACCTTCTAATTTTTGCTTCCAAGATTGAATGATTTTATTGATTTTTCCAGACCATCAAAAAAGGAGCTAGAATTTGAGGATCTGAATTTTGTTGTGCATTTGAATCATCTGGGGAGATTTTATTTATTTTATTTTTTTTTTATTTTCTAATTGCTTTTATTTTTTTTAATAATAAATTTTATTTTTATATTCCCCATACAATTTCAACCCCTCCATTCTGACCCCAATCCCTCCCCTCCCTCCCCCTACCCCACAAAAAGTGTCTCTGGTTCATAATTTTTGTTGATTTTCACTTTCTTATAGTTATTCAATTTCCTGGTCCCTTATTTAAGTTTTCTAGATTCCTGCTATGAGTGAGACCATCCGGTATTTTTCTTTTTCTTTCTGGCTTATTTCGCTGAGCATGATCCCTTCCAGCACCATCCATACTGCTGCAAATTGCATGTGTTTATCTTTTTAAATGCTGAGTAATATTCCATGGTATATATGTACCACATCTTCTTGATCCAGTCATCTATTTTTGGGCATCTGGGCTGTTTCCAAAGCTTAGCTATTGTAAATAGTGCTGCTATAAACATAGGGGTGCAGGTGCTCTTTGGAATTGATGTTTCTGTGTCCTTTGGGTAAATACCTAGAAGTGGAATTGCTGGATCATATGGAAGCTCTATGTTTAGTAGGTCCAGAAATCTCCACACAGCTCTATCTGGGGAGATTTTAAATAATGCCAATGCCGTTACCCACTTCCAGAAATTCTTAATTTAATTTGCCTGGAGTGGAATGCTTCCATTGGGGCTTTTGTAAGTTATGCCAGGTCATTTCAATGCTCAGCTAGAGTGGAAAACCATAGAGCTAAATAAGTGGGCTTGGTGGTTTGAATTAATTCTTTAAAAGTGCCTTAGGAATAATGTAAGTTATGAAAATCATGGACAAACCAATTCAGGTAAATCTAAGGTTTATTTGTAGTTAAATGAATTACCTAGTTAATTTAAGAACCTATTATCCATAAATAGCATGATTGAATACAAGATGTGGGATGAAAACACAAAACTGCTGTCTTTAGGAAATGAAAAAAAAACCACAGGGCAAATTCTAAGATCCAAAAAGGTCCTACCACAATTCTTTATTTGCACTGGATTGGTAACTGGAATTGTTTACTCATTAGCTAATATAGTCATAAGGCCAGAATTGTTTTATAAAAATACTTCTTTTTCTTGGTTGATGTTTCACAGGTAAATAACAAAGAGAGTACTTGGGGAAAAATACTGGTCAATGTTAAAATTAAGACCGCACTTAAGGAATTGCAAAATTAAATTAGATTGTTCTAAAATGGGCCATTAATAAGACATAAAATACAACAAATGGAAGCATAAAAATAGCCTTTTTCTTAATTATTTACTTGTTTTATAATGCATTAACTCACTGTCTCTTACAAACATCATACTTCAAACTTTAGTTTCTTTTATGGTGTTTTTATCTATCCAAAATGTAAGGTTGAAATCACTATTTGACAATCTTATTTACTATCTCAATTTTAAATTTTGTCTCTAGAATTGTGATGATTGGTGCAAAAATTATGCAATACCACATCTACCTGTTCTTTCTAGCAACACATCCTTTCATATTACCTAAGACTCAGAAATTCTTAGTTCACATTTATTATTTGAATTGGTCATTTAAATAAATAACTGATGTTCTGAGCCTCCCTGGTGGCGCAGGTGGTTGAGTGCCGCGCTGCGAAGCTGTCCACAGCCTCTGCAGCACGGGTTCTATCCCGGCCGGCCGCCAGTAAGGGCCCCGTGTGAAGCGGCAGACCTCTCCTGTCTCACCCCCTGCTCCCCTCAGCAGTGTATTTTGTCAGTCTGCCGGTTCTGTTCCCCACTCTGTCTCTGGTGAATCCTCTCACCCTCCCGTGCATCTGGCCTGTACCCTAGCTCTTGTATAAATAAAATAAATCTTTAAAAAAAAAAGACAAAATTAAAAAAAAAGAATTTATAAAAAAAACTAAATAAATAAATAACTGATGTTCTATTATAGTATAGAAATACTCTTGTGTATATATAGTCTATATGAAGAGCCAAAATTAGTACATTTGAAATAATAAAAACATTTGATTATAGGTTCAAAATAGAGAGAGGGGCGGAGCAACATGGCGGCGAGGAGACGCTGCGAGTAAGATCTCCCATTAAAAAAAGTTAATAGGGAGGAAAAGCGGCAGGTCCCAGTGAGAACTGGGACACGGAAGATAAACGGACGACTCCAGCAAATTGCCCGAAGAAGAAAGTTGCCATAAAAGAGGACGAGAAGGGAGGGAAGCGCAGAACCCTGCTCCCCTCCCCCGCCCACAGAGGCGGCACAGAGGCGGCACAGAGACGAGGGAAACAACAAACCAAAACGCCCAACAAGAAAAACGGATGCAGCAAGCGGGACTGTGAGTGGAAAGGAACTATTTCAGCCACCACACCCCGTGAACGGGAGCTGAGGCGAACCCTGCAGGATCCACCGCGGAGGTGAGCTCCACGCGCCATTAAAGAGAGCCCCGCCCACCAGGAGGAGACCAGCACCAGCACACAGCCCCGGCCACCCGGCCACCCGGTAAGCTTGCGCGAAAGCGGCGCTCGGATTGCAGCTGCCCAGGCCCCTGCGCCTGCGACCTAGGCTTGCAGGGTGACGGCGGAGGCCCTCCCTGAGTGAGCAGGAACAAGGTGCCCAGGCAGGGGAGCGGGATTCAAAAGGCGCCATTCCCGCGCCACTGATCTGGGCTACAGCCCGCGTCCTGGAACTGAGGGCTTTGGAACTGAGACCCGGGCGGAGGCCCTCCCTGAGTGAGCAGGAACAAGGCGCCCAGGCAGGGGAGCGGGATTCAAAAGGCGCCATACCCGCGCCACTGATCTGGGCTACAGCCCGCGTCCTGGAACTGAGGGCTTTGGAACTGAGACCCGGGGCACGAAATTAGGGGCGTGGGTTCCCCACGACGGTGGGGCACAAGGCAGACACAGCACCCCAAAGCCGTTGAGGTGTACCCTACCATCCCCGCTCTGCTCCCTGTCCCACGGGGTGGAAAATCAGCTCCCCAAGGGCTCTAGGAGAGATCTCTGGTGCCACCTAGCGACTTGACCCCAGCACAGGCTACTGAAGGAGCTAGTGGCCAGCTGGGGAGTTAGCCCACACCGGGCCCCTTCTGAACAAGTAGTCTGAGCCCACAGGGAGAGCGAGCACCCACAGCCGGGGCAGACCAGGCGCGCAGAAGAGTGTGCCTGAGACCAGAAGCGCAGGGAGTGTGTCCCACATCACCATTTTAGAACAGGGACATTTCTTCAGTAAAGACTACCTGCAGAAGGCTTCCTCAGGAGCCAGAGGTGAGCGGGGGAAGTTCGCCCACGCCAGACCCCCTCTGGCCTGCAGTCCAAGCCCAGAGGGGAGCAGGAACCCACCGCCGGGGCATACCAGGCGCACAGGGGAGTGTGTCCCCACATCGGCATTTTAGAACAGGGACCTTTCTCCAGTAAAGGCTGCTTGAAACTGACAGATGACTCCTGGAAGAACCAGAGGGGAACAGAGAAGCCCACCCAAGATGCCGGCAAGTCCCAACAACACAGTGTCCCAACGCATACGGCAAATTAGAAAACAGACAGTAGGGAGGAGAAGAACCACACGCAACCTAGCAACTCTCCAGAGAAAAAGCACACCACAAAAAGAAAGCCAGCCCCCAGATTGCAACGACAATAACTTGGAAGAATTTCTGAGCCTTCCAGAAAGAGAATTGAAAATTGCCGTGATTAAAAAACTGACAGAAGTCATAAAGGAAAACAATGATAAGGGAAAAATAATCAACGATCAGAAGAATGCAATTGAGTCCCTAGAGAGGGAAAACAATGGTCAGAAGAAAGAAATTGAGTCCCTAAAGAGGGAAGTAAAAGAAATGCAGGAGATCAAAGAATTAATGGAAGAACTAAAGAATTCTGGGAAAAGCAATGAAAGCAGAATAGATGAAATGGAAGAACGAATAAGTAATCTTGAAGACACAGAAATAAAAAGAACCAAAACAGAAAAGGAAAGAGAAGTACGAAGGAAAAAGAACGAAGAAAGACTTCGGGAACTATCTGACTCCATGAGGAAAGGAAATATAAGAGTTATAGGAATACCAGAAGGAGAGGAGAGAGATGTAGGAACAGAGAAAATATTCAAAGAGATAATTGAAGAGAACTTCCCAAATGTGAAGAAGGAGCTGAAAATTGATATACAAGAAGCAAGAAGAACACCAAACTTCCACGACGAAAGGAAAAATACAGCAAGACACATAATAGTAAAGCTCCCAAGAATCCAGGACAAGGAAAAAATAATGAAGCTGGCAAGAGGGAAGAAACAGATAACATTCAAAGGAAAACCAATCAGGCTGACATCAGACTTCTCCGAAGAAACACTACGGGCAAGGAGAGAGTGGAGGGACATAGTCAACAGACTCCAAGAAAACAGATGCCAACCAAGAATACTCTATCCGCAAAGCTCTCCTTCCTCTTTAAAGAAAGAATATGGACCTTCCCAGACAAACAGAAACTCCGGAATTTCATTGCAACTAAACCCCCACTCCAAAAAATACTACAAGGAGTCCTAAAGCCAGAACCTCAGAGCGACGAATAACAATGAAAGAAGGCCAAAAAAAAAAAAAGTTATTAAAAGAATAAATAAATAAAATCAAAGGAAAGACAAACACAATGGCAAATACAGATGTTAACATATCAATATTAACTCTAAATGTAAATGGACTAAACTCTTCAATAAAAAGACACAGAGTTGCAGCCTGGATTAAGAAACAAAACCCAACCTTTTGCTGTCTCCAGGAAACACATTTAGCTACAAAAGATAAAAATAGGCTCAAAGTTAAAGGATGGAAAACAATCCTACAAGCAAATGGACCAAAAAAGAAAGCAGGAACAGCTATACTTATATCAGATAAAACAGATTTCAAACTCAAAAAGATAAAAAGAGACCCCAATGGTCACTACATTATGATCAAGGGGACAATACTTCAAGAAGAAATAACACTCATTAACATATACTCACCAAACGAAGGAGCACCAAAATATATCAGACAACTGTTGTCCTCTCTGAAAACAGACATCAGAGAAAACACATACGTAGTGGGAGACTTCAACACACCACTATCAACAATGGATAGATCAACAAGACAAAAAATAAGTAAAGAAACCAAAGCTCTAAATAAAGACCTAGAGCAATTGGGCTTAACAGACATCTATAGAACACTAAACCCCAAAAAAATGGAGTACACATTTTTCTCAAGCGCACACGGATCATTCTCCAGGATCGATCACATACTGGGGCACAAGACAAACATCAACAGATACACCAAGATTGAAATCATATCAACCATCTTTTCTGACCATGAAGGCATCAAACTAGAAATAAACCATAAAAAGAAGGCAAGGAACTTTCCTACCTCATGGAGATTAAAAACCACACTACTGGAAGACCATTGGACTAATGAGGAGATCAAAGAAGAAATTAAAAAATTTTTTGAATTGAACGACAAGGAGGACACCAATATCCTAAATGTATGGGATGCAGCAAAAGCAGTAATAAGAGGAAAATATATAGCAATAGAAGCTCACATCAAGAAACAAGAAAGAACGCAAAGAAACAACCTAATCTCGAAGCTCAAAGATCTAGAAAAAGAACAACAAAAAAACCCCAAAACCAGTAGAAGAAAAGAAATAATAAAAACCAAAGCAGAAATAAATGAAATTGAAACTAAAAAAACAATCCAAAAGATCAATGAAACCAAGAGCTGGTTCTTTGAAAAAATCAATAAAATAGACAAACCCCTAGCCAGGCTCACAAAGGAAAAAAGGGAGAAAGCACAAATAAACAGGATCATCAATGAAAGAGGAGAAATCACAACGGACACAACAGAAATCAAAAGAATAATCAGTAACTACTATGAACAGTTATATGGAAACAAGTTTAACAATCTAGAGGAGATGGACAAATTCCTACAACTCTACAATCACCCAAAGCTAGATAAAGAAGAAATAGAACACCTAAACAGACCAATTACAATTAGCGAAATTGAAATGGTAATCAAAAACCTCCCCAAAAACAAAAGCCCAGGACCTGATGGATTTACAAATGAATTCTACCAAACATTCAGAGACGAATTAGTGCCTATCCTTCACAAACTCTTCCAAAAAATTGAGAAGGAAGGGACAATACCAAACACGTTCTATGAAGCCAACATTACACTAATACCAAAACCGAACAAGGACAACACAAAAAAGGAAAACTACAGGCCAATCTCCCTAATGAACACTGATGCAAAAATCCTGAATAAAATTTTAGCTATCAGAATCCAACAATGTATCCATAAGATAATTCACCACGACCAAGTTGGATTCATTCCAGGGGCACAAGGATGGTTTAACATCCGAAAATCAATCAACGTTATCCAACACATCAACAAAAAGAAATATAAAAACCATATGATAATATCAATAGATGCTGAGAAAGCTTTCGACAAAGTGCAACACCCATTCATGATAAAAGCCCTTGAAATTCTTGGGATACAAGGAACATACCTCAACATCATAAAGGCCATCTATGACAAGCCAACAGCCAGTATCATTCTCAATGGTGAAAAGCTGAAAGCAATTCCATTAAGATCTGGAACAAGACAAGGATGTCCACTCTCACCATTGCTTTTCAATATAATACTGGAAGTCCTAGCCAGGGCAATAAGACAAGAGAAAGACATCCAAGGAATCCAAATAGGAAAAGAAGAAGTCAAACTATCACTATTTGCAGACGATATGATATTATACATAGAGAACCCCAAAAACTCCACAGAAAAGCTAATTCAACTCATCAATCAGTTCAGTAAAGTGGCAGGATACAAAATCAACACGCAAAAGTCAGTAGCCTTCCTATACACAAACAATAAATCTGAAGAAGAAGAAATCAAAAAGACCATCCCTTTTGTTATTGAAACAAAAAAAATCAAATATTTGGGAATAAATCTAACAAAAGAGGTAAAGGACCTATACAAAGAAAACTATAAAACACTGTTAAAAGAAATAGAAGAAGACACAAAGAAATGGAGAGACATCCCCTGCTCATGGATTGGAAGAATAAACATTATTAAAATGGCCATCCTTCCAAAAGCAATATACAGATTCAATGCTATTCCAATCAAAATTTCAATGTCATTCTTCAAAGAAATAGAACAATTATTGATGAAATTCATATGGAATCACAAAAAACCCCGAATAGCCAAAGCTCTCCTGAAAAAAAAAGAAGGGAATGGAGGCATCAGACTCCCAGACTTCAAACTATACTACAAAGCCATAATCATCAAAACCGCATGGTATTGGAACAAGAACAGACATACAGACCAATGGAATCGAATAGAAAATCCAGAAATAAACCCACAGGTTTATGGTCAACTAATCTTTGACAAAGGAGCAAAGACTATGCATTGGAGCAAAGAAAGTTTGTTCAATAAATGGTGCTGGGAAAACTGGGTCGCTACATGCAAAAGAATGAAGCTTGACCACCACCTCACACCATACACAAAAATCAACTCAAAATGGATTAAAGAACTAGACATAAGACCTGAAACCATAAAATATATAGAAGGAAATATAGGCGAAACACTACGTGATTTGCACATCAAAGACATCTTTACAGACACATCACCCAAAGCAGTGATAGTGAAGGCAAAGATAAACAGCTGGGACTATATCAAATTAAAGAGCTTTTGCACAGCAAAAGAGACAATAACAAAAACAAAGAGAAACCCCACCAACTGGGAGAACATTTTTGCACCCAACACTAATGATAAAGGACTGATCACAAAAATCTGCAAAGAGCTGATGAGTCTCAACAACAACAAAGAAAATAATCCAGTCAAAAAATGGGCAGAAGAGCTTAAAAGAAACTTCTCTGAAGAGGAAATGCAAATGGCCAACAGGCATATGAAAAAATGTTCAACATCACTTGTCATCAGGGAAATGCAAATCAAAACTACCATGAGATACCATCTTACACCAGTGAGAATGGCACATATTAAAAAAACTAGCAACAACAAATGTTGGCGAGGGTGTGGAGAAAAAGGAACTCTTCTGCACTGTTGGTGGGAGTGCAAACTGGTCCAACCACTGTGGAAAGCTGTGTGGAGATTTCTGGACCTACTAAACATAGAGCTTCCATATGACCCAGCAATTCCACTCCTAGGTATTTACCCAAAGGACACAGAAACATCAATTCCAAAGAACACCTGCACCCCTATGTTTATAGCAGCACTGTTTACAATAGCTAAGCTTTGGAAACAACCCAAATGCCCAAAAATAGATGACTGGATCAAGAAGATGTGGTACATATATACCATGGAATATTACTCAGCATTCAAAAAAGATAAACACATGCAATTTGCTGCAACATGGATGGCGCTGGAAGGGATCATGCTCAGCGAAATAAGCCAAAAAGAAAAAGAAAAATACCGGATGGTCTCACTCATAGCAGGAATCTAGAAAACTTAAATAAGGGACCAGGAAAATGAATAACTATAAGAAAGTGAAAATCAAAATCAACAAAAAACTATGAACCAGAGACACTTTTAGGGGGGCGGGGGCGGGAGGGGAGGGATTGGGGTCAGAATGGGGGGCTGCAATTGTATGGGGAATATAACAATAAAATTTATAAAAAAAAAAAAAACATTTGATTATATATTTTTTACATTTATCTAAAATGTGCAAATGTATTCTACCATCCTGCTATTCTTAGAGATATATATATATATATAATATGTATATTTTTGATATATATATTTGTCCAATTTTTCATGATTATAAAAGCTGCTCTTATCACATGGAAAAAATTAACACATTGGACAAGGAATTAATATCCTTAATATGTAAAGATAGTTTATACCTCAAGAAGAAAAATATTGCCATATCAGCAAAAAAATGCAACAACATGATACAAAAACAAATAGGATAAACTAACAGAAAATATAGATTCTAAATGCAATTAAATATGAAAAATAATTTCCCCCTTTAAATGGTCAAATATTTAAAAATAGCAGTTTGAAGGGGAGAAAAATATGGATAGTGTAGATATTTGGATAGAGATCTGGATAAAGTATAGTAGAGTGTTTAAGAGTACAGGCTCCAAACAGGGAGAACTGGATGCAATTCTGATTGAGCAGATACTTCCCAGTTATTTGGCTGTAAATAATAACTGATTTCCCTTAGTCTTAGTTTCCTCAGCTGTAATATGGAAATAATAACTGTACCTGAATTTTTTGAAAATTAAGTAAAATACAGAAAATACATAAGTCTTTTAATATATAGTAATCTCTTAATAAATTGGAAGCTATAACTCTAAGTTATGGCAAGAATAGATGAAACTAGGTATTATAAGAGGTACCTGGGAGGGTAAATTGCTATAATTTTTCAAGAATGTAATTTGGCTATAAGTATCCAAAGTGTTCCCTAAGTCCATACTCATTGAATCATCGGGATGATTTTTAAGAAATCAGAGATTTGGTCAAAGATACAAATGCACACCTATTCATAATACACATTTATACTTGAATGACAAATGTTACAGGAGAAAGCCATATAGATATTAAATTATAGAGGTTTCAAACTGCAGAAATAAGAATATACATTCATGAAAAGTAGATTCCATGCCATAAATTGTGGGAAATATGTATTGGGGAGAAAAATACAGATGGGGGGGCAGGATTTTATTATTCCTAATTCTCTTCCATTATGCTGTGTTTTTCTAACTTTAGAGGCTACCAAATTGAGCATCCCTCATTTGTGGGAGTGCCTGAAATGAATGTATGAGCTCACTCTTTTCTTAAAGATAACTCCTTTATAAACTATATTTTTTTCCCTGCTCACATTTACCACTTTGTCTGATGAAGAAAACATCATTCAATTATTTTTGCCCTTGATTAACACAAAATTAAAAATTTCTTTACAGAACTTTCTTATCACTTTTGTAATAACAGATAAGAAATATCTCTTATAAGAGGTTTTGAAATTATATTTTTTATCTTTCAGCCCCAAAATTGTAGAAGTGGCCAAACATGCAGGGAACATAGTGACTATATCTGAGTTAATTTGGCTTTGCCTACATGCTACTCACTGTTTGCAAAATTCACTTGGGGGTCAAGGTAGGTGCTCGGTGAGTTAAAGAGAATTCCTACAATGAGCTGAAATTGAGGTACTGAGCTCTCTGATTCAGAAGATACACCAGAGGTATTATGGGGCATCCTTTGACCTTCTAGAGAAAAAAGGACAAGTTTGATATTTGAATCCAAAGAGGAAATCACAAGGCCAGACAATCTGAGGAAGAGCTGGTTTGTGATCAAAGTGCTGTCCACAAGGGAAATTTTATACCACTGTCCATACTGACAAATTCCAAGAATTTACCCATTTAACTACCTTCTGTTTCTGAACAACACAGAGTAGTCCAGGTAGTTCTTTCTTTTTTAAAAATAAGGCATAATTGGCTAAGTGTGCTATGGTGATATGTACCTTCAGGGTATGATCCCATACCTCTAAGTCATACACAGGATTGTAAACCAATGTTACCTCAATAAAAATAAATCATGCATGACTTTATACTATTTTCTAAAATAAGTCTGGTTCACTTCTAATATCTGGTTCTAAAATAACTCTGGTTCACATCCTAATATCACATGGAAATGGGTAACAATGTTCAACTATATCTTACATTTACCTCTTTGGAAGCAAGAGTTTCATGTTCAGGAATAGTCACCATTGGATTACTCAGCTTCACAGAAAAGATGCCCAGGACATGATCAGAGGTAGGAGTGGGAAGAAATAAATGTTCAAATGTCATCAAAATAAATAAACAATGTAATAAGCATATTTTGCTGATCATAATAAATTCTAACAAGTGTAACTATTAAGATTTAATTGTTATGAAACACTAAGAAACATATTCTTAACACAAAAATGTTTGGCAGATGGTGAACATTGAGCATGTGATCACATATTATTTATCTTTGTGTTCTACACAACCTCTAACAGTGCTTGGCAAATAGCATGGACAGTTATTAAATGTTTATTGATTGAATGTATTGTTAAAACACATTGACAGGCATCATAACGAGAAAATGGAGTTATATATATATGTTTCAGTTCTTACAATAGCTTGAAATAAAAAATTCCCAAAACAAGACATACCATGCTCAGATCCACGGAATCAGTGGATCTATAGAAAGTAAAGCATGGTGCATTATTGTAAATATTAATAATCTCAATACACAGGGATTTCATAAACAGTGCAACCTAACCAGGCAATGTTTTATGGTTTACAATACAGTGACACTTTAACAGAAGGGAGCTTATTTTGCTTAGCTAGGATTTTTTTTTTTTTATTGTGTGCATGTGCTGGGCACTAGACACACAATTAAACTTATTTAGAAGAAATTCATAGATATAGAGGAGGAGACAGACAGTGTGAAGGACACACACAAAGAGAAGGAAAGAGTAATCATTTGCAATAAATATGTTTTTATCTTCCCCTCCTTTTTAAACTATCTCTTCTCTCTCCAACTTTAGGGTATCTATAATGTCTGATTTGCCAGGAATGTTCTCTGTTTTTGCTATTGTCTTAGGAAAACCAGGGTTATGTAAATGGCTAACCTTCTTTCACTTTCAGTAAGGTACAGATTTGGCCAATTAATCAATTAAAATTATGAAGTAGCTCCACATATTCCAGTGCAATTCAGTGGATCCCAGCATTTTAGCTTGTTCTAGAGGACACCAAAAGTGGAGGATGGGATGGCCAAGAGTTCCCTCCTCATATTTCCTCAGGCTTCCCTCTGTTCTAGCAGATTTTAAAGAATGGAATCTGATTTTACTTAAAGCAACAGCTTCACCAAACACCAGCCATTACACTGTGTTCCCAACTATGAATTCCTTTGGGAATCATAATATCAGGATTCCTTCTAGCTGCTTAAGATCATGGCTTTAAATAGGAGGTATGATTTTGCCCCGGAGCCAAGTAGAAATCTAAATTGCATTCCTGAAATCAGCCAAAGCACCACTTTCTCCCGTTTATCAGATACCTCTGAGATCCTAAGCCTGGCTTAGGTTCAGACTCTGTGAACTGCTTCAAACTTCAGATACAGGTGGGTTTTAGGGACAGCAGAATCTTTATAATACAGAGGCTAAGTGGCATGATAATTATATGAATGATCACAGTGTGTACAAAGTCAAATTTTCATTCACCTAATTTCCTAAAATAGTATAAATATCCTAAAATTTGAAAATGTTGAAACATTCCCAAAGAAATGTTCAACTGAGATTGAAAAGCAATTAATTACACATGTACTTTTACAAACTATCCCTTCTTTTCAATGTAGGTATTTACTCATTTGAATCCATTTCATTTTAATCTTTAATTTCAAAAGCTTTGTGTTAATTACCATAATCACCAAAAGAGAATAGAAAATGATTCTAATTAATTGGTAATCCCTAAATAATTTATATTTGACTTTGGAATGCTTTCTTCTATTTATAATCTCTTATCACAGTAAATTTAGCCTTTTATATTTTTGTCCTGAGATTGAAAAAATATACACATTATATTAATATCATGAAAATTGATGGATTTAATCATAAGAATTTATTATGCTCTTACATGATACATTATTATATGTATTAGCTGATTTACTTTTCACAGTCCCCTGTGAGGTGAGTACTAATATTACTCTGTTTCACATATAAGGAAATTAAAGCACTGAGAGACAGCATAACTTATTCAGAAATGATAAGTAGCAGAGCCATGAATGAAACCCAGGGTGATAGCCTCCAGAATCTTCTTGCAAAGTCAGTGTGAAGTGGTGATATGCCACTGAAAGACAGCGCAAGAAAGGGGAGGGGAAGGCAAGGGCAGGGAGGTATACCATTTTGCTGAAGAAAAACCAAGTACTGAAGGCAAGAATGTCCCGTTCAGAGATAGGAAGCAGTTCAGAAGTGGCTGTTGTAGCTCTAAAAGGTCATACAGGAGACACATGCTTACATGTCAGGTGATGGATCTGGGCTTCATTCTCTAGGCAGTAGGAAGCCACTTTAAGCTAGAAAGGGGCATGTGCGATCAGATTTTCATATTGAAAAACATCACTGTGATTGATGTGCAAAACATGGATGGCAAGGGACAGTGGAGGCTATTTAAGGGGATATGTGTGTGGGAGGCCAGGGAGGAGAGAGAGAGAGAGAGAATAAGGAAGATTTAAATTAAAGCATTGTCTTGAGAACTCAATAGATGAGTTTTTCTCAGTGACTTTTAGATCCCTACTCTGTAGGAAGACTGAAAAATGAAGAGACACTGATTATTTTGTTGATTAGGGAAGAAAATTTGGGAAATGACAGAGATAAATAATATTGAATGTCAATACATCTGCTGAATGCAGATATTTGGTAATGGATGTGGGCTAGAGATGTTAAGTGGCTAGAAAAAAACAATATGGTATGAAAATGAAAATCCTCTCACAGGCAGGATGGACGAGATGAATGAAAATACTAAGATGAATTCTATCTAGGTGAGTGGCCGCTATCCAAAGAGAACACAAATACTGAAGAACTAAGCCACCCAAGCTTCTTTACTAAGTGGTAAGTTTTCTGGAGAACAAAATTACTATTTTTTTATCAAAAACAAATGAAAACCTGGGAAAGTTTCTAATTTTATCATCAGAGAACCTGGAAGGATTAATGTGATGGAAAGCTCAGGTGAAACAAGAAAATTCCAAAAATTTATCCTGGATGCAAATACTAGTCCTGATCATGTATAATTGATAAATTAAACCTTTGCTCACTCACCATCATGGGCTAATCAGAAAGTAGTTTTTGAAAAAAAAAATGTTCAGTTGGTTTTTATTACTCTCTTGCTCCTAGCTGCCACCAAACTAATAAAAATCTTTGTGGATTGTTCGTTACCAGTGTGGGGCATCCTTAAAAATGTCACTGCTTCTCTCAAAGGTAATGTGAACATCTCTCACAGACAGATGGATTTCCCTCAAACCAATTGTAGAAATGAGAACATTTCTATCAGAGATCAGATTTTCATATCTAAAATCATCACTGTGATTGATGTGCAAAATATGGATGGCAAGGGACAGTTGGAGGTTATTTAAGGGCTTATTTAAGGCTATATATATATATACATACATACATATATACATACATATATATACACATACATATATATACATACACACACACACACACACACACAGAGAAGGTGGGGAGAGAGAGAGAGAGAAACCAAAAAGACAATATGTAAAACATGGTTAAACCACTTAATTATGTTTTTAATCTACCTGAGAAATAGAATCCAAATTTCTAGCTTTTGTGAAACCACTCTCCCTTCTGTGAGAAGATGAAGTAGGTTTTCTTATTTGCCAGAAATTATGAAACTGAGGAATGTAAGAAATGTTAACACTTGAAAATTGCCTCGGGTGCTACACATGTTATTCAGAATTCACTTTGGAATTGCTTTTTGCTGAGTGGCATCCTCATATAAACTTCCTTCACTTCACTTGTCTTCAGAAAGCTGTAGCTTCTACTTCTGTCTTCCCACCTAGAATTGTGAACTCATTCAGCTGGAGCATAACCTTCTTAAGAACATCTCTCAAAAAATAGACATGACAAAATAGACATAAAATAGTGTGTTCCATAAGTCTAATGTCATTATGAGACCAGAAGCTACTGAAAGGCATGTGGATTATGGTTAATTTGTCTTCAGGTCTTCTTTGTCTGTCTTAAGACCCTCTCAGCACAAGGTACATACTAAATAAGTACTTACTGATTAAACTAATGAAAAAAAAGAATAAATGATATACAGAAGGAGTTTTCTGACTTGCAAAATAAAAGACTGTGAGTTAGTGAATAATTAGGAAGTGTTTACTGCATTTCCATATAAGAGTTTGTATCCTGGAGAACTTTGAACTAGAACATGTGTGTTCTGTTTGATTCTTACAATTTTTTTGCTTGAAAAAATAATTGAATTTAGTTGTCCATGTTTGAATTCATAGCTTCCACATGCAAGTTTAAAGTTTTGCTTCTCTTGAACTCTTAACGGGCCTTGCATTACTAGACTGGCAATCATCTAGATTTATACAGCAATATTTCCCCTTCAGTGAAGCTAAAGGTCTCTATGTCAACACAGTACCTATCACTTCCAATAAGAGGAGGTCAAGAGTTTGAGGTCAGCAATTTTCATATCTATATCTGGTTTCACTCATCTTGGGGATCTAACTGACAGAAAAAATCTGAGTATTTAATTCCTGATTTACAATATATCTGAACACACAAAAGTACCTGGGGAATTTAACAAATTTCTGTTTCTAACAGTAGGTCTAGAGGGGGATGATGCCAGTGCTACCCCTGGTTGATTGGTGAAGCCATTGGTGACATTTTTGTATGAACTGCTGTAATTAATGTTTTAAATATTTGTCTATTCACTACTGTAATTAACTATGTTCGAAATGACCTAAACAATTAAGTTATACTGCAGTTGTATAATTAAATAATCTATCACAGATGTTTTTCATTACATACCTGCTATGGTGCCAGGCATTTTGTAGATGTTAGGGAGATAATAGTGAACGGAAAGATATCAGAGACTAGAGTATAGTGGGAGAGGCAGATATTCATTATATCATCAGGATAGAGAAATATGCACAAAATAATATGTTATGAAGTAAAAGTTCAGAGTACCATTGGGGTTCAGAACAGATAAATCTGACCTAGTCTAGAAGGACGAAGGAATCTCTTCCCAAGGGACTGAAATCAAAATACTAAGTTCTTCTGATAGGATAAGAGGGTTGGAGGTCTACAGGGTCAGCAGCTGAAATGAAATTACTCAGAGTTAGGCTGATTACAATATAGGGAGAAAATCCAATGAATTTGGGCAAAATGAGTAAGTGAGAGAATGCCAGGAAGTGCAGGCAGTGAAATACAGTGCAGGGAATTTGCACACAACAACCGCATTACAGAAACAAAGGAACAAGCTCTTGAAAGTATTCTAAATGAATGAAAGCTGTTAAATATAAATTTATGTCATTTTCCAAAAAGACTGAAAGTTGAAAACAGGGTCCAAACAGTCAGACACCAAACATGAGTTGACTGATTCTATTGCTTGAGACTCCGTGCCTGGGAACAAAATAGGGGGAGTGCTAAGAGATTTTCATTATGGAGGCACTCCATCATACTGGCTGTGAAGAATAAGCTGTTTTTGATGACCATCAGAACCAAGCTACTGTTATCAGAAAGAAATTTGCTCAAAAGCCCTAAGATTTTATCTGCATTAGCCTGAATTTTTTAAATTACATGAAGATGTCAGTTGCTTAAATATTCATTGTTGGAATTTAAAGGCACTGTATCTATTTTTGATGATCCCCAAAGGTTTCTGTGCCACTAACTCACTAAGTCTCTATGTGACCTGAAGAACATCATTTGGTTTCTGGGCTTCATTTTCTTCCTCTTTAAAATCTGGGCCCTAACTAGCTGAATTCTAGTTCCTTTTCTACTTAGATAATTCAATGAGTGTGTGATGGTTAAGCAAAAATCTGATAAATGATAAATGATAGTTGATAAATGATACTGTCTCAGAACAAAAGGTTCTCCCTTTTTGGAATCTTGGGGAATGAGTCACAGCCAAGGTAAAAATTATGCCTTTATCAGTGGTAAAATTGAATTCTCCACACAATCTTACCTGGCATTCTTATTATAAGTTGTCAATTACACCTCTTGCTCTTTGTATGAACTTTTATTAACACTGATAAGTCTTATAATATTCTTTTCATAATGCTGAGTATTTCTGTATTCTTACATGGGAACTGGTACATGTTTAACTGTTTTATAAACCGACAGAAAACTCATTGTGTAGAGCTCATCAATAATATCATTAGATTGGGGTCTAAGTTCTAGTAAGTCTATCTGATAGTCTAATACCTAATTAAAACGCAAAAGAAATTCCCTTCTCTGCTCCACATAATACATCTTTTGAAATATGACTGAAATTGCCAAGTTATACTATTTTAACTCTTGGTCTTTCCTCTCACATTCCAGGAGGCAAAAACACAGGACATGTCAGAATTCTCTCCTTAAAAGACTATTCTCTAAAAGATAGCACAAAAAAAAATGCCCCCCATCTCCCCCCCATATACTACACCTTCAGCCTGTGTTGAAAACAATTCCACATCTTTCTGTTTACTGACATTTGTCATCTAGAACTTTTTCAACCAGAAAAGCACCTCCTTAAGGGGATTAACAACACCATTCACTTCCCAGGTTGTAATGAAAAGGGAGCAAATCTGTATTCCTGCACCATTCTAGGCCTCAAAATAATTTCCAGAAACTAAAAGTGGAGTTGACAAGGAAGCATATTTGCTTTCTTTTCTCTATCCTTTAAGGGCACAATTAGTTATTTAGTTCCACAGCAAAAACATCATTTTCAATTGTTTTCAATACCATGCTAACTCTAGTACAATCATAAACCAAATGTCTTTTTCTTCACAGAAGATAGCACTGGTAGAATTTTTTCTCCTCCAGGTCTGTCTCTACTATAGAAATTAAGGGGCATTAGCCATTTTATTGCAACGTAATATATACTAGGAAATAAACAACTCTGCATGAAGACTCAACTTCCAAACATTTTTCAATTCCTGTCCTGCCTAAATCCCATGCCAGCTGTTCCTAGTTAAAAACCAGTTCTACAAAGTTGCAAGAAACTCATCCTGGAACTCAGGAAAGTATCAACAGATATCAACAAATATATCACAAAAAAATTTCTAAGAATATTTTTTAAAGAGGCAGAACAGGTCTGGGGGCTATCCCTGCCACCTCCACTCCACTCCATACCAGAACTCACTGAGCTGTTTCCTAAGACTACATTCCCAGCATCATCTTTGAGAACATGAGCATGAGGGGTTGGAGAGGGAAAGGGAATGGGAAGAATTAGTAAGCAGATGGGCTGAGCACTGTAGGTTTAGGGAACCTGAAGGGCTATGGTGCCTACCAACCTACCTCCCCTCACTGTACCCATGCCACTGCCACTGTGTGCTTGTTTCAAACTACATTTCAGGAGTGATGTAAGTTCTTCCTAACAGTCTCCCCATATCTGTTATACACCTTTAAGTTGCCAGTATATCTCCTGCCCCTGCCCCACTCCAGCCTTGCCCAATTATATCATGCTGCCAGCCACTGCAACTTGGTCTAAGATTGCAGCCATTCTGAGGGATACCAATAGTCTTGGCTCTCTGAGGTGTGTTCGTCTAGGATTCTGCTCTGGAGAATCTGTCTTCTTTTTACTCCCAGCTATGCTTCTGCTAGAATCACATCCTAATAACCAGGGTAGCAGTTTATTCAAACTTAAAACCGTAAGTTAAGAAGGGTATTCACTGGCTGCTAAGAAGTCAATAGAAAAACCATATTTTGTTATGTTAGCAGGTTTCAACCACTTCGTAGAATGAGACCTTTTTTAATATTCAGATTAAGATGCTTTGAATACTACCACATTTGCTTAAATTTGTATCATGTAGAATTTGACAAGCTGTTAAAATGTCATTCAGCTATGGAAGCATAAAATATATCCTCAGCATTCTAGGCCTCAGAATATTCGCCAGTTAAAGGCTCACTTTAAAAAGATTATTGGATCAAGGACTCAAATAAAAAAGGAAATAAATTCAGGGGGATACAGCAATAAATATAGGAAGGTAGAGTAATAAAACACCCTGAGTGAGTATGTCATTGCCATTCAAAAAAAGTCATGAAACATTACGGAGCAAAAAGAAAGAAATTATAGCCGAACATGTCAGAAATTAAAATCTTAAATTAGATAATATCAGTGTGATGGGATGTAATAGAAGGAGCCAAATGGATTTATCTTAAAAGGAGAAGATATTGATACTGATGGGGTATATAAATATGAATGTGGGTCCAAAGGTAAGGGCAATCACAACAACAAAATAGAATGAGTAAATTTTGAAATACTCAATTAAAACCATGTCACTTGAATGGAAAACTGGAAAGAAGAGATAAGTAATTACAGTAATGGAAAATGGAAAATAATGTAGCAGAATTAAGTCATCTAGTGATATAATCTTGTACATTAAAAGAAGTCCCTCAAGATGAAAAAAGATTCAAGATAAGAGAATGTGTGGTCAAACAAACATCAAGACCTGTGAAAGTTGAAAATAAAAGAGAAAAATATCTGTCCAATATGATCCAAAATAAAAACTGGAATAGCTAATCTAATAGAAGTCAAGAAAAAAATGTATAAGGGACAAGAAAAGATATTGCATAGTGGTAAAAAAAAAATTATAAAACAACAACAGAGAAGAAATGATGATCATAAGTATATATTCCTAATACTAAGGCCTCAAAATATTAAGATTTTCTAATGGTTGGCCTTTAGCAGTGGCCTTACACTTCACTTGAATGCCTCAATAGAGCTAAGAAAGTGCTCCAGTGTCAAATGGAGCTAGATGAATACTTTGAAACAACCAAAGGTGTCCAACCCCACATACCTATCATTCTTCAATAGAAGACATGTCTATTTGATTCTCAGAACATATAGATTGTATGATTTATTGAATGTAAATAGGTATCATCAAGTGATGACTGTACATGAAATTTCATTTATACTTTAATCAGTCACACTTGGGTAAACTTTAACAAATTTAGCAATCCGAAAGAACTTCATGTTCCTGTCTTAACAAAAGTAATAAAAGATTGTCGTATTAAGCAAGATGAAGCAACATAGAAAAATTTGCCATGAAGTTCCAAACAGACTCCTTGACTACGTAAACACCACATGAGCTATATGGATGTGTGGCATGGAGTAAGTTAAAGGATAAAAGAAATCAAAGCAACAAGATGAACAATTAGTTGTAAGCATATGAAACTGGTAACACTTATGTTTCATGTGGATCAACATCATATAAAAAAAGACATTCTAAAAGTTATATTATTAAAAAGATTATGAACTGTGCTCAAGGTAAACAAAACATACATTTTAGAGAATCAGTTGGAAACGATAAATGTCTCCATCACTACTTTCATTTTATTTCCTAAATTTCTGGGACCCCATCTGTCTCATTCTATAGACCACTGCCCTCAGCTACAAAGAGTACCTTAGAGTTAGTTACTTGACTCCTTTCCCCACATGGGTGCTCAGACTGACTGATAAAGGGCATCACAGTTCAGCTCTTTTGCATCAGAGGTGGATAACTTTGAAGTTCATGTTCCAGAGCCCACTTCCTCTGACACTGGCCTTGGCCAAGATCACCTTTGCTCAGATCTCTGCCTTTCCAATTTGTATTCCCTCCCTCTCTCACAGGATGTTTCTCTGGAGAGCATGCCCTCAATCAATCACAAACACCTGAACCCCTGTCTCAGGCTCTGCTTCTAAGGAAACTGATCTAAGATGCCACGCTACGGGCAGAGGCCAGTGGCAGCTGAGTGTGGTGAAATACAAGAAGCTCATTTTTCCTTAGTGCTGCCACCTCAACAAGGTGCAAGCTGATATTAGTTTATTTTCTTTATGTCTCTAAAGCATAAGCATGGTCAATAAAGTCTAAACCCAGCATGTTGTTTTATAAAAACTTAAACACCTTCTTTCTTCCTATATACTGTGCTCACTAATAAAACCATCCAGTCTGCCACACTCTCTCGAATTAGCAAACTTTTCATTTTTAAGAGAGTGTTACTTCGAAAAAGTATTGCAATGAAAAACTTCAGCTAGATGACAACAAATGAGTTCAGGGACAAATATATAAGAAATTCCTTTCAGTTTCCTGGAAGAAACTTAAAAGTCAATGGTTTGTGATTAAATTAAGAATGACTGCCCAAGGCCTCCCCGGTGGCACAGCGGGTTGAGCACAGACTGTGAAGCTGTCCGCAGCCTCTGTAGCACAGTTCAATTCCCGGCTGACCTGGGAGAAACCCACGTGGCGCAGCAGACCTCTTCTGTCTCACCTGCTGCTCCCCTCGAGCAGTGTACTTCTGTCACTGAATAAAATTTTAAAAAAAAAAAGAATGACTGCTCATCATCATCAAAACCTGAACATGCTTGGTTTCAAATGCCCGCCTAACATGAAGGTATCTGTTGTGTTCAAATGTTCTTTTTGCCCTCTAGTGGAGAACCTAACTAAATTGATTGATACTTCATGTTTCAGCACCAATTTCTTAAAATACCTGCTCACTGGCATTCATTTTTTAATATTAAAAGCCCAATTAATTTGTATTTAGTCATTGTGAACAGAATGTTCTGATGAACGTATTATTCAGGTTTATCCATTTTGAAAGCAATTTGGCATAGGCAAAATGTCCATGTTTTAGTTTCCTGAAACATTTCAAAATACTAAAAAACAATTTTAAGTTTATAAAGCTCCTTTCTTATTCTACCCACTTCAAAGATTTACTATTCTACAGCATATTGATAGTTACCCAATTACCATTAACTATAAAATGCTCAAAAAAGTTTTGGAATTGAGAGTAAGGCAGTTTACCTCTGTGAAGACAGAAAATAAATCACCTTGGCTTATACACACAAAAAGAGTACACACCACAGCTAGAAGGATTTCTAATTATGTGAACAAAACAGCTATCACTAATGAGGAAGGCAAAAGGAAGTTTTGTCTCCAAAATGCAAGATGCAATCAATAAACATGATTGCCTCAGTATTTTCTCAGAGTATTAGATGTATAATAGTTGTCTTACCCATTAACCTTTGGAAGGGTGGCTGTCAGAAGGAGGCTGGAGCCTGGAGGTGAAAGGCATTGTGCAGTTAATGATATGATCAGGCTCTGCCAGCAACTCATGCTGTGCTGGGATGTGTCTTACATTTCCTCATTTGTAGGATGAGTCCCAATGGAGCTGATGGCCTCAGTGATTTGTTCCAGTCCAGAGGAGTATGGTGCTGTCATTTGACCAGGTAGAAATCTGTGGTTCCAGGATGGTGTTGGTAAGAGTGGTGATGCAACTTCACTGATATGTTTTTTGAGGGAGTGAACCATGATGGGAGGTGGTTCTTAAGAAAAATTGCTCAAGTTCCAGCTTTAAAGCTAGTTTTGTGGGCTCCTAAACAAGTTATTTATATTTTCTGAGTTTTCAGCTTCTTCAAAAGTAAGATAAAGGGAGTAAAACATATTTTATGATGGTTTTGAAATTTTAGTAAAATACTATCTGTAGAGTATACTGACATGTTGTGTACTTTTTCTAAATTCGAATTTCTTTCTCACAAAATTTCAGTGACCCTTCAACACATTCTCTGTTTTCTTCTCACAAATTTATATAATCCATACATTTGGGGATATAAAACCTCTCTAGCAGTCTTCTTGCTGATTTCAAACTAAAGTGCTAATTTCAGTTGCTTCTTTGACATTCTAACTTGCTTTCATTTCCTCAGCCTTGCCCTGTATCTTCTCTTTTCTGGTTTGAAACCTCCAGTTCTATTCCCTCTAACTGGAAGGTCCGTCCAGTTCCCAGCCTTTGCTTCTTGTCAGAACACTATTTCCTCATTAATCCTTAGTTAGGTCTGATTCATCCAACCACATCAGGACTTCTGTTATAGGTAACATTAACTACTTAATTGTCTTATGCATGGCGGTTGTCATAATTATCAAGTAATGATATCTTTATTGTTTTCTTTTTAATTTCTATTTTGTTAAGAATCAGTTACTGACATAGACCCCTTACATTTCTGTTTTCTTGATTTCCAGTGGCTTTGCCCCTAAGGAATACTCAATAAATATTTGTGACATGAATAAATAACTATGATTTGTCAACTTTCATACACCAGGGTTCCACACTTCATGTAAAAATAAAAATTAAAAAAAGGTGCAAAGCCTGTGCTCTTTGTTATTGGTAGGGAATTAGGCTATTAGTTGACAAGGTCTTTGTAACTTTGAACCATATTTCTCAAAATTAATTTTCTCATTTTGAAGATATGTACAATATGTAAACTACTTATCTCAAAGGGATATTGCTTTATTCTTGAAATATATTGTAAAAGATTTTCTAAATATTTAAAACTTACATCAGTAAATAATTTTTTATTTCAAAGCTACTGCATCTTTGAACCAGTTGGTGAAAGTTAAAATTACTTAAAAATTTTTCTTCTCCATATTAAATGATAATCTGCTTTAAGTTCTGTTAATTGAATTCTATTAAAATGACAGAAGAAACCTCAAGAAAAATATCTCCTTTCAGAGGAGCTACTAAAAAATTAACCTATGTTGGAAATATGTCTATAATTTTAACATTTTTAATTCATTTACTGGATTCCTGTAGATTTACATAGTCAATTCTCTGAGTAGCTATGCAATAATTTCAGTTAAGATAGTCTCAATAATAGTAACAAGATAAAATCTACAAGTTGATTGAATTTGAAAATAAACAAAAAGGCCAAAAAAATGAAGAGAATGAAAATGAATGAGAAAGGTCAAAATTTATAGGGTGAAATATCAAAGTGGGTTAAAGAAATGCTCCTCACATCCTGGGAAGCAGGCTACCATCTAATATGGAGGAACATGTCTCTCCTGCCCATTCTGGACTAAAGTTTCTCTCCTTTCTGTGCGCCCCCCCCCCTTATTCACAGAATACATATTACTATAAAGCTTTATCAATGGTCTAAAAGTCAGCGCCAACTCCTACTATAATGTGGAAAAAAAGGAAACAGGAGACAAGAGTTGGGCTGTTTATTACCATTGTTAATTTTTTGCCCTCCTCTGTCCTAAATGCATATTTCTCACTCATAATGTACTTTGTTAGGTGCTTTTCCTCACTATCCTACTAGATGTATCCCTGTTGGCTCTTATAAATAAAGTAATCCTTTATATAGAAAAGATAGAAATAATGGATGAGATTGAACTGAAATTATGTCCATTTTGCTCACTTGTCTCTCACTTTTCCATCAAAAGACAAGTTAAAGTTTTCTCTTTTTTCTTAATCTATAATCTCAAGAGTAGCTTCTTGGAGTAGAGGTTAATAAAACCTGATCAATAAATATTCTGTTGATATACCATAAAGATAAAATACATTTCAAGTTAAATGATTCACCTTTCTTAGCAAATACATACTTCTAAAGAATTATTATATTTTAAACACTTATAAAAAACACTTTAATTTCTTTAAAAGTAAATCACAGCAAAGTACATGTTGGCAGCTGTGGTTTTTTTTTCAAAGAGAAATGATTTTTAATAATTGAAGCAGTGCACTGAAAAAATATGTACCTTCTGATTCACTAAAGCCATGAATACCAGGTGTATAAACATGCACCCCTATTGTAAATGCTAAAAGCATATGGGGAAAACTTTGATTAAGAACTCAACCTAAAATTTTTATAGTCTACTCTAATAAAAAAATAATGACTTAAGCTAGTACAGATACTATTTAAGAGTTGTGTTTCCTTTACTTACATGTAGTTTTATGAAGAAAAAATCAATTAGAATTAAAAATCTATAAACATGTCAATATAAAAAAATTCCCTTTAAAGTTATTTTACACAATTAAGTTCATATAGTTTCTTAAAAAGATTATTTCAGACAAAGCCTCCTTTCCTTAGAGAAAGTCAGGAAGATCTTACCATACAGATTAACTCAGAGGCACTAACCAGGAACGTCCAGACCGATTGGTTTTAGAATTCCACTTTTGGGAGAGCATGACATTAGTTTAGGTATAACATTTTAATGGGGTCCGGCCCTAAATAACTCATTTTTGGTCTGGTTGTTTCTTTTCCTAACATTATTTTACAGGTAAGAAAAGTAAAGCAAGAGTTTGAATTACTTTCCAAATATAGGCATAAGATAATTCCTTTTATCAACAAAAGTAATTCTACTACTGATGTTTTCTTACAAATAGTCTGCAGATGAACTTTGAGTTGCGTTTCACTATATATAAAGTAATAGGTATACTTACAGATCAAACTGGACACTTCTTAAAATTAGAAAGGGTATTAAAAATAAATTGAAGTCATATAAATTTTAATATATATGTTGATAGAAATGATTTATTACATATAGACATATAAAACATTCTTTCCAAAAAACTATCTTAAAAAATTACCCCTCCAAAAAAATATATTTGTATACTTAAAAATAAAATTTCCAGGACAGGTCAAGACTTATGGTCATCCTACACAGGAATACAGGTTTTCTTCTATTTTCGTGAGAGATCGTAAAGTCTTCCCCTGACCTCCAACAATAACAATAGCCTGTTTGAGTGTTCAGGGCTGGCAGGATTTCTAGGCAGGAAGAATAGAAGAAAAATATAACTCAGATCCTGAAAGGAAAGCTACACTGGAAAGGATTTTTCAAGAGGTTATTCAAGAGGATAAGCACTAAAAAATTAAAGTTGAAAGTGCCAGGCAAAGCTAGAACAAGCCCTTGCATAGAAAATGTACATTAGAATTTACTAGCCATGGAATCCAAAGGAGGATTGTGTATGTCAAGACACCAGTCATACTTATCTCTTTCATGGAAACAGACTAGAAATAAGATGGTAAATGATCACAATCAAGGCAGAAGGATAATGTGCTTTCACAAACTCAAAGAGAAATAAAATTGAACAGTCACAAATAGTGTAAATTTTGAAAACTAAAAGAGAAGATATCCACAAAATGGTTGTAAATTTCTCCTAGGACTTCAAATTTGTTTCTCTGTCAATAAAGACGCTGTTCTTTCACTATAAACACAGCCTTCCTGAATAGGAAATCCCAGTCCCTTCTTCTACCAGCAGATCAGTAAAGCTGACCCAAGGGTGGAGGCTCTGTTTTGCTCCCAGTTCTATTCATAGGCTGGTCATGTGTTTTCCCCTTTTTGTTGCCAGTACAAACTGGCACAGTAGAGACCCCAGAGAAACCATGAGAAGAGATGACGTTTCATCTACCGTGGCCAGTAGTTGTGCTACATATAAAGGAGAAAATATGGATGGCATAAGAAGTGAAGAAAAAATACAAAAAAAAAAAAAAAAAACCCTAAATACTCCAGTTGGAAAGTGAAAGTAAACTAGAAGAATTAGAATCTGGCCCTGAGTTAAAAAGATAAGATTATAGAAATAGAAGATTATAAAAGTAGAAGATGGAAGAAATGAGGCAAAAAATGAAGACAGGAATAAAAGTTAAGGAGAGGACAACCTTTTCTATGTATGTATTTCATATACATATTAGTTTTCTCACTTGAGGGCCAAGAAGTCTTTGAAATTCCCATGGCAAAGAACCGTGTGCTGCTAGGAAGGGTAATCTTTCTAAATGAACTGAATTCTCAAAAATGAGGGTGCATCCCATTAGGACTTGACTTAGATATCAACAGATGTATCATATATGGCACTTAAGTACCTTGAAGATAAAAAATTTGAAAGCATTGCAAATGAGGGAAATTGGCAGAATGACTCAGGATGCAACCCCACACATCCTGGTACACATTTCCTTTGTATCCTATATACTATGCAGTAGCTATACGCTAACCAAAACATAACACATTCAAAATAAATAAGATACTCTTTTTTTTTTTATAGAGGCATGTTTTTATTTATTTATTTGTTTGTTTGTTTGTTTGTTTTGTTCATACATGCATTGGGTACAGTCAGAAGCGCGGGAGGGTGAGAGAATTCACCAGAGCCAGAGCGGGGAGCAGAGCAGGCAGAAGGACCGAAGTACACTGCTGAGGGGAGCAGCGGGTGGCAGGAGAGGTCTGCGCGCCATGTGGGACCCTCCTCCTGTGGCCGGGGAGCAGCCGGGGATCGAACCGGCGTCGCAGAGGCTGCGGGCAGCTTCGCAACCCAGCGCTCAACCGCTGCGCCACCGGGGAGGCCCTAAATAAGATACTCTTGAGCTTTGATGCCAAAGTTTTGATTTGCAGTTTCTAAATCAAAATCAAAATTTAAATCTAAATCTAAATTTAATTAGATCCTAGACAGAAGAGTTGGAAATATATATAATATAAATATTTGACCTACCTTTGTCATCTCTTGATTTTACATTTTAACACTAGAATCTGAGCTGCAAACTACATGCCTCTGTTTCTGTTTGTCTGGAGGCTCTTTCTGGGGACAAGTGTTCTCCTTACTAGAAACAGACACCAACTAATGACTGCAGGATCACCCTCCCCTACTCAGATGGCCTAACTCTGAGTTACCCACAGTGATAATTTGCTTCTTGACAGCCCCTTTAATAGATTAATTTTCTTTCAGTTCCCCTTTCTCCTAACTGGTGTTTCCTGAGCAACCTCCCAAATGAATTCCTCAGATGAAGGAAAACCCAAAGATACAACTGATCCTCATAATTCTCAGTAGTTTTAGTGTATAAAGTCACTGCAAACATGAAATTACCAAATACTGAAGCATTGCTCCAAGGGGAAATACAGGGTTCATTTCCCTGTGAATCAATCACATATAACTTTGTTTTACAGTTACTTTATTTAATATATATCATTAATTCCTTAACACATAACTCATAGCCAGTGTCACTATAACTCATACCTACCTAAAGGAAGCTTACCTAATATATGTATTTTTCTTTAAAAGGCAACCCCTGCCTTCTGACACTTAGAAAACTAGACAGCACTTCAGCACTATACTTAGGGCCATTGTAAATAACAAATCACCTACACACAAAAAAATCAAAACACATGGTAGCAAGTAGAGTTCGAGAAGTGTGATTGCTTATAACCTATTGAAATAAATTGCAGGGGCCAAGATGGAACCAATCCTGCCAAGTGCTATGTCAGCAAATTGAATTTTATCTTCCTATAAATGCTCTGTTTCACCAGAAAAGAAAAGCAGTCAACCCACAAACATCAATTCAACTCTGGGCTCTAAACTCATTTTTTTCCCCTTGATTTTTGTAAGTAAGTATACATGTAAGCCATTCATGCCATTTCTGCCTTAGAGCTTCTAATGGTCAATAAAACTTATTCTCGCCCAAAATCCCATTGGGAAGAGTTTAGTTCATGACTTCGGAGGCACTCTACTCCCCCAGTCTATGGATATTATTCCCTTGAATACCTGTTTCCAGACTGCAAGTAATAATGTTTTCAGGTGCATGCTCTAGGGATTTAGAAGTATCTGATCTATAGCCAGTGAGGCCATGCCATGGATGCAGCAATATGTTTTACTATTGATGGTCATATACCAGGAAGAACTGAGGACATCCCTGTGTGTGCCAGAGTACACATATAATAGAGGAAGATCAGATGCCTCCTGCCTCCATGTTACCCATCCTACCTGTGCATTTGTGCTGAGACACTCCATGAGCTCCCTGGAATTAGATGCAGCCATCAACATAAGATACTTCAGTTGACTAAAAATGTTTTGAATGCATTGATAAATCTGTAAATTGAGTCCTATTTGCTGCTTAAAATATAAATTATCCTAGGGAATAATAGGTAGAGGGGGTTGAATGGATAGGGGTAGATGGTAACTAAATCTTTGGTGGAGACTTTGGTATAGTATATATACTTTTGTTGATGTCTGAAGCTATATTCCTGAAACTTACACAGTGTTGTAAGCCAATGTCCCCTCAATTTAAAAAAGGAAGTATGATGCAATTCCAACAAATTGAATTTTATCTTACTGAAATGAAGTAGGTAATTTCTTTTTCAAAAATTACATCAATATAAGTTTTAAATATTTCAAAATAAATAAATGTAATCCTAAATATTCTTACATCTTAAGCCCCGTGTAGAAGTTGAAAATTCTAAGATTTATTTATCATTAACCCATATTTATTGCTATATCTTTAATGTGAGCATACGTAGAGTAGTAAGCATGTCACATCGTAGATAGACAAACAAACACGACAAATAAAAGTAAGATAACTGGTAATATGTGTGAAATGCCTAAACACAGGTATGGATTACAAAAGTTGAAAGGTTAAAAATATCACTGTGAATTATGATGCATGGAGAAACTTCAGAGAGGAGGAGAGATAATTTAACGAGGTTACATAGTATGAGAATCCATAAGTGAGGAGAAAAGGAGGTATTTTATAGAGGGAGAAAGCATGAGCTAGTTGAACAGTAAGAAATTCCCAAAGCATGCCTGGGGGAAAATAAGTAGATTGGCTTAAATAAAGTAGAATAATTAAAGAGTAGTGCAAGATCATAGTATGGCAGGCATAACAAAAGAAGAATCCATTCAACTAGATGAATGACTATAAGAAAAAATCATGAGAGATGAATCAAGTTTTGAGTTTGGGGAATGAGAATAGTGTTATAATGACAGAAGTAGGGAAGACAGGACAGAACTAGTTTGAGGCAAAGTGAATGATGAGTGTGAGGTGACAAGGTGCCACGAGGGGAACTGACAAGCCAAGAATTGAAAGTAGATAACTGGATCTCAGAGGAGAAGCAGAAGTAGAAATGTAGATTTGAAGATTACCAGTTTTAAAATAATCTCTGTAGCCTGTGAGTGGGAGACTATTTGCAATGAGGCAATTAGAGAGATGAGGAGGAGAGGAAGACGTGTCTACAAAGAATGCAAAGTAGGAGCAGTCAGGGAGTTGGATGTACATATTATCCCAAGAACAGAGTGAGGAGAGAGATTCAAAAGTGAATGATCAACTGTGTCAGCTGCCAAAAAAGATAAAAGAGACAGAGGACTTAGCAAATTCAGTGAATTTGCTCACAAGCAGTTTATCCTTGAGAAAGCCATTTGAGTACAGTAGTTGAGGTAAGGCAGACAGCTTTTAAGAATGGGTTAAAAAGTGAGTTTATATAGAGATAAGGGAGATAATGGATGTTGATCACTTTAGAGAGAGAAAGTCTTAAAATTGCCAGTTTGCAGTGTCAACCAGGGGAAAGGATAAGGAAGTATTCAGAAGTATTCAATTTGTTTTACTTTTTGAGGTTTCTGCATATAAAAAGGGAGCATCCATAGGAGAAATGCAAATGAAGATTTGCATTTGGGAAGGAGTCTCAAAGGCTTATTTATAATAAAATCCAATGTTTATCATCTTTTTAAGTTTTAGGAATTATTCTATGTGCTTTATACCTATTAGCACAATGTATTCTCGTAATACTCAAATAAGGTAAGTACTGTTATCACCCACTTTACAAATGAATAAATAAACTAAGTCATGAGGGAACTAAATGACACTCAGCATCACCATTTGGCAGGAATGAACTCAGATAGACCAAAAAAAAAAAAAAAAAAAAAAAAACCATGATGATGATCTTATCCACTGGGCTATATTACTTCCTAGAATTAAAGAAGGAAGTAGGAGTAATGACTTCCTTTATGAGACATGGGGGGGAAAAGACAGGATATGCTGGTTTATTCCTAGATGAAAAAGAAAGTACTTTAGCACCATCACATATGATATAAGCTCATATGCTAGAGTTCTATCTCAAAGGTAAGTTCTATCTCAACAGGAATCGGGGTAAGGATTTAGGACATATGGAGTATGGAAAGATTTAGAAGAGAAGAGCACATACTACAACAGAATTCAATAGAAGGCAAAAACCTGTTCAACACCTTCTATAGCCCTATTTCATGAGGGTGCCTGGAAGGTAGTTATGTCACATTCAGTGTGGCTTTCCAGTGGGGAGAATGGGAAGAATTGAGCTTGGAAATGAGTCCACTGAGTAAAACTGTAAAGTCAGACGTGGTGATGGTATAGAGTATCAGAAAAAAATTTACTTTGCGGCAGATAATGTTTTACAATTCCAGGGAAGAACCTCATTTGAGTAAAAAAAGACAAGTCTTGATACTTTCCCATGCCACTAGTCCAATATTTTCAATGCAAGATTTGTAAACATAGAAATCAAATTGGTTAATTCATATATTTTGATAGGAGTAATTGATATATAAGACTAAGTAATTAAATCTTCCATCAAGAAAGTTTTGCCTTACATCATAACGATGATGATGATGATGATTTCAGATATGAATGTTCCTTTATTCAACATCTACGTATCTGTCTAAAAGACAAAATCTATAATGAAGATTGTGTAGAATGAAAATAGTTGTCCAATCTCAAATGGTTCTTTAGGCTCTGACCAAGCAAAGGCTAAATGTGGATGAAATTCTCTATTCTTGCTTAATGTTTCCAGAAAACTCACCAAAATATCAAAACAGTGAGTTATTTAAGGTAGTTAATATCTATAAAGTACAATTTATAAGAAAAGCATTGTTATTATTAGAATTATTAAATACATCTCATAGATACTGGAAAGCATTAAATCAGGGGGAATTTCAAATGATATAGCAGTATTTTAAATATAATACTTTCTCTGAAATACTTCCTTTTTTCTAGGCTAAAAATAAGAAATAATCAAAGGTCACAAAAATGTCACCCTGAACTTTGCCCAAAAATATATGTATTTGGAAAATGGACATTTTAAAAGTTTAATTCACAATAGACCATGTTAAATATAAAAAGTTAATTTTTCCTCAGTGTTCATTTCTTTAGATAATTGCATTTCAACTGAACATTTTGTTCAAATAAACATTTCAGGGTCTAAGGAATATTTCTTAGCTACCTCTGGAACATATGGCCTTGATCAGTTTCCAGGAACAGAGGTGTACTTCTTTAGATATAGAAAATTTACCAAAGAAAAGCTTTTAAACAAGATTTTGGGTTTTTGCAACAAATAGTTGTAGGGTCAAAGTAGTCCTCTCAGGAAATTTTCTTAAAGTCTACTAGCCTGGATGGCGTATGGTAACATTCAGAAGAACAAAAGGTACTTACACATGTTTCCCATATGCTAGTGACTGCTCGCTAACAGAAACTTATGATTGCATTCCAAAGTCAACTATAAATATATTTTGACCTGTTTTTTGAAAATACATAAATATTTTCAGGTACTGAACATTTCATTACTTTTAATAAATCCCATTATTATTACTTTACTGATACCTTCAGACATTAAGTATTTCTTGGACTGCAAATATAAGTGCCTTCTTATCAAGGCATTGTAGTATAAGGAAGCTTTTTAAGAACACTGAACTAAGATTATAAGATAAATTAATAATGATAAATATTAACCTTTTAAGGTTTTGGAACATTTCTTGGGATTTCCAGCTTGGGTTAGAACATGAAACAATAAGGGACATGAATTAGGAAATGATTTTAAAAGCCAAAATTAATAATTTTCCAAGGTTAATTATTATCTCTTTTTAAGGGCATGTGCCTTTAGACAAATACTTAAAATTTTTAATATATTTAGGTACTAAATATTCTTAATGTGTTTCCCTCACATGAAAGCTTTAAAGGTGAAGCTAAGGAAAAGTTCACAGCACACGATGATTCCCATTTCAGCAAGGAATTCTCACCTTATTATATGCGTTGTGACTAAACAGGGTATGAGAACTCTCCTGTTCATCACTCAGTGAGAAGGACAAGTGACTGAAGGGTCCTGGGGTAAGACAGTCAGCATGGGAGAGGGTCTGAGGAAGCAGCAGGGACTTAGCAGGAGGATAGAGTCTAGTCTGATATAAAGGATGGAGAGAAACAGGCTTGTGGGAGACTGTCACCTCCTGGGAAGAAGAAAGGCATAAAGAGTATGTTAGTTAGCAAAAATCAAACTCAACTTGGAATTAAGACTCAATATTATAGATGGATGTCTAACTCCCTTACCAGTAAGAAGAAAAACTCTCCTCACGCTTGGGTCTCTCATGAGACACCGGCTTTCATAGCACAATGTGTGTCTCTCAATAATTCCTGTCAGTCTCCCACAGCTAGCCTCTTCTGCAGAACGAGCACCTGCAGAGTGTCTCCAGAAGGGTGCTAAAGTTTGTTATTTTTGAAAGTGTTGAGAGGAGAAATGTGGATGGAGGTGAGAGCTCATCACAATGGGAGTAGAATGGAATTAGAAACATCTTCACAGAAGAGGTAAGTAACAGTGGAAGTTAATTTAAAGGTGCTTGGGATTTGGTTGGAAGAAATTAGGGGAGCAAGGGGAGGGCATTGCAGAGGATATTGACTTGCGGGCAGGGGGCAGGGGTATGGGCTTCATTCCTGGTCTAGTAAGTTGTTAAGTTGGGGTCAGGGAGAGGTGAGTCTGGAGAGAATGAATGAGGCCTTCATTCCATGTAGGGTATCCCTTTGAAGAGAAACTGGAAGTAAATAGATGAGTTTATATATGAAGAGGACAATGAATGAGGCCTTAAGTAGAGTGAGTCTTTAACCAGGAAAGGGGATTAAAGTGAAAGACTTGTGATAGTAGGAGCTAGGAGATGAGGTTGTGAATTAAGTGAATGAAGCATGGAAACCACAGAGTGGAAGTTTTAAACCTCCAGAGAAAATAGAATAGGGTATATAGGACATATTTGTGTGTGTATAGTGTAGAGTACCCTTCTTGCACTATTCATATACATGCATATATATGAAAGAAAAGGATTACATTTTATAGATATATATATAAGCAATCCATACTTCTGAAATTTTCATGTAAAGATAGGATTTGACAGCGTTTATCCTACAGTAAAATCCGTTCGCACATGAGTTTTTTTTTTCAAATTTATTTTTTTTAATAATAAATTTTATTTTTATATTCCCCCATACAACTGCACATGCCCCATTCTGACCCAAATCCCTCCCCTCCCGTCCCCCACCCCCCAAAAAGTGTCTCTGGTTCATAGTTTTTTGTTGATTTTGATTTTCACTTTCTTATAGTTATTCATTTTCCTGGTCCCTTATTTAAGTTTTCTAGATTCCTGCTATGAGTGAGACCATCCGGTATTTTTCTTTTTCTTTCTGGCTTATTTCGCTGAGCATGATCCCTTCCAGCACCATCCATGTTGCTGCAAATTGCATGTGTTTATCTTTTTTGAATGCTGAGTAATATTCCATGTTATATATGTACCACATCTTCTTGATCCAGTCATCTATAAGTTTTAACATGAAACCTGTTTTATTCACCTTTGTGACCTCAGAGTCAAGATAATATAGCAAATGTTTAATGCACTAGTGATTGAATTTTCAAAGGAATATGGTATTTTCTATGAGGTTAATAAAGTACTCTGTTACTCAATTATTTCTTTGCTCCATAAGCAACAAATGAATATATTTGGTTTTGTGTGAAATATAATTTTAGTGTAAAATAATATGCATTGTTCAAAATGACATCAATTAATAGGTAAACTTTTAGAATTGTACAATTAATATATTTTCATGAAAGCTGAATTCACTTTGTCAAACCATGTATTTTTAAGTCATTGCTAGGTTTTCTAAAACTTATATTGAAGATGGCAATTTTTTTTAAAGAAGGGGGTTAAAATTTACTTTAAAACTCTTGAAAAATTTTAAGCTTGTGAGAAAGTCACAATGCTAGGGCTTTTAAGTTTGTATGAGTGAGGTCTTCTAATACTAATTACCTTGAAGGGTGACTAAATGGATTTTATTTTTACCAGTCTCTTATTTGTACTTAAAGTGTTCATTTTACATATCAAGCAAATAAATTCAATTAGCACACACATACCTCTAGCACACACTAGTTATTAAAAAGATAACATCCTATATTATATAACATGCATGGTTTTCTTTTTTCCATTGACTCCACTTTTGCAAATTTCTATATCGTAAATGAAAGCCATAGATTTCCTACTGAGACACGTTACTGAGATCTCTCATTGTAATTGTTGCTCAGTTGATTCTCTTGGATGTTCCAAGTATATTATATAAAATATCATCACACCTAACATAACTAACATTAAATTGACTAATATTGAATTGACGATTATTAGCTATGACCATGTTACTGTGCAACTTTAAAAGAATGCAAGCAGTATTGACCCATTAACAATGATTTCAGATTGAAATATATTCTAATTTTATTTCTCAATAAAACATTTTATTATGTTATTAACAACTAATTTCATTCTTAATCAATGTGCAAGTGATTAATAAAAAAGTTGAGTAAAAAGCACAAGACTAGTTGTGCTAGGAAAAGGAGGTCTTATTATTCACAGTTGAGGTGCCTAGGAAAAGACAAACAGAACTGTCTTTATTTTATATTATAGCTTCAGTTTATATTTCTTTATATATAAGGTTTTATTTATAAAGTTCAAGAACCCATTCAGAGGGTTGATGCATGGGAAGCAGAAGGTTCCCCGCATGGGGAAATAGGGTGGGGTCAAGTTGTCATCCATCAGTAGGAGAACATCTGCAAAGGGTCTCTTCATGCCTCTGTGTTCTCTGTTGCCAACCATTTCTCAGGAGTTTGACAAACCAGTGCAACTGTAGGGTCAGATTACGTTAATTATTCCAGGCAACTGGGCACGGAGCCCAGAGAAGAGAGCAGAGTTTTATCTGGTCTGGGGCAGGTCAAGGAGAATTAAGAATTTTGGCAAGACTCCCATGAGCATATTTGGTTGACATATAGAACAAAGGTGAATGAGTCTCCGTAGCGGTGCTTCAACATGTATGTCATTTGGGGCACCTGTTCCAACCTGTACCAGTTGTCTTTTATGCCTGTACAAGTTATTATTCTGCAACTATTTTCACCATCATCCAGGGCATCTTCTTTGACTATCTCTTATATTCAGCCTATTTCCTGCATCCCATGTCATTCTTTTGCTTCGTTCCTATCAAATTTACAGGAAACTAATGTAACTTCCTGGGAAAATGGAGTATTGTGAGCAAATTTTTAACATCTTCCATGTTAAGAATTTTGTTCATCCCTTATAATTAATTTTTTGGATATAGAATTCTAAACTGTAAATTATTTCTTTAAGAAGTTTTTTTAAAACCAATATAACTATACTGTTTCTACTTTATACATATTTTTCACAACTTTTTTTATATCTATGATTGCTACAGTTTTTAATTTCCAATTATCTTTTGTCAATTCTTTAACATTTCTTTCTTTTTTTGCTCTACTTATGCAAATTTTACTGTTTTTTTAATTTTCCAAATTGAATGTTTGATAGATATATTTTTATTCTCTTATTAAACCTATGGAATGTTTTTTCCATTTTCTTCTTCCAAAGACCATTTTAACTGTACTCTAATATACAAAAATTTCTTCTTTTCAGCTAGAAAATTTATTTCAAATTTCCTTTGAATCAAAAATTGTTGAAAACTGAATTTTTCAATAAAGTCAAAAATGATTTGTGTTTGTTATTAATTTATAAATTTTTATGATCAGAAACATTTGTGTATATTATTTCTGTCTCAGAAATTAATAAGGTTTTCTTTTGGCCTAGTATTTAGCCAAACTTATAGAATGACTTCACAAATATTAAAAAAAAATGTTCTGCAGCAGGATACAGCTATGTCTATATTAATTTGATTTACTTTAAATTGTCTGTACCTATTTTTCACATAATCTATAATAAATTGAAAAATGAATTAAGTATTTTACCATTAACATATGTTTATTTTTTTCTCATCCCATCTCTTGCCTTTGCCTTATGAATGGTGATGTTATACTTGACACTTTAACAACTGTATTTTCCCTATAAATTTTATCCCTTCCCATATAAGGGACTCTTATTTGTCTTGCTTAAAGAAAATCTTTCTTCTGAATTCAATCTGCCCATTGTGAATGTTATAACCTCTCCTTTCTTTTTGGGTCTGGCCGCAGGAATACCTTTTCTCAACTGTTCTCAATCACTGTGTATACTGTCTCAGCTTAGAGATTGATTTTGTTTGTTATTCAATCTGGGAGATGTCTCTTTTCCCAATTTACATTTTATTTATCTCCACAGTAAATAAATCTTCCTTGGACCAGATGTTTCTCAAAGAGTTCCATCGGAGGAAGAGATGACTAGAAAGGATTGTTTAAGTGCTCCAAAGATAGAAATTTTGGGGTGGGAGGCATTTTAGCTGTTATCTCGTAAGGAATGAAGATTGTCAGCTGTCCAGTGGTTCATAGAGCAGTTTGTCTGAGTCTAGGCTGCCACACAGAGAAACTCCTACAATATACATTGAATCTGTGGAATTCAAAATATAGCCTCTCTTTTCAGAATAAAAATCAAGTCAGGGGACCTACTGTTGCCAACCTACACACCTACATAAAGACAAGTGATCTGAGGTTTGTATATTAAGGTGTAACCCACACATTATAGGAGAGTGTTTGCTGACTACACTCTGCAGTCACTGTAGTCTCACTTCATTTCTTCCCAAATGCACATTTGCGCATTCTCTCCATTGCTTTGAGCTCAAAAATGTCACTTTTTATATATTTCATATTAAGAACACAAAAGCTATAAACTGAGAATATTTTAAATCTACACTTTGATCCAACTGTATATTTGCTATATTTACTACTGCTACTGTATATATACTACTACTTCAAAGTAGTAAAATATACTCAGTAATTAATTTCTTAAATCTGATGGATTTTCTATGCATTTTATAGTCTTTGGTAAAAAAGAATGAATTTCAGTTCAACATTCAATTATTTTCTATGTATTATTCCACAGTGTTTAAGCATAAAGAGCCCATACATCCCCAATTAAACTGGGGCTTTAATTTTTCCTGTAAGATTTCTCAAATGAGATATCATTTATTTTGACAATATTTTAAACATTGTTAATATTGAGTACCCCCATCTTTAAGCATTACTGAAAATTGCCTAACATCACCACATCTTAAATGCCTACTTTGTTAATGTCTTGTAATTATGATGCCATAATACAACATTAGCTACAACTCAAGACAAAAAATATTAATGTAGGCCAAGGTATAATAATAATGAAAGCAGAAATAAAATCTTATTTCAAATAGTTTTAACAATTTCTAAATTTTGCATACTTCTTGTCAAGTTCAGGTAAGTTATCAACATTTATGACTATGATTGATATTAAACTTACACTAGACATAGGTATTATGTCTGCCATTTTTTGTTTTTATTTATTATTATTACATTAGCATTTATAGTCAATTAAGACTAATTTCCAGGAGATTTTTAAATATAGACATTTACTTATTTAATGAATATTATTTTAGTTAAAAGTTCTTAAAGTTACATATGTCCAACTGAATACATGAACTGCAACATGGTGCAACAGGCTTAAGAAATAACCAAATGAGGCTTCTCTGCCCATGCACCAACTTGGAGATACTTTCTCAGGAAATATACATGAGATTAGAGGATATGTATGAATTGTGACTGTCTATCCCTCAGCCTACAAAGAAAACTAATGTAAACTCTTACAAATCATCAGATTTTAAAAATCTTTCTTATTATTTTAGGTCATCAGTTGATCAATTTTTTCCATAATGGTCCAGTTTAAAGTGTAGGCTCTGCAAATGATATACTTGGTCACAATTATTCAAGACTAATGGTAGCATGAAAGCAGTCTTAGACAATACATAAATGAATAGGCATAGTTGTATGCCAATAAAACTTTATTTATAAAAACAGGTGGTGGGCCAGATTTGACACACAGGCCATGGTTTATAAGCCATTATTTCATGAGTTTTAAAAAACACATAAATTAAAAAAAAATTTGTCATGTTTGACCTGTATACCATATCCCACCCTAATGACTTACTATGAGGTTGGTTTATATTACTTTGGAGATTATTATTCTAAACAATTCCTGAAAACAAACATCATTCTAACCTGCTGTAATGTTTAGTATTTTTTGTTTATTTTTTGAAGTAAGAACAGGATTCATAAAAATGTCATACATATCTATCAGTGAGAAATGTAGCAATTATTTGAGAGAAAATGCTTTACACTGATTTTCATTTACTTGAGAAGTCTTCCTCAATATAAAATACTTATAAAAATATTTTTTTCTTCAAAACAAAACAACCCTCATTAAGAGTTTGATTTTTAAAAAGAAATGATCTTGATAGATTATAAGATCATACCCTATATTACTCAAGCAGAAGAACTTATGAAGCAAATAATATCTTTTGTTTATTAGAGAAAAATTTGTATCTAAATATTCAGAAAATAAATTAATTTGTTTATTTAAAGAACTGAAGATACTACAAAATTAAGTATTCAAGAGACATCAGAAAATTAATGCTACTGTCACATAAGAGGGCATTCACCACTCTAGATAAAATCCACTTTCTACTCAGCCATCAAGTCAAACTGTTTAACTTCAAAAGCTGTTTTTGTTGCAACACCAAAGGGCATTTTAAGGCACTATGGACTCTTCCTTAAAGCCTGCACATCTGAGATTCTTTTGTTCCAACCTGACATTTTAAAGGTAACTCCTTTCCTGTGGTTTGGAAGTGAAGGGTGAAAATTCACTTCTCTTTGCTCCTGCTGTCCCTCTTCACACTGCCTACAGTTATCGCTGCTTTTGGAAACTCAGAGCACTACTGGGTGAAAATGGTAACGCCTTTAACTCCATCCTCTCTCCCTGCACTCCATGCCTTTGGTAAAACAACACTTATTTTTAAATGCAGCACTTATTTTCAATTTCCTTTCCAGCCTGGAGATTACAACGATTTAAAATCAGAACTATAGCATTTCTGTTATAGTTTTTTATTTTAAAAACACTGTATTTATAAAGATGTTATTTAGCATTTCTTAAAAATTGACTCCTTCATCCAAAGATATCTTAACATTCTATCACAGAAATCCCATATTGTTAAGAAATAAGAGATTCCAATTGTCCACATTTCATTAAGATCGAATTAAAATGAATTTGGCCTCTTAATTTTGAACATATGGCATAACTTCTTGCTTATCAGTCTTAATTTTGAAGAATCCATACACATTTTTAAAACACACATTTAAAGCAATGTTTTTCATGTTTTGAAATCTGATTTGAACCAAAAAATTTGACTTGTGAAGTGTGAAAAAAGGTAGCATATGCTTAGTTATTTCAAATAGCCTATATAAAAAAGTGTTTTTTAAATGATCAATATGTACATTGGAAGACAGCCTTTGGATTATTTAGTGCTTAACACTCATAGAGCAAAAAAATTCAGAGAGCAAATGACATTGATGACCATGAAGTTTTGGAGACATGTTCAAAGAAAAAGAAAAACATCCCATAATCAATAACCGTAGGCACTGGAGGGTTAAAATACTGAATTTTATGTTTTCTACACATAAAATTTAATCCTTTGCTCACCCCTCCCATCCCCACCCAAATAGGTATATTTGGTGGAGATGAGTGATTTATATTGAAGTCAAAAAGAAACATAGAAAAGGGCCTTTTGTAATTTCTCATTGTCAAGGCAGGAAGGGGAGAAGGAAGAAGACATATTCAGTGACCATTTGGCAGGAAATCAATTTCCTCTTCCAAAATTATAATGATTCGAAAATAGACTACAATAAGTATTTAAATTTGCATTCTTTTTAAAGTGCTCAGAACCCTTTCACAGTGACTATTTCATTTAAGCATGAATGGGTATTAGATTGGGTACCATTAGAAATAGAATTGGTAGTCCCATTTTTCTAGGATTAAAGTCAAGTTCAGAGTTGACCAACATGGGGGGCCATGTCACACAAGCTCTGGGTTCTTCCCATTGCATTCTATCCTCACATTTCTCTTATTTGCAGGTAATAGGAAAGTTACAGAACCACAGGTTCCAGTAACTAGCAGTCAGCCTAGGGTGCCTGACCACATTCAATGGCTAGGAGACTGGCTGTGGAATGTACTGCCTGGGGGTAAAGTGGGCAGTTTAGAGTGAGGAAGTACAGAAGATGCTGTTCATGGCAGAATAGATGAAGAGCAGAAAGGAATCAGGGGTGAAGTTTGAGAATATTTAGAACTCACTAGAATCTAAGTTCCATGGGGGCAGGGACATTATCTGCTTTATTACAGATAAATTGATTATATCTGGCACAAATGTGAAGTGGCTAAATACTAAGAGAAGGCAAGGGAGTTAGCATGGAGAGCAGGAGTGACACCATCTATCAGGAACTCAAATCGCTACTCAGCACTGCAGAGGCCATGTGACCAGAAACGCTGTTTTCAGTTCATCCTTCCCCATAGTCCTGTGCTCTGTGGTCTGTCCACCAACACAGGCAGCTACAGCTCAATTCCATCTTCATGTCTCAGGGTAAGAATTTTGGTGGTGATAGTTAAAACTGAATTTCAAAGAGAAAGAAGAGAGATAATTTTTGAATTTTGAGTTTCAAGATTGGTTTGGGAAACCCAGAACAGAGGTAATACTTTGAAAGAGGAAGTCATTTGGTTTTAATAGCCTAGGAACCAAGACATCAACACTTTTGGAAGAATACAGAAACAGCAAGAGTGAGAACCTGAAAAGTGTGCTGAGAGTGAAAATTCCTAAGACTTGGTATTGGGTTTCTGAACTCCCAAAAAGGCCAGTCTGAGACTATTGCACACAACCCACGGGGCTATAAACTGATGAAAACTCTATGCAGGTAAATATCATCAAAGCTGTTAAAATAAAATATACTAACAATTTTGAACAAGTGATTTCAATTTCATGAATTCATAGTAGAGAAACCTGTACAAGGTATGTAAGTACATGAGATATTTTGTAGGTTGGTTTGTGAAAGCCCACTTCCACTAAACAGAGATTCATTCAATAAATGATGCTACAACAGAGAATGGGGTCAATGTGCTGCCACTGGAAAGACTAGGATGGTTCTATAGTTGGTAGAGAAATATCCAATAGACTCCTACATGAACAACTCAACTCAGATACAAGATATATAGTAAATAATATCTGTATCAGATGTAGGATACGGTTAGTAAGCCAATCTGAATGGATATTTCCCAAATGCTGACAGTGGTTCTGAGAGTGAGGGAAAGGGATGTTAGGATCTTGGGTGGTGGAATCCACCCTGTATGCTTGATGACAAAGTGTGCTTCACTCTTGTTGTTACCTGGATGATCCATCAATACATTTTCACTTAGATGTGCTTACCTGCTTCCACTGGACCTTATAGCCAAATCCAGAAAATCTCTACTGTCTTTTCTACCTGCCTTATCACACCCTTTTCCTGATGAAAGGCATTTTGAAAGAGAAAAAAGTTAAACTGATGGGGAAGGTAAGCAATTTGGATGACTAATTCCCATTTTTATCTATAATGTTTTGATTATCTGTATAGGAGTTATTATTACCATAAAGATTAAACAATACTGCTGCTCCTTCCTGCATGGAGGAAAAGGGAAGAATTGGGGGTCTTTGAAAAGGAAGAGCCAGCCCAACATTTTTTGAAACTGTTCCATTGTCATTTGGACCCAGATTCATTGAGAAAGTGATTTCAAGGTGCCATGGACATTAATATGAGTCATGTCTAGCCCAGTGGAGCAATAATGCAATGACAGGAGGGCTAAAGGTGAAGCCTTTACACAAAGAGGGCCAGGAGAGGCTCACAACATCTGGGGTTCTCAGAAACAAGAGAGAGCAGCAAACAAGCTCCTCACAGATGCCCCCTCTGCTACTACAGTACCCACTGTAACAGGCGCCGGAGGAAGGCTACTGCTGGGGGAGGGGAGGCAGCTCTGAGTGATCAGGGAGTCAGGAGTAAGGAGGTCATAAGTGACCTGTGAGTGGCTGAAAATGGCCCCTCAGTCCCATGATCACAATTGAACTGGGTCCTGGAGCAGAGTTGCTAGTGGTTAAAGTAATCCCTTGGAGATACGGAGAGTCAGAGATTAAAGAGGACATGTGTGCTGGAATTCCAAGTAAAACTGGACAAAATGACAAGAGTCACAGGTTTTCCAGTGATGAACCTGCATGGGACCCACAGAATAGAAAAGACTGCTGGGTGTATCTAGGGAAGAAAAATAAAAAGTTCTGAGAGGGGTCATTTTGAGAGTAAAAGGAACTTTTGGAGACTGACTGGATTTTAAATTGGTAAAAGATTCCTTGCGCAGAATTACTATTCTGTTTCACAAAATGGTAGAAAGTGTCTTGAGTATAAGTTGCTTAAAAAAAAAACTGTTATTTGACTGATACTGCAGATGTTTGACTTACTGTGAGGAAATAGGATCTTTCTATCTCCTTTATAAAAGCATGAAGAAAATGAACTGTTAAGCTCTTCACTTATCTGTTCTTTAGCACTTATTTTAGGAACTTCCCTATCTTTGCTAAAACAACTAGGACTGTATCTTGGTTTTGAGGGGTGACATTACAAAAAGGAGATACCCTGAACACAAATAGGGGCTAATCTGTACTTTATTGACAGTAAATACATTTAGATATTTAAACTTGAAAACCTACTTTTACTACTTAGAAATTCTCAATAGGCTATGTACATGCAAGATAGATTTTATCTCTCATGGTTACAAATTTCATGTTAAAGATTTGTATATTCAGGTGCATTAAACACAGCATTCATATCATTCCTGTTTAAGTAGTGTTATAATTTTAAAGAAATATTACCTTATAGTATTTTTTAAAGATTTATTTATTTATGCATACAAGAATGGGGGTACAGGCCAGAGGTACAGGTGGTGAGAGGATTCACCAGAGACAGAGTGGGGAGCAGAACAGGCAGACTGACTGAAATACACTGCTGAGGGGTGCAGCGGGCGAGTCAAGAGAGGTCTGTTGCACCATGCGGGTAGCTCCCTGGCTGGGGATCAAGCTCCATGCTGCAGTGGCTGGGTTAGCTTCACAGATTGCATCTTAACCCCACCAGGGTTGCCCACCAGGGAGGCCCTCTTACAGTTTTTAATACTCTGAGGTTTTTTTCCTTTGAATCCATTACTCTCTTAACAAGGAATTTCAGTTAAAAGGCTGATATTCTGCAACAAATTATGTTTCTTATACAGTTCCTGCCACCCTGTCCAGCAACATCTACCAAAGAGTGATAGTAAAGCCAAACTAATCCTCAAAATATATTGTGAGGATTATCACAGGGTCTTTTGTGATCATGAAACAAATGGATCAAATTTGGGTGTCTCCTGCACTTGAAGAATGGAGAAACAGGAAATCTCAAAACCAGAAAAGACTTCCAAAAACAGAAAAGACTTGCAAAGCCATCTTTACTTTCATTGCAAGAAGCATTTTCATTTAAATTTTAGGTTGCCAGGCCTCCCTGGTGGTGCAAGGGGTTAAGACACAACCTATGAAGCTGTCAGCAGCCACTGCAGCACGAGTTTGATCCCCGGCCAGGCCAGGGAGCAACCCACATGGCAAAGCAGACCTCTACTGACTCGCCTGCTGCTCCCCTCAGCAGTGTACTGCTGTCAATCTGCCTGTTCTGTTCCCTACTCTATCTCTGGTGAATCCTCTCACCGCCCCCACACCTCTGGCCTGTACCCCAGCTCTTGAATGCATAAATGAATAAATCTTTAAAAAAATAAATAAATAAATTTTAGGTTGCCTACTCAGCCTTCCTATTCAGGATATTTGCAACAGAAATGAATGCAAGTTTACCATTGTGGAAAAATAAAGTAATTTAAGAAGTAAAAACCAGGACTCTTATAAAAGGTATGAAATATGTGTATATCTTTCATATAAACACATGCATACACATACACACACGCACATATACAATCTTGAAAAAAAAAAAAACTCCCCTGTAAGGGTTTTCAGTTTAAGAGAAAGTGGCAATAAATGTTATTGATGCTTTTTTAATTCTCTGCAATAGATAGTAAATAGGAGGCATTTTTTAAAGGAAGGAAACCTTTAAAAAAAGAAAAAAAGTTTCCCTGTCCAAAAATTTTCAACCCAAAAGGAAAACAAAACCATTGTCACTTTATGGGAATGGGTATTATATATCATGATTTTGACCTAAATTATAAGATTCTCTCTCTCTCCAAAATTATGACCCAAGTAATACTTGTTCTTTTTCCCTCTATTGGTATCAATTAAGGATGAGAATTGTCAGAGGGCTCCAATAATATTTAAAGACATAAACACAGAAATTCAGGGTATAAGGAAACCTTCAAAAGTACTTTGCACAATGCCCTCAGTTTGCAGATGTATGATATAGTTCTGCACTGAGAATGACTTACTGCAACAGCATACAAGAACTATCACAAGAATGCCTGCCTTTAAAAAATTTCTCTTTTAGTTGATTGTCCTGAAACCAAATGCTTGGGGAAATTCAAGGGGAGGGAAATGTCATAGTATTCTTGCAGCTGAAGTGAGTCAAGACATGGTCTAATCCAGGGTTTCTCAAGTCCAGATAACATTTTAGATTGAATAATTCTTTGTTATGGCAGACTGTCCCATACATTGTAGGAAGGTTAAGAGCATCCCTGGCTTCCACCCCCTAGATGCCAGCATTTCCTTCTCTTGTCACAACTACCTAAAATAGTAGGGGTAAAGTCACCTTGCTTAAGTACCACTGGCCTAGTCCAATCCCTTCATTTCATTAGAGGTACAGGTTTCACCAACGCACTGGGTAAATCTGGTAAGCCACACAATCATTACTAGAACTCAAATTTCAGTGCTCTTTCTGCAAAACCAAGTTGCCCTACTTTTACTTTGGTTCAATTATACATCAAAATGAATAAAATCAACAGATTCTGCCTAAATATGCATTCTAAAATTGGGAAGTAAAACTAATCTGACCCTTCAATACCCTGCAAAGACAAGTCCTTTGACCAAATACAATTTACTAGGAACTAACACTTCTCAGGAAATTTTAGCCAAAGATTGAGACTAACAGCTCATTTTTTTTTAACTTATCCAATGGAATAAATACATATTCTTGATTTTTACTTGAGCAGGTAAAAAAATGCTAAGCTCCCCCTTTATTTTGATCAAAATAAGGGGGATGCAATTTTATGGGGAATATAACCAAAATGAAAATGCATACATTGTACAAAAATGAAAAAAAGATGTAAGAATTATATAAAATATTAAAAAATAAAATCTCAATTATGCCATATAATTAAAATGTTTTCAAGCACTCTATGGACTCATCAAAGTTATGTATCAGATCTGGTCTTGTGGTTCTAACATCAACCTTTGTCATATTCCTGAAACCATTTCTGCCTCCAGATTTCTATATTTTCTTCAGAATTCTCTGAACTGTCCATGATGTCCTCATGTGAAATTCTGCCTTTTCATTGATTTCTATAATACAAAACAATCTCAGTCATGATTTTTTCACTTAAGAATATATATTGTATGATTTGAAAAAAAAAGCTAAGCTGCCTCAACTCTGCTAGACAATAAGTAAGAATTCATTTCCTGATAAATTTGTGTTTTTTTTTTACCAATTATTTTCTATTTTCAGGGGTAAGTAAGTAATTAAAAAATATTGAATGTCTAAATAGCCATAAGACAAATTGATATTTGGATAGCTGTCTACCATATATTAAATTTCACCTAGGGATGTCTGTACTTGGAAATTAGAATCTTATTTTGAAAAATTCTAAACATCTACCTTTTTTTGCTTCCCTAAGGAATCACCAGTTTTGAATTTATAAATTTACTATGGAGCCTTTCCATGCAGCTTTTGACATAAAGAAATACTTATTTGGGGGGCCTCCCCAGTGGTGCAGCAGGTTAAGCACAACACTGTAAAGCTGCCCGCAGCCTCTGCAGCACTGGTTCGATCCCTGGTCAGCCAGAGAGCTACCCATATGGCACAGCAGACCTCTCCTGTTGCGCCCTCAGCCATGTTTTTGGTCTGTCTGCCTGTTCTGCTCCCCACTCTGGGGAATCCTCTTACCCTCCCGCACTTCTGGTCTATACCCCAGTTCTTGTAAAAATAAATAAATCTTTTTAAAAAAGAAATATTCATTTTTTGATTAATTTGCTTATTTTTTCCAGGTATTTATTTTAAACTGTCTGCTTTGCTACCTTGCTTTCATTTTTCCACAGACTGGACTTCTAAGCTGTCTGTTTTTTTTTTTTTTTAAAGGGATTAATAAAAAATTCATTTACCAATTTTCCCACCTGCTTCGTTTACTCCTGTGCATTCTTTTGGTTGCTCTTCTCACTTAGATTTATGGTTTTCCATCTAAATTACCAGAATTCAGTTCTTTTATCTTGGAATGCAGAGAAATGAGAGTTCCCAACTCTTCTTATCTTCAAACTTGTATTGTGACCTTCACATTTGTCATAATTTAAAGTCTGTCCAATCTCACCCACACTTTAAAATATGTAATAATCTCTCCAATGTATAGAGTTTATAACATGAGTTTCAAATATGGGAAAGTCAGATGAAACAATATTCCCCCTTAATTCTGTCCAAAACAATTTTTTTATACAGTGCTATACAGCTTTAAGAAGGAAATGATGTATATCTATTATGGGTTGAATTACTAATTTAAAAAAATTAAGAAAATATTTTATATAACTGAGGTGAGCAATTGCTTTTCATATTAAATTGGAAATCTTCAGTGGAAAAAAAATCACCTTTTATCTAATTAGACACATTAAACAATGAAAAAGCAATAAATTTTCAAACTCATAAAGAACCAAACAAACTAAAAAACCATTTATCTCTTTGGTATCTTCATTCTCAACAGTGAATTGATTTTCTGAGCCTCTATGTCTTCTCGATGCCCATACATCCAGTCAATTCTGTTAATTATTTCCCAACTCTGCCTTTAGTTATCAATAGAATTATGCTTCAAAGCACATCACCAGCACATCCATATGTGAAATGTGTGTATATTTTTTAGTAATTCAAAAGAACCACAAACTGATAAAATAATGGCTGTAAAGGTAATTTCAGAAAGACATAAGCTTCATTCTGAAGAGTTTTTGTTAAAAAAAAAAACTCATTCGATATAATAAGATGCTTCCTGGCCCATGCCATTTTGATATAAAAATTGTTGATTAATAAGTCTCAATTACTTGATTATGCATTTTGGTTTCAAACTTTGCTTTTAGTGCTCAGAGGCTGCCTCCAGGCAAAATTTCAATTCATTATCAGTTCAAAAGGCTGCCCAGTTGTACCTTCTTAAGCTACAGTAAATACATTTCCATCTGGTCTCATCCTCTTTAGTATCTGACATTTTGTAATAGAGAGCTTTGAAATCATATTTTATGGCAGTGAAGCTGCTTGGGGAAATTTATTGACTTAACAATCCCATCCAACATCTCCTGTCATGTGGAACAGCCCCCAGTACAAGGCAGATTAGTGAATGAGAGCTACTTCAATTTGGCCCAACAGTCTGGCTAAAGAATTTTCCATTACATGGGTGGGTGAGATTAACTGAATTTGGAACCATTCGATTTATTCTGTAGCACTAGTATAAAAGAACACAATAGTGACTAGGACTGAATTTGAGTATGCTCTCTTCTATTGCCATTCTGATGAAGTAGCAATGCCGAGATTATAAATTGTTATTACTCAATTTATTTTTTAAATAGATCTAAGTGTTTACATTTGTGAGCTGTATTTGGTATTTGCCTCCATTGTAGATTCTGAACACAATAAGCGTGTAGTTAGTATAAATATATAGAGACAGTTAATAATTTATGCATGCTCCCAGTGTGCTAGGACCCCAAGTGTCTATTAAATTTTCCCACTCATGCAAGGTCAATGAATAAGACCAGGGAACCTATGGAATTTTCTTTTAAATGCTAGGCTAGCCTTCTTTTAATAATGACAACCTGCAAACCTAATTCTCATTAATTCCCATGTACCACACGAAAGTTGGGATATACATAAAATAAATTGGTTGAGAGAAAATATAAATATGATTATGTCTGAGGCACTGACAACTGCAAAAGAGCTCAAATTTTCAACAAATTATCTGCAAATACACAGATTTATATTACACAAAAACAAATTTAAACTCACTGGCTAGTCAAGAAAGGCATTGAAAAAAAACACATATATTTGCAGTTCCTTTTAATGAGAAGAATTTCCTACACTTGACAGTGGAATTTATTATTTCAAAGGCCTATAAACTATGATAAATTAACTGGATATTCTACAAGGAATCCTGCTTAAAATAAAGTGCATAAATTTGAAGTTATACTTACAAAAGAACAGAATTATTATTTTACAGCGTTAGATCATATTTTAAAGAATGTAAGTCACTTGGATAATATGTGAAATTTATTGTAATTGTTGGCATTTTGTCACATAGGCTAGATTATTTTATGAAAATTTATAATAAAAATTTATAAATAGATTATTTTATGAAAATTTAAAATTTATAATTAAAACATCACATTAAGCTTTTAAAATTCTAGCATCATGTAAGCAATAGATATTTAATTAGCATTTTTGTTAATGATGGAATATCTTTTTCTAACAGGAATTTCCATTTCTGTTATGTGTGGAATTAATTAAGGCAACCTTATATAGCAATAAGATTTCTCTCTTCAATTTAAATTGAGAACTACATTTTATTCCATAAAATGAAAATAGCCTCTAGTTACCATTTTTAATGATATTAGCGGCTTCTAAAATAATTTAACTTATCAAATTTATAGCAGATGCCACAAGTTGTATACAAACAAAATATTTTCCTGTCCACTTAATGAATAAAAGCTAGAACAAATCATGAAAATCATTTGTAATGAACTTTTTTCAAGGTTGCATAGAAATTTCAGAGACCCAGACAGGGTTAGCGTTAGCTTTTAAGTAACCTGAATTTTATAGCTTGAAAGAAGCCTTAATAGATACCAGACAAATGTGTCCTTTTACTCATCCTGAAACTGAAATGTAGAGCCATGAAATGACTTGCTCAGTGATATAGAGCTAGGTACAACATCCCTTATATTTTCAAAATATGATTGCAAATATGAGCATATATTTGCAAAAACATTATTATTTCAAACTAAAATTTAAAAAGGTCATATCACATCATAGCCCTCCATAAGAACACTAGATTTTATTATAGATTACCAAATATGGTGATATTACATGTCCCAGTTATATCCAGAACAGTTTATTTTCTGGATATTTGCTTTCATTGATTATCCATGTAATAATATTGAGATTTAAAATATAGAAACCATAGCTATTTGTTCTATTCAGATAGGACAAATAAGGAAGTAAAGTCTCACTTTTAAAAATTTGTGAAGCTTATATTGCATAAATGTATATTTTCATATTTTCCCCAAATATGTAATAAAGTACCTTTAACAAGCATCCACTATATCATCACCAACATATAGGATACATAAGGGAAGATAGTATAACTTTCCACATGGAAGCCAAATGAATAGCAAAGCTTTAAGTAATTTGTTTCACTAACTAGTATTGCTCAACCTAGGAGATCACATCATCTCGACTATACTAAAAGAAACCCAACAATGAAACTTTTATCAAATGTACTAATATATCCATAATATTTTTAGTAAAATACTTTAGCTTTTTCAAAAGGAAACAGGACTTTAGAAATAAAAATATAGCACTTATATGACCCATCCAACCAGTAATTTCACAATGTCTTTAAGTAGTGTCTTAATTCCCCCAAATAATAGCAGCACTACATAGAAAATTTTTAGACAGAAATTCAAATAAAGACATTTTATTATGCAAGAAATGGATTTTTATTACTAAATATAGTCCAAAAACGAACATATTCTTGCAAACTATATTCATTGAGACATCTATTTTTTATATAGTGTTTGATCAAAATATGAAAGGTTTTCCCTTGTATATGCTCACCTGCTCAGAAAAGAAGTCACTGCTATCTTCCAAATATTTACTGAAAGGGTTGGGCTCATAGATTTCTTCCTCCTTTTTCAGGAATATTTTGGATTTTACTGGTACAGGGCGAATTACTCCAGGCTTAGTCTTCATGAAAATACAATTGATTTTTCATAAAATAAAGAAATAAACAATATAAGAATGAGTAAGTATGTGTATATTAAGTCACTCAAATGTTCTCAGAAAAGTCAGTATTTTTTTTAAATTTTACAATGGTTTATAAATATATAAAACAGTCCCTAAAACTAAAAATTTCTAACTAATATGTTTTAGCTATTGCAGCAATCAATTCATAACAATCCACTAGGAAGATGTTCAAAATACAAAAACTTCATTTATCTAGCCAAACCTGTTTTATATCCTTGCCAGTACATTCAATCAATAAACATTTCATTTGACAAATATTTATTAAGCCTGTCCTCTGTGCCAGGCAGCATTCTCATTCTAGGGAGAATAAAGTTGAATTTGGTGTTGAACTGGGTCACCAGAAGTCCTGTCCATATTATATGTGAAACCAGGGATAACCTTCTGAGTTAAGGGAGTGAAGGGTGGGTACCAAACATATGTTCTCCCCCAAGAATATGGAAGAGAGACCTTAACTGCTCTTCCATCATGTTCAGAGATTGAAATTATGTCATCTTGGGAGCTATGAGAAAGTCTTAATTTTCCCCTTAAAAAGAGATCTATGAGATCAAGAAAAAAAGAGCGAAGTATGTGGTGAGCCAGACTGGAGAGGAGAAATACTTAAGGATTTTCCAGAATTGAGTTCAAAAACATCCCTAGTGCCCAGCTGAATTATTTGTCCTAAGGTTGCTTAAGAATCCTTTTCGTTAACACTTGATCCCCTTCTAAATTTCTCCTTGAGTGTGATTCAAACTCCATTATTTCTAAAACTTACAAACAGGAGTTTAGCTTATAAAAGAGCCATTCAAGATTCATAAACTTGCATATGAATGTCATTTGGATAAGAGATGAGAGGAGAGGGGAAAAGAAAGGACGGAAAAAGAGGGCAAGGGAAAAAGAAAAATCTAGGAATGAGAGAAATCTAGTTTTTGGCAATTTCAAAATAATGTTTCAAAACACCAACATCTTGTTACACTGTAATATGTCACAACATGATTGATAAGTTTACAAAAAAACCATCCCAAACAACAATTCAATAAAAAAGTTGTGACACATTTTCTGCTTAAACATTTTGCTACAATCATTCTTCTTAACTCCATTTCTTTTCAAAAAATAGTAAATTAGCTCTCCTCCATCAGTGCTGATACTCACAAGTTTAAGCCTTAAGGGAGTACATCTATCTCTCTGCTCTATAAACCACCTGATATACTTTGAGTCTTGAATAAATGCTGCTCTGAAATACTTTCTTTCAATCAATATTTTCCCAGTTGTCTTTCACATATATTTGCCAACTGGGGAAATACAGATTGAAGAAAATCTCTATCTCCCCCAGGCTGAGAAATATCTCCCACTTAAACTGATTTCTCTCAAGGGCTAAAAACGAGCAAGTAACATCCAATTATGCGTGAAGTCACATAGCTGAGTACACGTATGAGTACAGTATGCCTCCAGTAAACTCAGCACAAGAACAAAGCCCAGTCAGGCACCTGTAATAAGGATGATTCCTGATATCTGTGTCATAATTGTATGTTGTCAGACTAGCTGTCACTCTTTCCCTTTGACTTTTCCGTTTTATTTATCCTTCCTTCTGTTTTATTCCTGCACATTCTCTTTCTCTCCTGCTTCTTTGTGACTCAGGAAATCAATATAGCAAGTCCAGTTCTCAAATCCTACCAGGTTTTAAAACCAACATGGAACTTTAGGATCTAAGTTTGTGACATTATGCAGAAAGGAAAAAGAGAAGAGAGAAGAAATCTAACCAGGAGGATTTAATATGCTAAGGGAATACCTGTGCTTGAGAAGTACAATTACCTGGTTCCTGTATTGCTAGCAGGCAGATGTTTTGGATTATCCTAGCCTAAAGCATATTATCTCTCTTGGGATTATCGCCCATTAGAGTGAGACTAGACACAAAGAGACTCTTTTGGATGGTAAAATATCACATACGTTTAGTGTCAGAATCATCAGAATCAGTTGCAGATTCTTATTTGTTTATGTACCAGCCTTCATGTTCCTTAGTTCCTATGAATTTCCTGTATTTGGTGGTTACCTGACAAATTTGACAATGATTCTTTCCCTATCTGCCAGGTTTTCCACATGCTATTTTCTTGGATTCTATGTCCCTATGCTTGGTCTGCCTGAGTCTTCTTCATTCTGATTTGCTTAATTGGCCTTGATACCATTGCCTTGATCCTTATATCACCTCTTTTCATAGACATGATTTACCATTGTATATTAATGCATTATTACTCAGTAGTCAATATTTAATAGATATGGAAGCCAAATCTACACTATGTGTAGTTTGCCTTTGACATTTGGTTTCCATCCTATAAACTTGAATCATACCCTCCATACCAAACTGTCCCTTAGCCTTTGGTCAAATTGGAAATTGAAACATGGTACACTTTGTGCATTCTCCATAAGCCATGGTACATGGATAAACAGCATTCTTGGAAGTCTCCACACTTCCCCATGCTTTGAGATCAACTTCAAAAACAATGGAGATTCATTACAACTAATGACACCATTATTTCCCATAGACCCAAATTCCTTAGCTTCTATATGGGATCAGGCACTATATTCAATTTTTTTTGGCAGATGATCTCATTGATTCCTTAGAAACAGCAGTGAGACTTAGAAAGAATAATTTGCATGCCAAAATTATGTAGTTAATATGTAAAGAAATCAAGATGTAATTCCAGGTCTGGCCTGATCACTAAACCCATGATTTTAGTTATTTCTATGCTTTATTCAAAGAAAGAGAAAACATAAAAATCTGAAATGATTTTTAAACACCTATTCTCTATAACTGCTTCTGTTAAATCAATAACAAAGCCCTAGTATTTTTTATATTTTTGATTCCATTTATATTTAATTTCCATTGCCAATTTTTAGACATATCCTTCCTTTTGCCCAGTTAAATAATTCTGCATTAATTTTACCTTTTACTAAACTTACTAAATCAATATTTTTCTTTCTTTACATGTGGCACACATTCTTTCAAAAGAGCATTCCTGGAACATGGTGGAATCTACTGTTTATCCACTCATTATATACATCTATAATTCCTCCTTTCTCCTACACGCATACACACATGCCACACACACACACAACACCTCATCTTCTAAGGGAGTCTGTAGTGTGTGTGAGACATCAGACTGCATATTGATGTCTTTCTAAATCTGGTCAAAAATCCATGAAGCAGCATGATATTGATGCTGAGAGAGTATCAAGGACATGGATTATAGTTTTTGCATTTGTCTATTGTTAGTAGACTATATGACCTTGAAAAATCCATTCAACCTGTATGAAACTTCTGTTAAAGGATTAATTCAAATCTGTGATTAGAACATAAATTCTTGCCCCCTCAGGAATCTTACCACATAAATTTGTTGAATAAGAACTGTTCTAGATATTCAATCCATCACACAAACAAGAATCTCAAAGTGCCTTTCAGAAAATTTATTAAAAAGAATATGTGAAACAACTATCCTATTACTTATTACTGGACAGAGAAAGCTATCCTTGAGTAGTTAATTTGCTCTCTGCTCTCCTTAATACCTTGTTTCTCAATGTCAAATGGTAATATAAAGACTAAATTGCAACACAAAGTAAACTAATGGCTTTACCCAAATAAGATGTTTGCTAGCACCTTGTGTACAGAATGGGATCTGTATATCAGCAGCATCAGCACTTGCAAACCTGTTAGAAATACCAGATCTCAGGCCTTCCCCAGACATACTGAATGAGAATCTTCATTTTAATATACTCTCTAGATGATTCACATGCATATTAAAAAATGAAGGCCACTCAACTAGAATTTATCCACTAAATATCATGCTACCCACCTACATACAGAGCTTCCTGGTCTGCCATCCCAGAGATATCTGATTAACCTTGAACTTCTAACACTAGACTAAAGAAGAGGCTTTAGAACAGACTGCCATTTACTGATTTCTAATCTACATAGCATCCTTGCTAGAGCCTCCTGATACCTTTAGAATTCAAGTGGACTTTGGTTCTTAAATTCTGACAAATCTAATTGCTAAGTCTGTGTCTTTGATGGGGAACTACTATAAGACTGTTATGCCCAGGAATAGTATGACTAAACTAATCCAAAGAGGCTCTTCTTTCATATTAACCTGCTATAGAATCTGCCATAGAATCTTTCATATTAATCTGCAATAGAATAACTACATGAAATCCATGAATGTGGGCCTCCCCTGGTGGCGCAGCAGTTGAGCGCTGGGCTGCGAAGCTGTCCACAGCCTCTGCAGGGCCAGTTGATCCCTAGCCACTGGCGAGGGTCCCACATGGCGCGCAGACCTCTCCTGCAGCCTGCTGCTCCCTTCAGCAGTGTACTTCGTCCGTCTGCCTGTTCTGCTCCCCACTCTGGCTCTGGTGAATTCTCTCACCCTCCCGCACGTCTGACTGCACCCAGTGCTTGTATAAATAAATAAATAAATCTTAAAAAAAAGTCCATGAATGTCATTCTTATAATGTCAGGAAAATTCAACTTCATTATATTCTTTCCAGTCTAAATGAAGAAATAAAAACAGGTAATGACTGTCCTTGTACAGCGGGCCCATATAGAACAATAACAAAGTTCTCAAAAATGTAAATTTCAATTCATTGTGAAGAACTACCAAGAACTGATTTACACTGGATGTAAGAGCTTTGAAAAGTAGCAAAGAAAACAACAGTTATTTTGGACCTCTAAAGCATACTTTTATCAGGCAGTCTCTGAAGTCATTTTGCCAGTTGAAACCTAGTCTATGTCAGGAAGTATTATGTCCACAGACATGAGTAAGACATAACTCTTGTTCTTAGAAGATGGACAATTCAGTTGAATAAATCACAGAACAATCACAATAAAAGTCATGTCATTAGATTCCTCCAAAGTTACCTAATATCTCATCTTCTCACCTAGACTAGAAGTCAAAACCTTTACAGTGCCTGCAAAGTAAGCCCACAAGGACCTAATCTTTCCTACTCCAACCAGCTTCTCCCTTTCTAGTCTTCCCTGCTGCTACTGTTCCTCTTACCCCTATTTTATCCCCTCTAGCCTATTTTCATTTTCCTTTCACAAGGAGTTTTCTCGTTAGTTTTTTGCTTTATTTAGAACTCTTTTCTCCATTTCTGGTAGCCTCTCTAAATTTTTCAACTTGTTGTTCAAATGGCACCTTATCAGACAAGATCTTCCCTAATGGCCGATGTCAAATAACACCACCTACCTTCCCTTACTTGCCTTATTTTTTCCATAATGCTTATTACATCTGACATCAGTTTATATGCTCACTGTCTTGCTTTTTACACTAGAAATAAACTCTACAATGCCATAAATCGTTATTTAATTCATTGTTGTATCTCCCATACCTAGAATTCTGTCTAGAACCTAGTTGATGTTAAATACATATTAGAAGATTGAATAAACTAAAGCAGAATTCAAGCTACAATGCAATATGAAGGCTTTAAGGGGCACTGATTGCCAGCCTGATTTCTCCTATTACTTTTCCTGGATTGACTTTTCTGACTACAATACTATAGGCCAGGAAGAGGGGACTTTCCAGGATAAAAGATCCATCAGCCTTTAATCAATAGAGGAGAGGAAGAAGAAAGTGGACTGGTAAGTTCACCCTTCAGGTAGAAGCCTGAAGTTATCACCCTTGAAAGATACAGGAAAGGCAAGCCCAGACACTACCGCAGTGCTTGACAAGACCCTCTCCAATTTTTTTTTTTAAGGTTGTCCCACCTGTTTGCTTAAGGTGAAAGCAATTAAGCTCTTAACAATAACATCAATGATGTCAGTCATCTTTTGGGGAGAATTTAAGAATGGAATTAGAATGAGGACATCGCATCTAACTCTACTGTTAGTTTTGAGGCTGAAAAATGTTCAAGAAATAGAGTGTACAGATTCTGAGGCCTGAGGGTCAGTTTTAATGGCTTGTGAGGCACTGGTCAGAGCCTGTTATTCATTTGTGTTTATAACCCATCAATTATACAGTTATACTTGAACATTGCTACTTGGGGCGCTGTAAAAATAGGCAATGTTTCTGTCCTTTGGAACTTATAATCATAATTCCATGACAACAAGTTGGTATTGCCTCTGGCTGAAGGCCAATGTTGAAATTAACTGCCAGCATTGACCGAGAGAATCCCCATTACTAATTTTAAAATCATGGCTTCTTAGAGCAACATCTTTCTTAAATTAATAACTTCAACTAGTGGACTGACACTTGTAATTGCTTTTGACTACAGTTGTAAGCTCTGGGGTGGTGTGCTGAGGGAACAAAAGAAATATATTACAGAGTCCCAGTTTTTAAGGGTTTATTTTTACAGTTAGGAAGAAATAGGACATGGAATAATAAGGCAAAAAATAAAGCACAGCATATGGAAACTTCTTTGAGCCTGGTTAGGAATTTTACTGATTTGAGTCAGAGTTTGTGACAATGTCATAGATATTTCTTCTAGTCATTTTCTTCAGACTTGTCTTCATTCTCCAGTATTAGTTTTTTCTAGAGTTTCTTTGGCAACAAGCTCATAGAAACTAAAAAATATTCTACTGGTCAAGATTGCTAACAAAGGTAATATTCTCTAAATTGCTTAGCTGATTCATGCATTCAATTAATAAATGTTTATAAGCTCTAATTTTTTTTTACACAAATATTAATTCTTGGGGAAAATACTTAAGTTTTTGTTCCTCCCCCCAAAGATATATCCCAAATTTCAAAACACTATAGAGCAGAGTAAAACTTTCAAGATTAAGGTAAAAAATCCAGACCATTATACCACTCATTGGCCTTGGGACTGTTGACATGGCATTGTAAATATCTGGACTTCAGTTTTTTTCACAATAGTGGTGAAAATAGCAATTCCTTTCATTCTAACTTTAATGATGATTAATGAGGATCTAGTGAGATATAAGATGGAAATTTATATGGAAAAAAACAGAAGAAAAGGGATTTGAAGGAAAAAAAGAACATATTTTTGCATTTATAATATAGTATTGATATTAACTTGTCTATACCATTTAAGGAAATATCTACCTTCTTGCAAATAATACTTTTTGCCGCTGAAATAATTTTTTTTTAATTTCTATGACAGTTATATAAAATAAATATACATAGAATTTCAATAATTATAAACTACATCCTATCACTTAAGAAATACTTTGTGGAAGGTACATCACACCAATGAGTCAGATTGAAACATTTCAATGGTTAAAGAAAAGACAATGGCATGACTCAGGCCTGAGGAGGCGTACATGATAAATGCGGTAGCCCTTAAGTATGTTGTGTCAAGGAAAAAATCTAGTCAAGGACAAACCACGTTTATGCTTAAGAAGACATTGGTTCTACACAAAGGCTCTCAGGGCTACATTTTCTGAACAACAGGGACCTCAAGGGCCCTCAGGAAAATGAGTCATGCACCACTAAAGCAGGACACATCAGCTGGCATTCAGAACTAGGAACAAAGTTTCTGTAAGTTTAAGCACTCTTCCTTACAATGTTCCAATAAGCTGCATTCTGCTTTTGCCTGTATATTGCCATATGACTTATTTTTTAAATCTATTGTTTTGTACTCTCTATATTCAGCTTTCTTTCCTTTATGGATAACCATGAGCATTTAACATGGCATGGAATTGGGCCTCTCTGATGGCGCAAGGGGTTAAGACGCAACCTATGAAGCAGTCCGCAGCCTCTGTAGCACAAGTTCGATCCCCTGGCTGGTCAGGGAGCAACCCACATGGCATAGCAAAACTCTCCTGTCTCGACTGCTACTCCCCTCAGCAGTGTATTTCAGTGGATCTGCCTGTTCTGTTCCCCACTCTGTCTCTGGTGAGTCCTCTCCGCCCCCTCCCCTCCACACCTCTGGCCTGTGCCCCTGTTCTTGTATGCATAAATAAATCTCAAAAAAAATGGCATGAAATTTAAAAAGCAAAAGATAAGTGTCTTCTAAACCAAGATCCCTACCTTTGGGTAAGAAAGACCATCTCGTACAGCCCTATCTATTTTCATATCCAGAGGAAACAGGACCCAATCACTTCTGTTAAGATTGTGATGATTCACTTCAAAAAAGTGAGACAACTGTGTGCTAAACCAACTAAATCCATCCTTTCCTTTCATTCTGTTTACTATTTAAGGGGAACACTAATCACCAGTGCCTAATCTTAATACCCTAACCAACCTCACCCTGTCTCCTCTTCTTTAGTAAGGGATCACATCTTCACAGACGGTACGAGATTGCTAGCACAAAGTCCAACACAGGAGGGACCTAATGAAAGCCACACTTTCCTAGAGGCTCAGTGTCTCAACTCCTTCATCAGCTGTTTCATATCCTCCATGAACTATCTAAAATCTAATGATTCCAGAACACAGACATCCACTAACTCTATGCTTTGAATCAATTTCAACTCAGTTTGTGTTTTTAGCTGTAAAAATGGCTGCTCATATTATCTCTTAATAATTGAGCTATTATGCGTGCAATAATTACACCTCTCCTATGTACAGAGCTAAATTGGCAAGTTTACATACTATGATAAACGAGCCTTAAAATAACCCTTTCAGGCTGACAGTGTAGTTATTCTAACCTTTGTTTCATAGATGAGTATTTCCAACATCCTCATCTCTAAGTTCCTTTTTTTTAAGAATTTATTTTTATTTATTTATTTATTTATTTATACAAGAACTGGGGTACAGGTCAGATGCACGGGAGGGTGAGAGGATTCACCAGAAACAGAGTGGGGAGCATAACAGGCAGACTGACTAAAATGCACTGCTGAGGGGAGCAGCGTGCGAGACAGAAGATGTCTGCTGCGCCATGTGGGATTCTCACTGGCCGGCAGGGATCAAATCCGTGCTGCAGCGGCTGCAGACAGCTTCACAGTGCTGTGCTCAACCCCCTGCGCCACCAGGGAGGCCCTCTAAGTTCCTTTCCAATTTTGATATACTGAGATGTTACTTAATAGAAAATAACCGGGACACAGATTGGGGGACGCAGATTGGTGAAATAGCTTCATAGCGTTCCCTGAGCTATTTTCCCTGAGTCCAGAACTAAAACCTTGATTTCAAGAATTAAACAATAGAAATAATGTAAGAGCAAGGAGCATGGTCATGCTTCCTTACTTCCTTCCAATGTTGAATTGGTAAAGTTGTAATAAAAACAAGGAAAATGTAAGCCAAGTTAAAAAGAAAGAACTATGAAAAGCAATATATCCTCAAAAAGACAAACCTCAAAAGCAAAATGACTTCATGTACTAAAACGTGAGCTACCACGGCAATTTGTCATATATTTTTACTTCAGCCAACCATATTTTCACTTCAAACAACTATACTTCTCCCCTAAAATGAGTCAAAAATTTTAACTAACTATTCATTGTATATAAAGTGTACACAGTTTCTCATGTAATTTAACTATAATCTATCATAAGCTCCCCAGAATTTTTGCATGCTATATACATTTGCACATACACATAAACAAAAAGCAATGTATGTATTATAGTTATAGGTAGATCTATGAGTTATATCTATAACTATAATACATACATAAAATAAGAATTTCTTCATATATGCCATGAATATGTGTATAGGTTATACACACATACATGAACATTACGTACCATAGTTTTCTTTTTCAAAGACATTTTTATTTTCAGAATTTAATCCTGAGGTGAGCAGATGATGGCAAGTATTGTAAATTTAGTCACAAAAATGAAAAAAATTACAATTTCATTCATAACATGTTACTTAATAATAAAAATATTCTAAAGAACCAAATGTTATATAATATCCCATGTATACAATTATTTTTACTCTATTCCACTGCCAGATAATGTAAATACCATGTTACTGTCATGAAATAGATATTAAAGTGATTGAATTGAATAATTGTATCATTCCAGTAGATGTTCTTTTTGTGTGTGATAAGTTTTCATGACAATAATCCCTTCACAAACCTACCTATATCTTAAGGGAATTTCAGGATTAAAATTTAATTTAAGACTTTGGGCCTCCCCAGTGGCGCAGTGGTTGAGCGCTGGGTTGCGAAGCTGCCCGCAGCCTCTGCAACACTGGTTCGATCCCCGGCTGCTCCCTGGCCACCAGAGGAGGGTCCCACATGGCACGCAGACCTCTCCTGCTGCCCCCTGTTCCCCTCAGCAGTGTACTGCGTCATTCTGCCTGCTCTGCTCCCCGCTCTGGCTCTGGTGAATTCTCTCACCCTCCCGCGCTTCTAACTGTACCCAGTGCTTGTATAAATAAATAAAATATCTTAAAAAAAAAAAAGACTTAGTTAAAAATTTCTTGAATTCTCTAGAGAAAAGGTCTATAGTAAATACAGAGAAATTATCATCAAAGTCAGTCAAAATAACATTTTGTAATTTTTCCTAGAGTACACAAACACGAAATTATTTTACTAGGTAAGAGACTATTTATGAGTTGTTTTTATTTATCTCATTTTGTGAAATAATTATGCATTTGCCTATTTGAAATCATTTCTTAAAATATTAAGCCAAAATATTAACACCAATATGCCCAAGGAGTTTGACTGAATCAGTCTTATTTTATGATCCAAGTAGGCTTTTCTAATATTTCAGTGTTAACAAATAAAATTATTGGCATTTTGGCAATTTTAAGATGATTTGTAGGCTATGAATGCAGGGCACCAAAATTACTGCTTAAAAGAGGGAGGGAAATTCAGCACTAAATAGTGAGCTATATATGTACATATATGTATATATAAGTCTGATAATATATATGTACACACACATTTACATATGATTAAATTACATTTATTTATCCAATATCTAAAATCTGTTTTTGTCTATAATGCTGAGTAAAATTTTGTGTAAGGAAATAAAAAAAAGTATTTTCCCACATTACTCTCAAAAGACAAGCATGTCATCATTTTCAATATTAAAATAGTTGTAATATTTCCATATTAAAGTGGGAAACTGCTTTGCTGCATTGTTATTGCAGTGCTTGTTTCCATGGCAACACCTTCACTTCACTGTGTTAATAATCATAGACTCACAGTGCTGGAGGGGCTTGGTAAGTATTAACAGAATGCTCTCATTGTTCAATTTGGGGATCAGGCCTCAGACTCCCAAATTCACAACTTGCCACTGTCAGCCTAGTAGTTAGTGTCAGAGAAGGAAGTTAAAGGTGGGTCTTCTGATTGCAAATTTCAGTACTCTTTCAAGTAGACAGGACAGCCTGCCACACTGTTCTAAATCAATTGACACTAAAATCCCATACAAACACATATACACATATGCAGACACATCCCATATCTATAACATATATGTAAACACCAACATAATCAAGTGATTTGAGTCTATCTCTTTCAATAGATAAACTAGACTTTTCTGACTTTTAAGTATTAACAAATAAAATTTTAAAAATATATTATCATTTTGGCATGAGAAACAAGATGAGATTTTCGCTATGACTGTAGGACACCAAAACTGTTGCTTAGAAAGGGTAAAAATCAGTACTAAACAATCATTTATCTTTTTAATGTTTTCAATTGCTTTCCTAGAATTTTTCATTGAATTTACTAAAGGTGTCTGCACAAGAATTTGTCATTATAAATTAAAAGATATAAAGAAAAACTTCAACAATACATAGGCAACTCATTTCATGTTTCAATTTGCTAACCACTGTAAGAATAAGAAATACAAGACACTAAGAGAAAAAGTAAATTTATTTAATCCAATTTTTATTTATAAATGAGAGTCTAGAGTTTAGATCTGTGTTGTCCAACACAGTGGGCACTAACCCACCATAGAGGCCCTTGAAATGTGGCTATTCTGAATTGAAATATGCTGTAAACATAAAATACACAGTAGATTTCAAAGACTGTGTCCTAAAAATAAAATTTAAAACATCTTAATTATAAACTGATTATGTTGAAGAGATTTATTATTTAATAAACTATATTATTGGAGCTAATATGATTTGTTTCCTTCCATTTTTTTAACATGAGTAGTAGACAAAATTTTTCCTTCCCCCTTCCTCCTAGAAAATTTTAAATTGTATATGAGGCTTGTATTAGTGGTTCACATTGTATTTCTACTAATCATCATTGGCCTCAGCCATTAACACACTAACCTTACTAATTGAAATATTTCATTTTCCATTTCCACAAGTTCAAAACTACCCTACATTATCAACAAAGACCCTCTCTCCTCGAACCCTTTTCTGGTGTCTCCCCTCAAGAAGTGAGCTTTCCTCTAAATTCCACAGCATCTTGCTTGTGACCCACCCATTTTACTCTAATGAGATAGCAGGGTGCAAGTTACTGGAAAATACGGTCTGTGGATGGTTTCAGGAAATTTCTAACCCGCAACACAACTACCGTAGAGCTACAGTAAAGTATCAGCAAACTTTTATTAGACAGGTGACTAAACTTATTTATAGTGGATTTATTTTCAATTCACCTTCATTAAGATAAAACAGATAAAATCAAAATTTTCTAAAGCAGATCTATGACTTAGTAAGAGGATACGTACCAGTTGAGTCTCAGATACTGTGGATGATAATGACGAGAGGTTTGCCTGCAAAATTATAAACATGATATTTATTTAGTAAAATTTGAAATGTGTAAAAGAATAATCAATGGTTTTAAGTATTTTGGAGTTTTTTAATATTAAAATAAACAAGTCAATTCTAAGAATTTGAAAACTACAAAGTAAAAGGAATAATATTTACTAACAAAAATTATTTTTAACATTACTTATACATTCCCTAACAATATTTTCCTGTACATTTTTATTAAGTTCATTTAATAGTGAATGTTTTATGTGCTGAGATATAAAAATATCTTAACACAAGCACAACCACAAGACATCAGAAATACTTCAAGATGACGTAATACTTCACGCCTGTCTACTTCATACTTTATTTAAGCATATCAGCCTTGGGCCTCCCTGGTGGCGTAAAGGATTTAGATGCAACCTATGAAGCTATCCACAGCCACTGCAGCGCAAGTTTGATTCCCGGCCAGGAAGTTACCCACATGGCACAGCAGACCTCTCCTGACTTGCCCGCTGCTCCCCTCACCAGTGTGTTTTGGTCAATGTGCCTGTTCTGTTCCCCACTCTGTCTCTGGTGAATCCTCTCAAACCCCCCCCCCCATACCTCTGGCCTGTATCCTGGTTCTTGTATGCATAAATAATCTTTAAATAAAATAAAATTAAAAAACATATCAGCCTGTATACTTATATTTATTTATAGCAAATTGAAACATATAACAGATTTTTTTCCTTAAAGAATATTAAAAAAAAAGTTTTCATGATTTGGGAAAGAAAATGATTTGTTTTTATTAAATTGTTTTTAAGTTAAAGAGGGAACATACTGTTCCTTCCTCCTTAGTTCTGAATTTGACTTCATCTAGATTGTTTCCTTTTTACTAGTGTAAGTAGTAAAACTCTTGGACATTGACTGAAAATGTTAGCATTTTGTTTTTTATGAGAATTCAATAGACATAGAATTATAGGGTAATATGTATTATCTCTCAGTCTTTCAAAGATATTGTCACATTAGAATCTTCACTCTTGCTCCTGTTACCAGAGTCAGTCTAAATGTCACATTGTGGTGATCATCTGCCTTCACATTCAGTTAGCTTTTAAGATTTTTCACCATGACATACAGTTATTTCATCATGATGTATTTGAGTGTGGATGAGTTTCTGTGTGTTCTTTTTTGGAGACTTGGTGTTTTCCTATATTTTGAGTATGCCTATCTTTCTTCAATTCTGGGAAATCCTCCATGAACAGCTCTTCAAATGTTGCCTTATTTTCATTATATCTAATATGTTCTTAGGGTAAATATAATTCTTTTAAATATAATTCATCTCAATCCATCTTCCATTTCTACAAACTTTCCTTTTGTACTTTTCATTTCTTTATTCTGCTTGTTGGTTGGTTCCCACATATAAACCTGCTAAGTAACATATTTTTCAACTCTATGCTAGTGCATCTAACACAGCAAAAGCATTTTTTATTTTAATGACTTTCACTTTTAGCAATTCTGTTTGTTTATTTTTCAGATTCTTTTATGTTATCTATAACAACTTTTAATTATTTCAACACTAAATAGATTCATAAATTCTTTCCAGACTTTTCTACAATTCCCCCATTATTAAATCTCCTGCTACTCATTTCTGCTGGCTCTTTCTCATGCCTCTCCCCTGTAATGTCCTTTATTCATCTTATTGTTTTTCATTCTTGATTTGGAGCTTTTCAGTCAAGGTAACTTTGGTGATGATTTCCATAGATGTCCTGGTGGGAAAACCATCTCTATAGTACCATTCACTTTTGCCCTTGTGGGAGGCCTTGAAATTTTCCTTGCTTCTGTGGCAGAAGCATTTTATTTCATTACTATGATCTTCCTAAACTTCAAGGGTGGCAGATCCCCACATCTGTATTTTCATAGATTTGGATTCATTTTCTCATACATAACTCTTTTACCACCCAAGAGTACAGGGTAGAGATGGTATAAGAGTTTATCTGTTATTCTGTTTCATGCTTAATGGCCTATGTGATCTTCTAGGCTCCTGAATGTATACAAGGAAATTCTTTACAAATCTTAGACTGTTATGTAGTAAAAATCAAAACCTAAGCTCTTGGAAAGATGAATGCAGTGTAACTTCACTCATGATGCACACAAAAAAACAAACAACAACAAACCCTTAGACTCTGATGCCAGAATGGTGGCTACCAAAGGAGGGGGAGAGGGTGGAACAGAGATATCTACAGTTGCCACAGTGGGAAATGGAATATTTGAAACCTACACTGTGTTGTAAACCAATTTATCTCAAAAAAATTAATAGAATAAAAAAAGATAATTCAGAAATTCATAATCACAACAAGAAAATAAAGCAAGGTAATCAAAAAAAAAAAAGAAGAAGAAGAAGCAGCTAAGCTTTTGGTTACTTGCACCAAAGTTCTGATGCACCTGTTCCCCCACAGGGTTAGCTCCTTCACACCCCCTCCTGGATCTACATTTTTGGCACTCAGAAGTTTTTGTTTTTGTTTATCTCTTTAGTCTTTATATATTTTTTGTAGTTATGTTTTGTTAGGCATTTCTGCATTTAAATGGGAGGTTGAGCTCCACATTAGTTCAGCCTTCAACACTGAGGGGATGTAGTCAACATACAGATGCACAATTATAAATACACTCGGATAAATATGATAAAACTGTGCTTCTAAAATATTTCTATTTTTGAAAATTGCAGATAATGTCAGGGCCCATTATAGATATGCCCGTATTGTTTTTACTTTCTGAGACATGAGTAATGTAGTATGAGAGTGATAAGGTACTAGTTCTTATAGGATACCCAAGTACACAGGGGTTGTGATGCCCAACAGGTGACAAGGCACATGGAGTCTTTCCCACACTGTATCCAGAGTTGTTTTCTGCTCTTCCATTCATGCCATTCTTCACAAGAACTGTCAGTGATGCTGTATTTCCTGGTTGCTAGGTGGCAGCAGGGTATGGTAGCTAAGTGCTCCACATCTCTAACTGTTGCGGACCAGGTCAGTATGAAATGTGGTTTATGGTTATTCTGTGCTGCAGAAAACTGCCCATCAGAATGTCCATCTCAGTAGTTTTTCAGATCACCTAGGATTTCATTTTTTTAAGATTTATTTATTTTTGCATACAAGAACTGGGGTACAGGCCAGGGGTGTGGGGGAGAGAGGATTCACCAGAGAGAGAGTGGGGATCAGAACAGGCAGATCTACTGAAATACACTGCTCAGGGGAGCAGTGGGTAAGACAGGAGACATCTTCTGTGCCATGTGGGTAGTATTCTGGCCAGTCGGAGATCGAACTCGTGCTGCAGAGGCTGCGGATATCTTCACAGTGCTGTGCTTAACCCCTTGCGCTACCAGGGAGGCCCATAGGATTTCATTTTTAGCATGGGTAATTATTTCTTCTACAACCTTAGTTTTTAACCTTTAATTAATTTTTCATAATTGCATTGATGAAAGAATCCTCTATGAATTCTCCTTTAAATTAATAGCTTCCATTAAAATATATTGAATTAATGTGAGACTCTTCAATGAAATAAAACAGTAAAATTTTTATCTCAAAAATGATAGGAAACTATACTTATCAACACTCGCATATTTAAAAGTTGCTAGGAAAGCATAAATTAAAAATTATACATTAAAAAATTATTACAAGAAAAAAGTTTTGTAACTATATATAATGATGGATGTATACTTGACATAACTCTGGTGATTTCTTCACAATGGACACAAATATTATTTTGCACACCTAAAGTGATCATGCTGTATGGCAATTATAACTCAATAAAAAACAACTATAAGAAAAGTTTGCACTTCAAAAAAAGTACTTGTATAATTTAACTACATTGCCAATATCTTCCCGTATATTATCATTACTGCTAAATGATACCAAATAATCACAAGGAAAAAAGATAAAATTCTCAAGCAAATACACTATTTAAATTAGGAAAACTCCCAAGTAACCAGTCTCCATAAGACCACAAAATTCATTTACTGGGAATCATATCACAATAATAAGACACCTTAGACATCCCAGCAGATTTTTATTTCATCTAAAATAATTAACTTCTTATCACTATTGTGATATGTATTCCCAGAGAAAGGACAAAATCAAATGCAAACTGAGGATGGAGTAGATATTTAAAAAGTCACTGGGGATTTTCCTTCCAAAAATAAATTAATAATAATAATAATAATAATAATGATAATAATGATGATGATGATGATGGCTTATGTGAATTATCACAAATATAATCAGGTTCTTTCAACCAATTCAATCATTTCAAATTCTTTGAGAAGCCTTCATATGCTTGCCTAATGCATGTTAATTTTTTATTTAATATTATGGCTTCACTTTTGTTATCAGTAGCAAAACACTTATTTTCCAAAAGTGAAGAATGTTTGGTGAGCTGAGACTGCAACAGTGACTGGAGTAGGTGCTATATTTGATCAACTGCCCAAGAGTCAATTACATTAAGATAGAAAAGAAACTTGAGGTAAATGAAATTGAGTTTATAAAATTAAATTTGGAATTGAATTTAAATGGCACAAAATTTTTAATAATTCATATCTGTCTATGTTAATATCATGAAAAAAAACATGAGAGATGAGTGTAAGGATGGCTCTGTGTCAAACAAAATCCCAGAATCTATATTCTATAGCCTTTGATATTAATTTAATAACAGAAGAAATAAAAGAGGGGAGTGGGAGCTATCCAGTATATTATCATAAAATAAAAACTAGCAGAAGTCTCAAAAATTGTGAAGTTCAAAATTTCTTCAAAAAAAAAAAGAAAACAAACCTGTGAGTCAAGTTATAAGGAAAGCAAAGACTAAGCAGAGAAATGAGGATTTGAAATCCACTGAAAATTAAATTACTTCATAAGGCCACTACTGTGCCAAAGCAGCTTTGGAGAAACAATTTTCCTTTTCCAATGACTTGATTCCAAAAGCAAGTAAAATATAATCAAGCTCCTTGGTCATTGCCTAGAGTTAATTTTCCTTGCAATCTGCAGCTCTCCGCCATTCTTGACAAATATCCTTTTAGCTGGCATCTATCTAGCAGAATCTGGGATAAAATCAAGTTGTATTAGATAAAAAGTGTTACATAGTTGTTTTTGTCATCTGTTCTCTGTGCTTCCACCACTTTGGACATGCTTTCTTCCCTTTCAGCAATCACATCCCTAAATATCACATGCAGCAGAACACCATTAAAATGTTTCTCTTCTGTCTCTTCCTTGTTGACACTACCTGCCCTGATTTTTGTTCCATAGTACTCTAATTAGTGATAATATGTTAAATGAATTATGTTATTTCTCCAGGGCAAGACTGATCTACAAAAAGGCAAAAGGAAACACTCAAAATATTAACTGAGCACCTAATAATCATTGAGTGTTAAACTTGGCATTGAGGAGGTATAAAATTATAAAATAATCATACATTTTCTTCTTCTTAACCTAGAGAGTGTCCCTGTTATTTGTATATAAGGCACCACTCAAGAGAATGAATACAGTGGTAAGAATTTTAGACATATGCCTTCGAGATATATTATTGAATCGTACTTTTATGCTTGCATCCCGTTTTATTCTATTGATAGACCTTACCATGTATGAATATCTCACTAAAGTGTATTTTATAAGTTAGTATTCTATCCCCAAAGATCTAAATACAAAACGTAGATGGAAATATTTAGATAGCTTAACTCTTTAAGCCAGAGAATGATGATTACAATTTTTTCCTCAATATATTTAGTAGGTAGAATAAGAAGGCAGAGTGACCAGTGACAGTGACAGTTTATATGTGCAAGTGAACCAATAAAAGATCAAGGGAAAGTCAGGCTGAAAGACAGCACCTTCAATTTTGAAGTCTACAATGAGGAGGAGGAGGTTAAAAGGCACAAAGTGAGCCCCATTAAATCTTTTCTCTTCCTTCTCATTTAGCAGAATCCTGATAATCCTCTTCCTCTCTATCTCTTTTCACACACACACACACACACACACACACACACCTCAGAAATATTTCTTAACAATAACAAAAAGCAATGAGAATGGTGAAAAGAGTAGAATTTCTTGCTAAGATGTTCACAACTCTTTCCATATTCATTAAATCTCTAGTCGTGCCCTATGATAGCACATATAGACCCAGGTCTGGAATGAAGTAGACTGAAGTCACCTCTTACCTAAGATCCAGGACATTAGCATACAATGCCTGAGACACACTCAGCACAGCAACAAGGGAATGTGTGTGTTAGCTAAACTGGAGATGACCTTTATTTGAAAATCTGTGTATATAGTGGAGCATATTCTTAATAAAGTTGAACACATTTTTAATATATTGTGATATTTTGAAAGCAATATGCTTCCATTGTAATAAAATCGTTCCATCCCTCAGCTCATTAAAATGATAACTTACCTATACACAATGTAACATCTAATAAACGTCTCCATTATTTCTCTGACACTTGAAAGTACTCACAAAATACAAAGAGTTTGTGCAATAAGTTATCAATAGAAAGTGATTCTAAGGTTTCAGTTTGATAAATAAGAGGCTCAATTATTTGTCTTATTTGCTGAGGTTGCTCTTTACAAAGAAAACATATTGTGGTTCCGAATTTCATGAATGAAATAAATTTATCCAGATAGTAATTAATGAAGAATATATATTTCTAAAGTATAATACAAAGGGAAAATGACATTGCCCTCCTAAGAGGATAAAATGAAAATAGAATGAAATAGAAATTTATATAGCAAATTGATTCCTTACAGGAGGGAAATAAACTGCTTAAAAAGAGTATTATAAGAAATAATCAGGGCCTCGCCAGTGGCGCAGCGGTTGAGTGCTGGGTGGCGAAGCTGCCCGCAGCCTCTGCGTCACCAGTTCAATCCCTGGCTGCTCCCCAGCCACTGGAGGAGGGTCTCACATGGCATGCAGACCTCTCCTGCCGCCCGCTGCTCCCCTCAGCAGTGTACTTCGGTCCTTCTGCCTGCTCTGCTCCCCTCTCTGGCTCTGGTGGATTCTCTCACCCTCCCATACTTCTGACTGTACCCAGAGCTTGTATAAATAAATAAATAAATCTTTAAAAAAAAAAGAAATAATCACTCATATATTACTTGATAAATATTTAAACATTAGTGAATGATTTAAAACCTTAGAAATATAATAAAACATTATCATTTACATGTCATCAAATATGAAATTATTCATTCAAAGGTTAGGTTGAAAGTTACTGGGCATGAGGAAATGATTTAGTCCCAAAAGTATGAATGAAATGCTAAAGGAAGAAAGCGTACCCCTAGCTACCGTAGGTACATACTATTATCAACTGTAGTGGTTTTGACATGAGGAAGACTGATTTGGAGTTTGTATGTGCTATGAGTTCCACAACTTGACTTCCTCCTTTGCAAAATGAATATTTTAATTAAATTTTAATTATTAATTTAATTATTAATAAAAATAACCACTTCATAGAACTAGTGAATGGTTTAGCTTAGATAGTTGAAACTTATTTGCATGATAAGAGCTAAAAATTTCAGTTACTATTATTGTTGAGTTTGGCATCCGATTAAAAAAAGTAAGTGAAATATTGATGATAAACTAATATAATCAATCCTGCAAGTAAACTGGAGGGGGGAGGAACACTACTACTCAATATATTGTTAGCCTCATTGAAATTCTATTACACTTAAGTGAACCTCAATTAAATAACTTTAAAATTACCTAAATTCAAGTATGTCATGAAGTGAAATATATCTTGGATTTACCTAATTTGTATTGATGGTGCTTTTACTACATCTTGCTCATGCTAAAAGCAGACTGTGAAATGTAGCAATATGTGTAATAAAGAATAATAAACCAATCATTTTGCTTGGAATTCTTTCAATGTGGGAAAGAACATTTCATCAAAGGTCCAATCAATCAGAATCATACAATTGCTCATTATGTAAGTAAACCAACATGATCATCCCAGTAAAACTGAAAATCAAGTGAGCAGTCTGATATACTAAAGAGTAGCAAGTTTATTTTATTTTTTTTAAGATTTATTTATTTATGCATACAAGAACTAGGGAGCAGGCCACAGGTGTGGTGGGGTGAGAAGATACACCAGAGACAGAGTGGGGAACAGAACACGCAGATGGACTGAAATACACTGCTGAGGGGAACAGTGAGCGAGTTAGGAGAGGTCTGCTGTGCCATGTGGGTAGCTCCCTGACCAGCTGGGAATCGAACATGTGCAGCAGTGGCATTGGACAGCTTTATAAGTTGCGTCTCAACCACTTGTGCCACCAGGGAGGCCCTAGCAGGTTTATTTTAATATCAATCAGTTCTCTGGCCAGTTTCCTCTAACAGCTATAAGAAAATATCTTGCTTATTTAATATTTTAGTTGTTTTCTGTATCTTCCATTACCATCTACTCCACTGTATGCTTCAGAAATGGGATTCTTGCTGTTATGTTCAGCCTTCTCTTCCCAGTGACTACTTGTAAGTATTGGGACATGATAGACACTCAAGTTATTAGCTAGATCAACACAAGTAGAAAATTGAAAAATAGCACCAGAAAATACTGACTAGATCATCTACTTGTCATGATTCATTCACTATGTACTATACTTTTAAAGAACCCTTCAAAAATAAGGATTTTGTTCTGTTGCTAATACATTAAGAATATCCTCAAGTATAATAAAATTTTTAATTATTTTATTTTTGGATCTAACTTAAGTCTTCCCTTCTTTTCTTCTGTGATACAGAAGTTGGTAAGCTGTGTGATCCTTGCTTATGAGTCTAATCTAAGACCCTCTACAAAGTAAGGACACATTGAGTACTAATTTGTATTTACTGTGAAGATCCCTATTTTCTTCAAAGTTTTGAAGACAGACAATGGAATGTTGAAAGGTGAAAGTCTGTAGACTTCTCAGATTCACCTTTGAGTGTCCATGGAAGAGAGAGGGGGAAACATATAGTAACAAAAAATTAAGTGAGTGAAAATTATTTAGTTCACATTTAATTTGAGGTATCTCATAGCTCAGACAATATGATTATTAAAGTTTCTCAAATAAAATACTACAAGGCCATTCTTTTTTAAAAACTCAGGAAAAATTATTCACATAAGATGAAGACTTATAGGGCCTCCCTGGTGGTGCATGCAGTTGAGTGCCACACTGTGAAGCTGTCTGCTGCCTCTGCAGAGCGGGTTCGATCCCGGTCAGCCAGGGAGAATCCCACATGGCGCAGCAGACCTCTCCTGGCTTGCCCGCTGCTCCCCTCAGCAGTGTATTTCAGTCAATCTGCCTGTTCTGTTCCCCACTCTGTCTCTGGTGAATCCGCTCACCCTCCCGCACATCTGGCCTGTACCCTGGTTCTTGTATAAATAAATAAATCTTTAAAAATAAAAAAGATCAAGACTTATAGTTAATGTCAAGTCTACTCTAAAATTTCACTTTCCCCCTAAAAAATAATGTATCAGATATCACTTATTAAATGCTACAACTGCAGCCAAATATTAACAATTGTGACTTATCTATGATTTGCAACCAAAGAACTGGCTTTTTCCTTTCATCATTAAATTGTCCCTTATAAGTCTTCTAAAAAAAAAGAAATACATTTGAGGTATCGCCGATAATTCAAATATCATGTTATGACAGAAAGTAAAAAACAAAGCTTCTCAGTCAAGAAACCAAATTTAACCAAAGTCAAGTTTCTTTTCTGAAACAGAGTTTGTATTTGTTCTAGTCTATATAAATCTGTTTGATGATTCAGTGTTAACTTTGAATGACTCAGATGATTTCACAAACTTTGGGGAAACTGTTAACCTACTTTCATTAAGTCTGATAAGTGATTAAAGAATAATTTGAGGTAGCCTCTGATGATAGAGATCGAAGCAACCCCTTTGGAATTATTCTAATTGCTATCAAATTACCTGCCCTAGGGAGTTTAGGAAGCATAGTTCCAATATACCTTATTGTATGTAAATGAATCTAAGTCAGAGACACTTTGGTGAAATGTAGGAATAGGTGATAAAAGGAACAAGAACAAAATATCTCACTACTTTGTCTTGATCTGATTTTATAGAATGTATTAGTCACAGAATATGTAGAAACTTCTTTCGGGCATTTTTTTTTTCTTGTTCCCAACTAAAGAATCAAGGAATTCACCTTAAACCATCGTGCTTCTAGTCTTCCCAATATAGGTAGAAGAAGAGAAGGGTGATGGCATGGATGATGAGAAAAGCAAGGAGAACAAAAGAGAAATAAAGGGATAACTATAATTTTTATAGTATGAGGACTATACTAAGAACTTATCATACATTAACGAAAATAAATCTGACACCAAGCAAATACTAGTATTCCAATAGTATAGATGAAAAACCTAAGGCACAGAGAGGTTAACCAATTGTCCAGGATCAGACAATTTGGATATAGCCTTCTAAATGCCTCTACTCTTTCTAAGTGGCATATCAAATGGATACCAACAATAACAAAAAATAACAGTGAAGCTTCTAGGAAATGCTCTAAGCAATGTTTCTACTAATACCCTCTAGATATCATTTCCTATGTGTGATAACATTCAGTAATATCTAGTTCATTATTTGCCTTAGGGAAATTCAAATAAAGGCAGAAATGTATAAGCCTTAATACTATTTTGCAAAATATACATGGAATGATTATTTACTCATAATGATGATGGTAATGATAATGAAAATCACATATTAGAAAAAATATTACATATAATTCAAAAAAGTAGTCTATTAGCTTGTTTTAAAGAAAATCTAAGTACTTGTTATGAGACAATCTTGTATCTACTAGAATATGTTTGGTCAGAAGCAGGAGTTGATAATATAAAGAAAAAGTAGGGATAGAATGAGTCTCTGTGTGTGTGTGTGTGTGTGTGTGCACGTGTATGTATGTGCCCGTGCATGTAGGGAATTAGAGTCATCTCTCTCCTATTAATTGAATCAAGTGTGTGAGTTTGTATTCTACATATTCATTATTAACTATTTTGCTCATAACTGGAAATTGGTTTATTTAGTAATAATTTAAATGAAGAAAGTAAACTAATCAAAGTAAACTAAACTGGTAATTCCACTAGAAACAGATAAATCTTAATGTTTCAAATACATGAGTTGACTCATAATAAGCACAATAAACCAATAACAAATGAAAATGTCAAATAAGCTTTGATAATTAGAAAGACAGAGAGCAGTATTGGATTTCTATTTTATTTAGCTGAACTAATCAAGCTAGACTTCACTTTAGAAGGAACTTATTCAATAAACTCAGCTGATATAACCTGATTTTCCACATCTGAAACAATCATACCATCTTATCCCTTAACACTTAAGGAAAAAAAAAAACAAGTAATTTAATTTAAATGACTGTATAATTGAGTTTCCTTGGAAGCATACACATGCACCATTAAAAAGGCAGTATGTATAATTATGAAGAGACTTACATATTTAGTTTCTCGACCAGCTGCTCTCGGAAGAGTTGTTGGCATCTGTATGAAAATAAAAATAATTTTACTATGAAGTAATCAAGAAAATACTAAACAATTCAACTTCTGAGATAAGTGTTTGCTATGCTTTTTCTAACAAGATTTTCTATTACTCTTTCACTTTGATATAAAATCTCCTGTTCTTTTGAAAATTATTTCATTAAAATATAGCACTTCATTATTTTTTCACTGTTGTTATTGATAAGCTTGTTGGTAAATTTCCCTTTACTTCTTGATGATGTTCATTCTTGAATCATAATAATTTCTCATGTAATTTTTAGATATTTCAAAATTCATATAAAAGTTTCTATCCTCTCAATTATTTGAGCAGCTCAACTCCAAGGATATTCTTATACAACTCACTTCAATAACTTCCAGGACCATTCCTAGACTTAGTCTTCACAGATAAAATGGGATACATCAGAAATTTCTAACATCATTCCACTTTCATAACTCTACCTCCTATCTACCATCACCGTTGTTCAGGAACCTACCAGCAACATTTCTCCAGCCTCATTGGGTCTTCAAAATCATTGACTCTTACAAGTTCCATTTAGCCTTCACTATCTCTTAGCTTGCACAAATTTCATATTCTTAATCATTTTAATATCTTAATTTATTTTGCCTTTCTCTCTCCTTATGAAACTTTACCTGCCAAAACAACAACAACAACAAAACTTTGAATAGACCTAACAATCTATTTTTTTCTCAAAACATTACTGGAGAAACTCAACCTAGCTAATTGATTTCATTATAAATTAATGATTGCCAACTTTCAACAGGTACTCAGTACTGCCTTGCAAGGCCCCAATTTTTCTCTTCTGTGCATACTTTCCCACTTTGTGAAATGAAGTGACTATTAGAGTCATCCATCTATTCAACAAATGTGCACTGTGTATACTATGTGCTAAGAGTGGTCCTACACCTTTGAAATTTATAAATAAGCAAAGGAAACAAAGATGGGCTGCCCCTGGGGAACTTATATATAGCAGGCGAGAAAACAGGGAATAAAATAATTACTTAATTATACCACACGTTAGGTGATAAATACAATGAAAATGATTAGAAATAATTTTAAACCTAATGTAATATATTCTTGTAGAGGAAATTGTCTTTGCTTTTGTAAAACACCTGTATTTTAAGGCCACTCAGCTGCTGAAATGGCAGGAATTCTACAAGCTTCAGATAGGATGGTCAATACAGAGGTGATATTTAGCAAAGATTTGAAGAAAATTGGGGAGTTGGCTATGTGGATGTCTACATAAAGAGCATTCCAGCAAGTTAGAACCAGTGCAGAATTTGAAGAGTGGATTTCCACCTCTGAGAATGGTACCTAGGAAACTCAAAGTAGTCCTTCAATGAAAAGTAATAACAAATCTAAGCAAAATATTATAAATATTTTATTAAAAACATTGATGATAACAATATAGTGAAGAATTTGGGAACAAGTTCAGGAGAGGATGTCAGTCCAAAAAGAGGAATCAAGCTTTTGGGACTCTTTCGACCTGGAAAGGTTTGTAAATAATGATGAGTTGCTTGAGAAGCTGATCTAAACTTTTGACAGTCTCAAAGGCTTAGGGACATAAAAGTCAGACAGCAGGACCTGCCAAGAATAAATTGAGTCACAACATTAGAAGATTTCACATGATCTTCACTCAGCCTCAAATCATTGCAAATAATGGTTTAGAAAATATGACCTAACAGCCTCAAATTAAATTAAGGTAGTCTTTCTTTGCTAGTGTTTTCGGTGTTTGACAAGAAGCAAAAACTTTCTACAGGAAGATAATGTCATATGAGTTAAGTAATTTCTACAAATTAATTTTCCATTGGAATATCCAATAAACAGATTCAGATACACAAAGAGGTAGGACAACGTCAATGAAAATGAGCAATAACAGCAAACAACCAAAAAAGTCCACAAAGAATCCAGAAATTTGTTTTTTAGAACCAGACAAAAACACAACCATATTTTACCATATATATACATATATATACACATATATATGCATACATATATTTGATATAAAAGTTGATCTTGCAATTTTTACAGGGAAATAAAAACTGTAAAAAGTGATACTGCTGATTTGAAAAAAAAAGTAAATGCACTAAGGCATGAGCAAGCCTGGTATATTAAAGGCACAGCAAGGAGGTAAGCAGGGCAGGGGTGGAATAATGGATGGAGAATAGTAGCGGTCAGATCATAGAGTTCTTTCCAGGGCTTTGTATGAACCTTGGCTCATATTCTGAAAGCAATGTATAGGCACTGCTGGTTTAAGCAGAGGAGAGTCATAGTCTGATTTATGTTTTAAAGGAATCTCTGTTTAATATGTTAAGAATGGATTAAAGTTAGGCAAGGGTACCAGTAATGTCAGCTCAGTAATACCAAAGGTATGAAATAATCATATTCTACATATATTTTGAGTCTACAGAAACGGGATTTCTATTAGAAGAGATGCGAAATGAGAGAGGAGAGTAACAGAACTTGACACCAATTTTTCTGTTGCTGAGCAAACAAAAGGTTGGAATTCTATCCATGGAAATAGTAATGCAGAGTATGGTATAGATAGTCTTTATAGAAAAAAAGCTAGATTTCATTTTTAAGGTATGGTATAGATAGTTTTTATAGAAAAAAAACTAGATTTCATTTTTAAGGTATTTCTGAAAATCTAAATGGAAATGAAACATAGGTAGTTGGGGTCTGGCATTTGGGAGAGAATCCTGGGCTAGAGATAAATATTTGAGAGTTGTCAGCTTACGCTTCATTTTCAAAATAATGAAACTGGTGAGAACAACAATGGAAGAATGTAGAGAGAAATGAGAAGTCCCAGGATTGAGCTCTAGAGCATCCAAAGTTAACAGTTTGGGAAGAATTGTATGAACCAGTGAAGAGACCAAGAAATACAATCACAAGTGAGGCAGGAGAAGTTGGGAGTGTCCTAGAAGGCGCAGAAGAAAAGTACCAAGGGCTAGGGGCTGCCTTTACCCTCCAGTTCTGTGGCTATGTCAGCTTAGAGCAGGACTGGGTTTATAACAACGGGGAGGGCTTCAGAACTTTAGAAAAAGTTGCTTGGGCAGCCTAGTGCGGACAAGTCTGAATGGAATAGATTTAGGAGGGACTGAAAAGAAAAGCAAAATAATATATTTTCTTCAACTTTTTCTTTATCAGACTCATCCTTATTATACTGTCCCTCTTTGTTAATAATTTTAAAACCTCTTCATTGAAAACTGTTAGTTATGAAATAGCTAAAGATGATAGTTATAAAATGATCAATTTTCCACCATCAACAAAAATATATTTGTATCTGTACCTGTCATTGCCTTCGTTTTCTGTCCTGTTACAATCAAGGCATTTCCAGCATCTTATCAAATGATGCTAACTTGAATTAGCCTCTAGGTTCTATGTTCCTATGAAGGACTTTTGTCCTTTCTTTCTTGCTTTCTTGCTTTCTTGCTTTCTTTCTAAGATTTATTTATTTATACAAGAACCGGGGTACAGTCAGAGGCACGGGAGGGTGAGAGGATTCACCAGAGACAGAGCGGGGAGCAGAACAGGCAGACAGACTGAAGACATTGCTGAGGGGAGTGGTGGGCAAGGCAGGAGAGGTCTGCTGAGCCATGTGGTAATCTCCCTGGCCAGCTGGGACTCGATCCCGCGCTGCAGAGGCTGCGGGCAGCTTTATAGTGTGGCGCTCAACCCGCTGCGCCACCGGGGAGGCCCTATCCTTCTTTCTTTTGAATAATCAGCATCACCTTCTCTACTGAATCAACCGCCCATGATACTAATTTGCTCCCTAGTCATTTTCAGTTTTAAAAGGTAGACAAAAATATTTTTCCCTAACTCCACTACTGATCCAATTTCATAGGACAACATAGTTGTTTTTGTTTGTTTAGCAAACTCTTCTTTCTCACCTCACAACATTTTCAACATGAGAGATATGGTGAGCAGATGGGTAAAGTAAAGGAGTAACTTGGAGAATGGTGAAAAAAAGTGACAAATTCAGTATAATAAGATTCTGAGAGAAAAAAAATTGGAAAAAAAATGACTATAAATGATCTTTAATGAAAGAGGAAGAAAATATTGAAGACTTCATATTAAAAAGTTATGGAAACTATCAATTCAGACACATAAAAATAATAATACTTCACAGTGTGTGAAAAATTATCAAAACATAGTTAAAAATGAAATTCTAAAAGATTGCAGTACCAAAAGCTGCCATAGATCTGAAATATCCAGGAGGGGAGGGAGAGTAAGAGGAGAAGGGGTAAAACAGGAGGAGAGGAAATCACAACGGACTATGGTGGACAAAGGACTATGGGCGCTTTGAAGGTGAGAAAACTTTGGTGACCACAACTGAAGGGAGAAATTCTATATTGTGAAAAAATAAGCACAGATGTAAAATAATAAGTCATTAATAAGAAAAAAAGAAAGCAGCGCCTTATGAGATAATCACCAGTTACAAAGGGGAACAGTGAGTTTACAGTAGAAAAACCAGGCTAACTCTACCTCAAACAAGTGAAAAAATGTTAACAATATAATAAGAAGACAGAGCAAGCCCATTCATTCACCTTTTGATCTGACGCACTGAGAAAATCATTTCTGTGGTATTCTTGTGAAAGTGTGTCACCTCAATCTAATCGTGAGAAAGCATTAGACTATACAGAATGGATGAAATTCATAAGCATGCTGTCTCTGAACTGAATACTTCTCAACTTCTATTCAAACTCCTAACTTTTCCAGTAAAATATAAATTATCAAAAATTGACCTAAAAAGACACATCAGAATTTTATAAATTAACAAAGAACTAGCTAAATATTGGCTATTCAGCTAATAAAGTAGCCTCTCTTTTGAGTTAATAGTTACATGGATGACTGGTATGGAACTTTAAAGGACAGGGTTACACTTTATTTTCAACAGTGTAAAGGTCAGAAAACACAAAGACCGGGCAATGTCAGCTTGTCACATAACACTTAATTGTAAGAAGGCTTCTGAATTGGATCTTGAGCCAGGAAAATGTTATTTGTCAGAAAACAGGCAAAATTCTAATGTAGATTCATTAAAATAATTATTTAATGTCAATTTATTATTTAATATTAATTTCCTTGTTTCAATAATTATACCATGTTATGTATAATGCTAATGTTTACACAAGCAGTGTAAAAGTTTTATGGGGAGGGGCTTTCCTGGTGGCACAAAAGAGGTTAAGTCTCAGCACTACCAAGCTATTGCCAGTCAGTGCAGCAAGAGTTCGACTCCTGTCCAGGGAGCTAACCGACAAGGCACAGCAGACCTCTCCTGTCTCACCCACTACTCCCCTCAGCAGTGTATTTCAATAACACACCTGTACTGCCCTTTACTCAGTCTCTGGTGAATTCTCTCATTCCCCGCACCTCTGGTCTACACCACAGTTCTTGTATGCTTACATAAATAAAAATAAATCTTTTTTAAAAAATTATAAAAAAAACTTTTATGCTCAGTGATATAAGCCAGAAGGAAAAAAGAAAAATAATGGATGGTTTCACTTATAGCAGGAATATAGGGGAACCCAATAAAACATCAATGTAAAAAAATAATAACAGTATAAAACACAACAAAGCAAAAAGGGACAATTATAAATCAGAGACATCCTGCAGGGGAGGAGGAGGGAGAGGGATCAGAGGGAAGGAGGAGCACAGGGGACTGAGGTGATGGTGCACGGGTGCACTGGAGAAGGAAACTCTATGGGGACTACACCTGAGGGGGTGGGGGAGCAAATATTGTTTAAAAATGAACAATGATGTAAAAAAATAAATTATTAATATAAAAAATAATATTAAATACTGTCATAAGCTTTAAAAAAAAGGTTTTATGGGGACTCTGATATTCTTTTGTAAGTCCAAAATTGTTTCAAAATACAAACCTTAAAAGGCAAAGAGTAAACATTGCTCATGCTATAAACTTTTTTAAAAAATCCCATTTTCATCTTCCCTGATACTAAAAATTAAAAAGAAAGCTGAAGACCATTCCTTTCTGAAATAAAATAAGTGTGCAAAATGTAAAAAAAAAAAAAAAAGTAAAAGGATTATAGCAACACTTTATAATAATCACTAAGTAGCAAAAGGACAAATATCGTGCTGACAAAACACTCCACAAATATGTTGTTAAAGAAAAAAACCTGGGGGAGAGGAGATACTAAAGAAAGATGACCTATAATTTTAGGTCTAACAAATCTATAATTCGAAAGAGTAAAATAAAACTATTCTTGGGGACATAGACTATAGAATTAACATTAACATAGGCCATAAAATTAACATAAATGACCTTTATGAGTAGGTTTTCAGCAAGATTCCAATAAAAAGAAAAACAATCCTAGGCAAAACATATCAATGTGTGAGAAATAAGGATCTAAGAAAATAAGAGACCAAGAAAAAAATATAATTATAGAAATTCAGATACAAAGCCAAAAGAACAATAATTTGTGTGTGTATGTGTGTGTATCAAAAATAAGTGGAAAGTGAAAAATGCTCTATTACTTATCTAATTTTGGGAAAGATATTTGTAAGCTTTAAAATTAACAAAGAATAATTATTGTCTTTAATTTGTATGTTACTATGAAAATTAACAAAAATATAAAGTAATATTTTCAAAATTTTCTAGCTAGTAAATGTGAAAAATACCCAAAGAAAAGCAGGAAAAGCAAAAAGAAAAGCACTTTAAATAAAAAATAATAGACATTTGTCCTCATATAACAGGAATTACAATCATTGTAAATGACTTAGGGGCCCAGAAAAATAGAATATCAACTTAAGTATAAATGTGAAATACAGAAATGTGCTATCCTCAAAGAAAATTTGACAAGAAGGTAACTACTTATTAAAGAAAGTAAAATAACAGAAAATAAAAAAAAATGTAATAGGAAAAACTAGTCTAGAGACATAACTGGGAAAAAATTTAAAATTACCCATATATTACCAATATAAAATCACTGTTTTCATACTAGATTTAAAAAGGATGATATGTAAGTTAGTAAAAGTTATAAAAATAAGGACCTCCCTGGTGGTGCAAGGGGTGAAGACACAACCTATGAAGCTGTCTGCAGCCTGTGCAGCACGAGTTTGATCCCTGGCTGGTGAGGGAGCTACCCACATGGTGCATCAGACCTCTCCTGTCTCGCCCGCTGCTCCCCTCAGCAGTATATTTCAGTCAGTCTGCCTGTTCTGCTCCCCACTTCTGTTTCTGGTGAATCCTCTTACCTCCCACACCTCTGGCCTGTACCCCAGCTCTTGTATGCATAAATAAATCTTTAAAAAAAGTTATACAAATAAAAACATGAGACTGAACACCAACACATAAACATCAGTAATGGAGTTTCAAAATTTGCAAACCAAATCTAATCAACAGTTCTCCAGCCTTATCGTTCTTTTCCTCTTGGCAGCAATCACCACAATATATTCTCTGAAGCTCTCCTCTCAGATCTCTGTGAGGCCACACTGCTCTGAATTTCCTCTTACCACATGGCCTTTTCATTCTTTTCCTGGGTGCCTCCCTACTCGTTTATCAGACCTACACAGTTTTATTCCTGCACAGGGCATTGACAATATCAGCAAACCAGCCAGCCCCAGATTTCTCCTACTAGCTCCAGACACAGAGGTTCAAGGTCTTCTTGATACTCACCTCCAGCTCATCCTGTTCAAGATAAGCATAATAGTAGGTATGACCCTCTTCCCTCCACCACTCTGCACCACATTCGTGACTGATGCTCAAGGCAAGGGCATGAGTTCATCCTTATTTCTTTCTTTTGCTACTCACATCCACACCTGCAAGTCTGAAATCTCTCTCAAAACCATCTGCTTCTCTTCACTTCCTCTGAACATACCCCAAATTGGGCACCAACACTGACTGTCCCTCTAAGCTCAGTACTTTCTCACAGCAGCCATCATAAAAATTTCAATGGTTCCATATGATTTGCCCCACATTTTTATGTCTTCCCATTTTTCTTGGACTCAAAACTTCATGCGACAGGGCCTCCCCTGGTGGCGCAAGCAGTTGAGCACAGCATTATGAAGCTGCCCGCAGCCTCTGCAGTGCCGGTTCAATCCCCAGCCACCAGTGAGGGTCCCACATGGTGCGCAGACCTCTCCTGCCATGCCCGCTGCTCCCCTCAGCAGTGTATTTCGTCAGTTTGCCTGTTCTGTTCCCCACTCTGTCTCTGGTGAATCCTCTCACCAAGCCCCCCCCCCACCCGTGAATCTGGCCTGTACCCCGATTCTTATGTAAATAAATAAAAATCTTTAAAAAAAAAAAAACTTCATACCACAGCATATAAGTATTTAAATTACTGTTGCTAACCGACTCTCTCATTCTTTCACACAGTTTACTCCTGGGACACTACAGTACAACCGCACTGGCCTTCATCTTCCCGTACACCAGCTCTCTCCTGCCTGGGGAAGTTTTGCACATAGTTACTCCTCTGCCAGGAACCTTTGCTCTCTGATCGTTCTATGGGTGGATTCCATTGTTGGTCCATTGTTGTTCTCAGCTTAGATTCTGCTTTCTGAGCTCTTATCAAGCCTATGCCCCGTGGCACTCAGCTTTGCTCATCCTGTGCCTATAGTTCCAGGTCCTAGTTGGCACTTAATAATAACAATTTTTTAATAATATAATTGTTCTAAATTTAGTGGCTTAGAATAATGTTTGTTTAACACTATTAGTATTACATATTTATTCAATAAATATATTTCTTAAATGAATCTGTAATAATAAATAATATAAATTCCTTGAGTCCTGTACATAACTTAAATTCTATTCCTATTAAGTAATAAAATATATGATATTTTTATGTGTTCAACAAATGAAATAAGAAAAAATAGTTTTTAATATTTACATAATATCTCTGACATATCAAAGTTTTATATTTATATACTTAAAAGACAGACTATATAACAAAATAGACCACAAACACTATAACTATCAATTTTTAGGTCCTCTCTGCCAAAACATAATTTCTTAATGTTGATGATAATTGGTTATTATGTTTTCATGTCATTATTAATGGATATTTATCTATAATGTCCCAATTGAAAATTAAAATTAATTACCTTGTAGCTTGTACATTTAGAACTTACTCAATATACACAATGTCTAATTTATTGAACACATGCAAAAAGTATTTACACTAAATATAAAAGAGGAAATAAGGCTGACCAAAAAAAGAAAAAAAAAAAAGAATCCTAACAATTATCTATAAAGGAAAACTACAACCGTTTTGAAATTTGGTGTGAGTACTGAATATTCCGAAAAATAATTTGGAGAAATGTAATATTTAATTTTTTAATTTATTTATATGTTTTTTACATTGTCATTCATTCTCCTCTCAGGTGTATTCCTCATAAAATTCCCACCACCAAGATACCCATGAACCATCTCTTATGCTCTTCCCTCCCCTGTTTTGATCCCTCCCCTGTTTTGATGTAATATTTTATCTCAATAAATGAAAATGGCTAATTACAGGAAGGAAATATTTAAGTATTCAATTTTGACAATAACAACTTAGTAGGATTCTAATACCTAAAATAGCCAGGTTTCTGTCCATCCAAGTGAAAGAACAATGAAAAATTCAATCAACAAAAAGGAAAAAATTCAGAAATGTTGCCTGCATTTAAGATCCTAGACTAATCCTAAGATCTCAGTCTAATTCCTTTTCCACTGCTATGTTACTGTGAATTATATAGGCTGAAGCTACAATGTGAGATGAAAATAAGCCACAAATTTTACATGTAGTTTCAGATAGCTTAAAATGACAACATATAACAACATAGTCTAATAAGCTGGCTTTCAAACTGTTTTGAATTTAACCCACAGTTAAATATGTTTTATTCTGCAAGCTCATATCCACAAAACTGCATATCTACATGTAAACAAACTGAAACAAATGTCAGCAATACCTCTGCACTGCCTGGGACAGTCTGCTATTTGACATTCTTACTATTCTATTTTTTAATTGTTGTTTGCTAACAAAAATAAAGCAATTTCCCAATTCACTAACCAGCCATTGGCCTGTGGTTTTAAAATCATTGATCTAGTAACTCTCATGGCCCAGCAAATGATATTATTTAATATATTAAATATATACGTACTTTGTTTGTGTCAGAACTCAACAATGTCTGGAGGGAGCTTGAAGGAGAATGCTGGAAAGTAAGAAAAAAAAAGGATAAGGCTGTGATATGTAACATTTAAGTAGAGGGAAATGAAGAGAAGCAAAGCAAATGTTTGAATTGCGCACTCTAGTCTAAGGCATTACCATAGACAAGGAATCCTGTAAGACCTTATCAATGGTAGCACAGAGCTCTTCAGTTTGCTGCCTGAGCTGTGCAGGGAAACACAACTGGAAGAATTGAAACCAGGTACTGAGTTAGCAATGAGTTTTGGGACTGTATTTCAAAAGCAGGGGTAATCTGACGCTATTACCTCCAGAGGTGGGTCTAGTGTGCTGTCCCTGGAGCTGCTTTCTGTCTTGACTGGTTCATCCAGTGCCTAGTGATAAATGAGACAGTTTTGATGTGAGGCTTTTACTCAAATATGAATGTAGTAGAAAAGTCTATTCAAAGCAAGTCTTGTATATCTCAATATTTCCAAGAAAAAAAATTGAAATCATTTAATGAGCTAGTCTCTGACCTGGAGGCATTTTTCACATTTGTGCAATTTCTCCTGTGGAATTAATGTCTTGAACATAAAGTTTTGTAGTAAAGAAATGAAGCTGAGCTTTTAAACAGGCAAAATATTGCCCAGAACTTGGCCTTCTTATGCATTCAGATGAGCCTTTGCAAGTTGAAAGAATTACCTTGGGAAGTTACACAAAGAAAGAACAATGATGTAGCCTTTTCTCAAAATATTCTCAAAACATTACAAAAAATACTAGAGAAAATGTTTCAGAGTCAGTTTACACAAAGTATAAATATAAAAGAAAAAAATCACCTCATTTTTAATCATTTATCTCCAAAAATCTTGGCTACCTTATCCATCAGACTTGTCTTCAAATAACATTTATCGACTTTCACAATAAAACATGGTTTATTAAATATGATGTATGTCATATATATAAATGGAAAAAAGAAAATAACACTCAATATTGTGTATACACGATATTGCAATTAGAAGTCAAATACAAAGTAAAAAAAGTAAAATATATAAAATGGAAACCAGTGTGTTTTCCTCCTTCCTTGTTTCTTCTACTTCCACATGACAGACAGCTCATCAATTTTGTATCTATCATGTCTTTAATTTTTTCAACATACATACACACATATATCACAAAACAATACATAAGGTTGTTTTATGCAACTCTTAGTTTCATGTAAGTATAATTTATGCTTCTAGAACATGTTTTTTTTGGGGGGAAGAGGGTTTAATTTATATATATATATTAATTTACATATATATATATATAAAAGACCATTGCATACAAAGCAGGGTCACATAGGAGTGGCTCAGGAACAGAGTCAACAATCAGGGGTGGTGTATACACATTAAATAGGTGCAAGTTTTTGTATGTCATTCATTTATGTATATATATCAATTTATCAATCACCATCCCTGATTGTTGACTCTGTTCCTGAGCCACTCCCATGTGACCCTGCATTGTATGCAATGGTCTTCTTTCCTGGGCCGGAGTACATGTGACTAAAAAATCTAACACAGATGTTGGCCACATCTGCCTAGTGTCAGGTGTTATGTATTAAGCAATACTGGTAGGGAGGGAGTATGTTTGTTTATAAGCCTGACAGAATTTATATGTTCAAATGATCATTCATTTTTCCCTTGAAAGTAATGTCTTTTAGGAAATGGTCACTTACGCCAGCTAGTCCACAGAGCTTATGACATTTTTTTTAAGATTTATTATTTATACAAGAACCGGGGTAAAGGCCAGATGTGTGGGAGAGTGAGAGGATTCGCCAGAGACAGAGTGGGGAACAGAACAGGCAGATTGACTGAAATACACTGCTGAGGGGAACAGCGGGCAAGACAGGAGAGGTCTGCTACCCCATGTGGGTAGTTCTCTGGCTGGCCAGGATCGAACCTGCGCTGCAGAGGCTACAGACAGCTTCACAGTGCTGTGCTCAACTGGCTGCACTACTGGGGAGGCCCGCTTATCACATTTTTATAACCTCTTCTGTAATTGCTTTTAGAAATCACCAACAGGATAAATAAGAGGGAATTAAAGGACCATTTCAGAGAAAAACTATCTGATCACCAATTAGGAATTCTCCTTATGAAATTTTCTGTTCCCAAATATTCATTTCTCGTGATTGATCTTAATTTTAGAAGATGCAGGGGGAAAGCACAGAAAATTTTTATTGTAAAGAAAGGTAATCTTAAGTCTTTCCAATAGGTTATCATACCCAATTTTTAAATTTGGATTTAGGTTAGAGAAATGGATTTGGCGGGGTGGAAATCCTACACGGTATTTTCCTCTGTGAGTTATTGAACTGAAAAAATGGTGAAATCTTATCCTTTAGATGTTGCTCTCCTGGAGTCTTAGGGGTTTATCACATGCATGACAACGCTAGCATCTGGACATGCTGCCCATTGGTCAAGATAAATAGCTCTGGATTTGTTTTATCACTGGTTCTCTTGGAAGAAAATGAGTTCTGGTGAGTAATATGTAGATACTATGATTCCATAGTAAGTTTGACACTTTCTAACCAGGATATGGCTATATAAAAATTATAATGATGGAATGGAGAACAGAAGGTACATATGAATAAGAGGAACTGGCTGCCTATAATCCTAATACTATAGATAACATATGCCAATATAGAACTGAGTCAGTTTTGTGTATTTGTATATAAGCCTGCCAGAACCTATATATTCAAATGATCATTCATTTATCTCTTGAAAGTAACGTCTTTTAGGAACCAACTACTGACTCTAAGTAGTCCACAAGTGCTTACCACATTTTTATAACCTCATCTGTAGTTGCTTTTAGAAATCATGGTACATATTTTTTTTGAATAACTTTAATGGTGGTAGATAGTCAAACTTTGAAAGTGGGTTAGAACTAATATCTTTTAAAATGTGCTGCTTTAAAATACCAACAATTGATGATCAAATTAAAATAAACATGTCTAGAAAATAGATTGAACCACACACGTATTTATATTTGTAACTAATTTTCATTTGGATACAGCAATTTGATGTGACTCAACTCAAATATAAAGTTGAGTTCATAAAAATGTCAAGGAAATCCCAAAGGGTTAATAACAAAATCAAGCTGAAATTCAGAAAGTTTTGGTTGTTCTGAAGATATTAAATTCACTGATGACAGGAATTGGGATTTACAGTTAATTTGGCACTGAGTCATATGAAGAAAGGGAATGGCCCTCATCAGAAAGTCAAGATCTTTGAAAGTTATACTCTTTTGTTTTTTAGTATTTATCTATTTATTGTTAGACTGTATAATTTTAATTGCAGTAACACTGGTTTGCAACACTGTGTATGATATAGGAGTACAGGTTCACACTTCTTCAGAGATATGTTCCTACACTACACCTACTACCAAAGCATCAATAATCCTCCACCACAGCACATGCACCACCACCACCTTTCTTCCTCTCCCAACACGCTCCCTCTTCAGTAGCCTCAATTCTGCAGTTAGATTTTGAGGGTCCATTTGGTCAAGTTTTATCTGTTCCTTTGTTTTGTTTCTTTTTATTCCACATTGAGTGACATTATCTGGCATTTCCTTTCTCTTACTGACTTCTCTTGCTTAGCATTATCCCTTCCAGTTACATGCACATTGTCACAATCAGCAAGATTCAAAATTTTCCCATATTATAATTAAATTTGTTTATCATCAAAGATCTGAGCATGTGATCTGTGTTAGCACAACATGCAGATATGTTTTCAGCCCAAATCAAAATAGGGTTGATTTGTGGGAACTTCTTAGAGGCAAAAACAACTTTCATTATTTAAAATAATGAATTTACTTAAAGAGTGAAAAAGCAATCCATCCATGAATCTTGGAAAATTAAAGAAGAAAACTCATATTAGATCAATTAGATCAGTAATGCTGAAGCTTGGAAACAGGATAATACTCACACTGCACTGAAATATGGAGGGGAGATGATTTTGAGTTTAAGTAGCCTTGAAATTTACCAGAATTGATTTTTGTAACTGAGACACTATCAAATATATCACTATGATCCACTCCTTCAAGCAGCCAGAAAAGGTACTTTTTTCCTCAGTAATTTAAAATGTATTAAAAGAAAATCTTTTAAATCTTTATTAACAAGAATTCTGACCATATTGCTTTTTGACAATGTAGTCAGCAAGACTGTATTAATGTTTCCTTAGATTTATTACTTTTGAGTGAAGTTCCCTCAAAATATTTTCCAATGAAATTTTTTTTATAAAAACCTGCATTTCCTACCCAAAGGACGCTAACCAATGAAGCATAAACAGGACATGCTTTAAATCCTATTTTTAAAGAATCAGCTAATGTAAGTTATCAGACACATTATTATTAAAAGAAGTTATATTTTATTCAGAACAAGCAACTGAGGGGCCCTCATTTTGTAAAGAGACATAGTAAATATGACTTTTAATATAAAATAGTGTCAGAACTCAGCAATCACGTTATAATTAAGAAACAAGGATTATTAACTAGGGCTGCAAATCAAAGTCTTTATGAGCTTATATGCCAAAAACTTTAATGGGTATTCCCACTCAAATGAAGCATCTCTGATGTTATTGCAAATACTTTTTAGTAGATTTGAATTAGTCTAACCTGCTCTTATTTGAAATAGGATTAGTTCTAAAAATCTGAAGATGGGGTTAATTAGTCACACTCTAATAGGGTTAGAAAGCAAAGCACTTCAAAGGAAGAATACTCTAAAAGAGTTTATAAAATTTTTGTGATATCTGCACTGTCTAACTGCATTTATGATATCTGCACTATTTGTGTTGGAATTCAAAAACTTCATGGCTAAGTTACTATATTTTAGTAATGATCAAACTAACCCTTTCTCCAAAATGATTCATGCTAAACTTAAATGCTACTGTACTTTGATAATTTGATCTTCTAGAATAAATTCTAGAACAAATTCTATGATAACTATAAAATCTTTGCTTTTTATTCAGTTGTTACTAAAAAACCTTTTGGAGGGCTAGGGATATTCTCAGCAAAATAAATCTAACTTTGATTATCGAGTTGGAGACTCAGGTCTTAATAGCATTCATAGCTGAAGGGAAAAATGCTGTGTAGGTCAAAGAAGGTTTCAGTAGTATAGCTTCCTAAAGAAATATGAATGCTTATCATTAAAGTATTTTTTATGATTGATTTAAAATTTTCAAGAATTGAGGAAATTTAATTGTCATTTTTAATCTCAAGATCTGGAGAGTTAAATATCTGTTTCTCCCATATGTTTTGGCAAACCATGAAAGCCAGCTTCAAACTCATTCATCAAGGCTCAGTGGCAGGAGAATTTATACTTTCCCTTAAGTTAATCAAGATATCAGAAGGGTGTTCCTTTTGTTCATCCAGAACTTGCTCCACTATAATTCTTAGTTGTTTCAGTTATTCAAGAAATTGGGCTGGTGTGTGATTCCTCACTCACTCAGATCTTCTCAGAGCTAAGTCATTTCCAATTCCCTTTAATTGTTCTTCACTAAAAAAAAAATAATAAATTAAAAATAAAAACTTTTTTTGCCCTAATTTAATGAAAAATAAGTATATTTTAGAAAGTAATTAAACAAGTGTCTTAGACAGGACTTCAAAATCATCATCTCTTACTCAACATTTCCTTGCAGTTAGCTGATGTCACTGTGGCATAATAAGCAGAGAAAGGCTATGGGATAATCATATCCCATTTGAGGTCCAATTCAGTAATTTACTAGCCTTATTGCTTTCAAAACACTTGACATATTCAAGCATCAAAATATGTAGTGTTGCAAGGATGATATAGCATTTAGCTCAGTGTCTGACACTCTACACAGTATGACAGCCATCTTGATTGTTTTCTCTGTCAAAAGGCACTAGGATTGTAAGACTAAAACCTACTTACTTCTCTTCTAGCAGAAGGTCCTCTCTATCTTTTCTAGGAAAGTGTAATGAATAAACTTATTCTACCATGAAGAAAAACTCTTAATTATCATTGTTCTAATTGCCACACATTAGGCCCCTTTATTTTTATAATCCTTTGAGCAGAACTTGACCTGAAAATCCTATGAGATAAAATTGGAATTTTAGAGACCAATCCAGTTACAAACTAAATGAATTCATTCAATAAAAATTTAACAAAAACCACTATGGTCTCTCAATGAACTAAAAAAAAACAAATATACATAATTAAATATGATTTGTTAAGTATTTAAAAGAGATATGTGCTTGGCAGATGACAGCCTGAGGAGAACCAATTAGTGTGGATTTAGGTTCTGGGCACTTCTCCACAGCTAAAGAAACTGGGGACAAATTCATTTCTTGTACCAAGCTAAATTAAGAGATGTCTCTATAGTATAAACCATATGCTAAGAGCGACCAGATTTTGCTAAATTTCTGAGACAAGCAGAGATCTTAAAATAGTCTCACCCAAAGACATATGTTTGATCAGATTGGGATTTACCAATTCATAATTTAAAAAATTAAACTAGCAACTTAGAATAGTTTCGAAAACTGACAAGATATCGCGAATCTTTAACTTTTATTTTTATAGCACATTTTTTATTATTGTGTTCAAAGTGACTGTTTTACCCTCTTCCTTCAACCAGAAAAAATGTAACTGTCATTTGAATAACTAATGCTATAATTTATATTTTCTATTTACAAAATTGAACTACACTAGAATTTTTCTTTCCAACACATAGTTTATGAGTTTAATGTATACTGAATGTGTCAGAAAGTAATACTATTTGTTAGGAAAATGTTACTTAAGTCCAGCCTTCATTTTACCCTAAGGAGCTCTTGTGAGCAAGGGAACAAAGAACATAAATTGCTTTCAAGGAAATAATTTATACTGTCGCAGACAAATATTAACCTCTTGTGAGACAACAAAGATGCAAATTATTTGATTTCATGGTTTTCCTTTTTCTTTTTCTTAATATAAAATTGCTCAATAAAAATAATAATCCATTTATTTAGATTAACATAAATTTTCAGTTATTTTTAACTTTTTACTTATCGCTTTTAGACACCTATGTTTTGAAGAAAAGATAATTAGTAAGAGAAAGATATCTTTGAAAAAGAAACATTTTCTGAAAAGGATAGCAATATGCACATTAAGACTAAAAATTAATATCCATATCAAAATTATCTCCTCTACAGAGATCAATATTGTTGAACCTACTAGAACAAGAACCATGGATAGTCACAAATGCAAGTTGATCTGATTACTTTGTCCCTGCATTATATTCACTTGTATTTCATCCTCATTTAAATCTTGGAGAAGATGATTATTGGCAGGAGATTAAACCGAAGACTCTGAAGTTAACACATTAAAATATGATGCATTGCATCTATCTCTTTCTGTAAGCCTTAGTTAAGACAAAGTAAAAAAAAAAAAATGTTTTCCTGCTAAACCTTCAGAGGGAGAAAAAAATTATAGGATATGGAATAAACTATAAATTTAAGTTTTGAGGCAGACAATAAATTACGGAAGTACCAAAACCTTATGTTCCCTGCCAATAAAATGTACTGTTCTGAAAATTATGGGCTTCATCTAAGTGTGATTAAAGCTGAAACCAATCCAGTGATTCAATGATAGCTTAATGTCCCATTTCAAGGGATGTCTGTATTTCAATTGGAGAAAATCTTGCTTTTAAAATAGTATTTTTAAGAGTGATTCTGGTTCCTTATTAGTTATACTACATGCTATAAAACAGAAAGTAGCATAAAATCCCCACCCTGGGGGCTTTACAAGAGTGACTTAACTACTGAACTATCTAAGACTTGAATAAATGTGTCAGTTCTAACTTAAAGGCATTCCATAGCATAGACCCAAACAGAACAATATAATGATACTGTAGAATCACTCTACCCTTTATTTATGATGTTCTATATGATATTAAAAGGATCTCAGAAAAGTTTCATTGATTTGAAACATTTTAGAATGTTAATTCTTCTCAAAATAGATGAGTTCCTGACTATTATAGTCTTAATTTTCCCATTTGATTCAGAAATAAATCCCTTTGATTTCAATGGCAAAGGATGAGTTCTATTGTACGAACAGATGGCTAAAAAGGACTAATTTACCAGATTTATTTTTTTAAAACTACAAGATGAAAGGAGCAACATAATATCATTCAAGAAATACTGAAAATGGAAATGAATACTCATAAAATCTTGGGATAAGACTTCTGTTATTTAAAAATTCTTATAATGTATAACTTCTCTTCAAGGAACACAAAACAATGGAAAGCCACCAAAAAATGTTATAAAATTATACAAAGTATGTAAAGAAAAAATCAACAACATGTCTTATCTTGTGAATTTCAAACAATTAAAATATTTATAATCCAAAAGCAATTTATTTTATTCAAGAGATAACTTGAACAAGTTGTCTTATGCTTATACTATGCTTACAATAATCAATCCTCCCTAGAATAACATTATTCTAAATTAGACATCATGATAGTTGCATTTTGTATCACTAAAAATAAAAACAATAATTTCCTAGAGTATGCTTTATTCAAAATTAAAAATACAAAACCTCTCCTATATGAACTTGAACTTGGTGAATCATATCTATATATATCAGTACTACCATATACATTTACAAAATGGATTTGTGTGAAATTGGAAATTAAGCTAATGATTATTTTTAAGGACTAAATCAAAATAGATTGTAATCTCGAAAATCCATTTAATTAACAGAGAGCATAGCTGGTGGATAGAGATTCTGAACCAATAAAGACATCCAATCTTATCTTAGAAATTTTTCAAGAAACATTATCTCTCATTTTTCTAAATAGAAAAATATAGTGGTACCATACAATTAAGGGAGAGTAGACCCAGATAGGTGATACAAGCACACTGGAAAGACCGTATAAAACAGTAGGCCCCCTAGACTCCTTTTTGCCAGGGTTCTGAGGAAGCGAGTTTCTCCCATTTCTGTGAAAGCAGACACCTATAGCCAGATTTCAGAAATGTCCATCTGAAATAAGCAGAGAGTCTGTGTAGGATAATATTGCCACTATAATTCAACATTATGATCTTAGTTAGTAGGATACAGGGAAACTGTCACCTTCCATATCCTCCTGAAATCTCCTAAAATCAGTGCTTGAGGCACAACACATTTTTAAATGAGCTTTAAAAGGAAGAAATTCAGAAGAAAAGCTAAGAAAGAGCAGCAGGGAAATCTGCAGACTGGTGACTCTCCAGTTCAAAGCATTCAAATATAAAGAGCATGGGTTTTGGGCCACATGTAGATAATTTGGAATTACTAGAGACACATGCTACAAAAGATGTTACCTGTTAATGTTCACCTATAAGATGTTTAACATTTCCCACTAATAATTCTTAATTTTATGCAAAACATTATACCAAGGTTTTATTCCCTAGATCATGCTAAAAGAACAAGAATCTAGATTGATAAATGTTCAAAATACCACCTGGCTGGCAAACATTAACATTTTGACAAATGATAATAACAGTATTTGAAACACTATAATTACACATAACAAAACTGGGATCTATGCACTAAGCAATAAATTGCCTAAATAAATATCACAAAAATAGTATATGAAATGAATTATTTCATAGATTTGGTAACTGATTTCACTCCGTTTCTGATATGATCCTCCATTTAGTTTTCATCTGAGCATATGTAATGTGCTTATTAAACAAGAGTCTTTAATTTACCTACTGAAACAGAATTTTATAATTTTATAATTAATGACTCTCACTAGCAAAGCAAAAATGCCCTGGACCCATATGAAAGCAGCTGGGTCATTGGAGGGATCTCAAGTCTTCCTCTCACTCATGAGGCATTTTCAGTGACTGCCAAGAATGGATAAAAGGCTTGGTCCAGAACGGAATTTAAGAAGCTAAATTGGATACTCAGTTAACATATTTTTACCCTGTGGAAGCCACTACTAGTAACCACTTGATCAAAGTAGCCAGATGCCCACACATAACTCCATTTTACCTCCATTCTGCATCAATGTGAATAGAGATGGAAGTTCTTGAATGTAACAACATTTTGAAATAATAAAGGATGGGACTGTATTCTAATCTGAATCAAATTTTCTAGGACTGTGTGTGAGTAACTGGACAACTGGAGGATCATATCCAGCCTCTAATGATAAATGAATGATTTCTCCAATTTTGTTTACCAAGATGCTTTCATCATGTCATTCTAAACTAAGAGCAGCATTTAATATTAGTAAAAGCAAAACTTTAAAACAGCAAACTTTCCAAAAGAAATTTTAGAAAACATAACAAAATATTAGAAACATAAAATTTACTCTGCTTTTGAGCCAACACTGACCTTCTGCTCCAAAAGAAATATGTTTGTAGGGATTGCTGCAAAAGCCTTGTAGCTTGACTTGGTCTTGTATTGCTAGAATGGGTAACCAGAAAGCAAGAGTAGAGATGAAAAGGGGAAGGATACAACATAATTTTAGATGAGTTCTACCAAGTTAAATGACATGTTATTAAATGAAGAAAAAATATTATGCTTGAACAACTTGTTTTTGACAGAAAAAAAATTAGCTCACCATGTTAATATTTTATTAGAATGAAAAGCAAAGAAATATCACAGTGAAATATCAGTATAGCGATTAAAAGCAATTATACACTATATAGTTTCAGAACTTTAAAATATCAATAGGTACAAAGTTACATGTAATTATCTCATTAGCAGCATTTCCTCATAGGAGTACCATTTTATTAATGTGGGTTCTTATTGATTCTCAAAGGAAAGTGGTTCTTTTTATAGTGCCATAATTAACAATTATTATGCCAATAAATTTAATTGAATGTTGTTACATTCTCTTACATCATTCATAAAAATAGACTATGTAAAATTCAGCATCAATTTCTTTAACAAGCAACAAACTATTCAACAATTTGAGTAGAAGTAACATTAACAATTTAATTCCAAATGGAAAAACTAGAAGACCACACTAGAGCTTAAATTTTTTTTTAAAAAACATAATTTTTTAAAAAATATCTCTATACTTTCTAATACAGTTATGATGAATCGAATGATAAATTCCTTTCTAAGTAAAACTCAGAGTAATATAGTTTAGTTTTATGTGGTTTTTGGAGGAGAGGTTTGAGCTTGAGGATGTTGTAGACATCAAGATGTGTACAATCAAAAACCCAGTTTTGGAAGCAACCTGTGCCCATCAGTTGATGGATGGATAAAGAAAACATGGTGTGTGATCTGAAGAGGTAATGAACTTATGCTTCCAAATTATATACAATGTTGTGAACCACTGTTGCTTCAATAAAAATAGTGTAATTAAAAGAAAAAAAGGTGGAGGAGTGAAAATATAAAATGCAACTTGACTAAGTTAAGAATAAGCAGCATCAACAATCTAAATAATTGTAGACTTTAAAATTTACATTATTAATGTCTCTGCATTTTGTAAACAATGTGAATGTTAGCAGCCATCTATGAAGAAACTGAAAATGCTTTTACTTTTCCTCCTTGTTTATTGTACTGTGACTATTTTCCTTTCAAAAAGTGTAATGAGAAAATATAGGTTCAACAAAATGACTCAAGGTAGACTTTTTCATTCATTTGTGATCATTCATTTATGATTCATTTATCCTGTCAATAAAATATGCCAACAATTTTTTTTTAAAAAAAAGAGAATGTGGTGTATATGCAATGAGCTACAATTCAGTCACAAAAAATAATGAAATCTTTCTACTTGCAACAACATGGATGGATCTTAAGGATGTAATATTAAGTGAAATGTGTCAGACAAAGAAAAACAAATATCATATGATGTGTGAAATCTTTTTTAAAAAATCTCAAAAGATATAGAGAATGGACTGGTAATTAGCAGAGGCAGAGGCTGGGGGGTGGAGGAAAAAATGGGTGAAGGGAATGAAAAGATGAAAACATCCAGTTATAAGATGAGGAAGTCATATTATAGTGGCTTTATATTAATAATATTGCATTGCTCATTTCAATGTTGCTAAGAGGGTATATCTTTTATTTTATTGAAATTTTATTTTACATCATTGTTTATATTTTGGGAATATAGGACCTTCCCCTATCAAGTGTTATTGCCCCACCACCATTAACACACCTGTTACCAAAGCACCCGTGGCCCACCACCTTAGTCCCTCCCCACCTTGTTCTCTCCCTCCCCTCACCCCTCTGGATTCCTCAGTTCTATAATCAGTTTTCCAGGGTTAGTTTTTAAGTTTGGCTTTAAGATTTAAAAGTTTGGCTTTTAAGATTTAAAAGTTCTCATCAGAAGAATACAAATGTGGAACTATGTATGGACATAAATGTTCACTAGACTTTTTGTGGGAATCATTTCATATTATATGCAAATACCAAATTATTATGTTATACATTTGAAACTAATATAATGCTATATATTGATTACACCTTAACAAAATTTTTTTAAAAAGTAAAGCCCATTTCTGTCCTAGGTCCCAAGTCACTTAACTAAGTTCACGGCTCCTATCATCTCAAAAGCCTGTGTCTAGGGCAGATTCCTTTAGTCCAACGACAGCAGGAAATTTGCATGAACTGTTTCAGTCCCGTGGAAAACAGACCAAAGGGTCTACAGAAAAGACAGGGTAATCAAATCAAATCAAACCTTGAGTTTTATAGATCTAACCTTCACTCAACTGGTATGCAGAAAGTAAGAGGCTGGCACATCTGGTTCAACCCCTTCATTCAAGATATGAATCTCTTTGATCCTCTGTTTAGTTACCTACCTCTTACTACTTACCTACCTTTCAAGGCAGAACACTGAGATCTAAGTGTTAGAATTGTTACAAAATGTTCCCTTATATTGAGCCAAAACATGCTCCCTGACAACTTACAACAATGATCTTATTTCTCCAGTTCCTGGAATCATGACACATACTAAGATCTCTCTTTTGTATGAAAGCTATACCTCTGTTTTACCTTTCCCTCCCATGCTGATCCTCAACTGAAGAATGTCACTTTCCTCATTACTCTCCGCTGTCAATATCCCTTTGAGCTTTGAAATGGTGTGTGTTTAACTAGAAGTGTTTTTAACACAAAGTAAAATATAGTCATTACTTTCATGATATTAAAAATAAAATCAATTAAAGCAATAAAGACAATAATAATTGCGGTTATTTCCTTCACTTTGGTGGAAAGCTTGGAATATATAGGAGCACAAGATTGGGGTCATTTCATACTGTTGGATCACAGTGAATATGCTATCACCTAAAATTGAGAATCTTTTCATCTTTTTTTAAGCATTTGTTGAAGTTGATCTCCATCCTTTAATTATGCTTTATTTCCTCTAGAACCAATAATAGTAATTTAGGCATTATTTCTATCCACTATCACCTGTTTAATTTGGTTTGTTGTTTTGAAAAGTTTTTACATTATTTCATGAACCATTATTTCATGTTTTTCTTCATTCAAATAATATTCAAAGAATGTGGAGCCCCTTGACACTGGGATATGAAAACCTGATGGGTTTATTTGCATATATAAATCCCATAAATTTATTTGGATGTGATGGATCAACTAATGAATCTGTTCAAAAGATTTATTGAGTATCCAACATGTTCTCTAATAATAGAGATTAGCAGTATGAGTCCCTACTTTCTAAGGTTATGTCCTAATGAACAGAGAAAAATAATAAACAAATAAATAAGCAAGCAAAAGAAAATCCATTCAGAGATAAATAATGCACCAAAAAACTACTGTAATAGAGTGGTTTGGGCAGTTCAAGCCCAAACACATAGAAATATGTCATTAAGCTTTTCATATTTCTCCTTGATCACAATATGATATATATCACAGAAGTTAGAATTTGGAAGGTATTCATAAATATCTGTTGGTTGAAGAAAATGTCTGACTCCAATAATAACTCCTTTTGTAAACATTTACAAACTAAGAAAGTAAGCCCTAATTTTCAAAATTTACCTTCCTTGCTTCATGTCTGAAAAATATAATAAATGGCTCACATATTTTTTTCTGATAAAATTCATTTCCTATAATTTGCATTGGTTACAAAACTAGAAATTTCATCAGTTTTGAGATACAATTTATCTAGACGAAGAGATACAAACTTATTTAGAGCAGCTAGATGTTCTTTCTAGTTCCTCATCTATCTTAGATGTTATGCATCTCTAAGACATATGTCTTAGTCTGAAAACCTTTCTTCAGTCTGAAAACCATTCCTTTGCCATGAAAGATACCTTCACTTCACTATATTTTCTCTGGGTTCTCTTGGCAATATACACTCAATACAATTAATGGACTTCTTTATTCTAATTTGGAACATATTTATTCCACAGCTGTCCAAGACTTCCAGGTGTTAGACCAAATACACTGGTTTCTTTTTTTGCTTTAAAATTACCTACTCAAGGTAATTACAACTTGAATCACAGACTATAGTATATAGGCTTGAATGAGCAGCTAATAATTAAAGGTAGAAATGACTAGCCAGTTATTCAACCCAGTAAAATATTATTGACACCTATTATAACTTATGTTTTCAGTCAATATTCAATAAATATTCCTTAAATACCTACTCAGTGACAAGTACGGGGCAAAGTTTAGGTTTAGAAAAGCAAATGGCATTTTAGTATATAAATTTGTAAGAGCTAATCCTATTTATAAATCAATACTAGATGTTTCAACATAAATACTGGATGTGAAGGTCAGAAAGAACATATCCTTTTTCTTCAGAAAACAGTTCCCACCTCTCTTCTATTCCCTATTGCTGATTGCTAAAATTCAACAACCAACTCCAGTAATAAAGACCCATAAGGTTACAAAGCAACTGTTTGTTGCCTTGAAATCAGGGGTTTGACTCCTGGTTATATTGCACCTAAAATGCAGATGAATGGTAGAATCCAAGATAGCAAATAAGGAAGTTTTGGTAAACAGTCACCTTACCACCATGGCTACCTTCTTTTTTCCAGAAGCATCCAGAAAGCAACTCAATGATCATGCTTGTACCACCCAAGTCAAAAATCTCACCAGTATTTTCCCTGAGATGAAAGTTCAAGCCAAGCCCACTTCACAGAAAGAGATTGCTTAGGTGGTCCTGATAACTGAAGCGGGGAGAGGGTGTCTAAATCTGGCTACAGACTATGACCCAACAGAGTTGATGAAAGAGGTAGCCCCTAGAATACTTCACTGAGTTTTTTGGTTTGTTTTTTTTTTGGGGGGGGGTTCCTACTATTCTAAATTTATCAGATTTATTTCTTTGTATTACAATACTTTGTCTTCCCTAATAGACTGACAGGTCTTTTAGAGGAAAGATTTATATTATTTCTATCAATTAACACCAACCTGGCACAGAACAGATATTCAATAAATATTTGCTGACTTAAAGAGTACTTAATTAAAGATTACAATAAGATATATGATTTATTTATAAGTTAATTCCTCATTTGTTGTTCAAGTCCTAGACAAGAGTCCCCTTCCAAACAAGTCCCAAAAGCATTTCCAATGTTATTTCTAAAGCCATCTTCCTTCAAAGAAATGAACCTCCAAAAATTTGAACTCATGTTTATTTTTTCCTTTGAAAACTCTTCTCTTTAAGTTAAACTTCTCAAGCACCCTCAATTAAAATGCAAATACTCGCCAAAGACTAAAGGAAAAGTTTTTGTCAAAATCTTCTGACACTTGCTGCTAGGTGTCAATTCAGACACTGTGAATCATTGCTAAGATCAATTCAGAAAGGCTAGCTGGAGAGAAGAAAAGGGGATGGGATACTGAATTAATACAGCAAAGGAAGTGAGGGAGAGCAGAAATGGGAAAATCATGAAAATTCTGGAATCCCCAGAAAGGCACCATTAACTGTGTAGCAGGGATAGAGTAAAAGATTTTATTTATTTTTATGTTTTTAAAGATTTGTTTATTTATGCAAACAAGAGCTAGGGTACAGGCCAGAGATGTAAGGGGTGAGAGGATCCACCAGAGACAGAGTAGGGAACAGAACAGACTGAAATACACTACTGAGGGGAGCAGCAGGTGAGACAGGAGAGATCTACCTCGCCATGTGGGTTGCTCCCTGGTTGGCCAGGAATCAAACTTGTGCTGCAGAGACTGCAGATTGCATCATAGTGCAGCGCTTAACCCCTTATGCCATGAGGGAGGCCCCAGAGTAAAAGATTTTAAAGCAAAAAGAGATAAAGGAAAAATAAAGGCACAGAAGTTCTATCAAAGACTTAGAGGTAGCTTATAAGACCCCACAAGACTCAGCTCAAAGTCACTTACACCTTCCTCTGACAACCTCAACTTCCCCTCACACCACTATTGTCACAATGCCCCACCCTCCCAGTCCCTTGTCTGCTCTCTATAGCTGCCAAGACCTCTCTGGTTTCAGGGATTTTTCCTGACTATATTCTCTTAAGGTGTATAAGTAGATGTCACCTCATTGGATGTCAGATTTTCAAAGAAATTTATTTTGACCACCAATATATACTTATGACACCATTCCTTACCCTACTACACTTTCCTCCTTATCACTTATCACCTTATAAGACCCAGGAAAATTTACATGGAAAGCGGGGGAGGTATGGTATTGTTGATTGTATCTCTTTCTCCTTTGAGTGGGCATTTTTGCATATTTTATTTGTTGCACTAGCCTCATGGATTTGGAAAGTGCCTTATACATAATAAGCACTCAACATATTTATTGAATGAGCAAGTGAATGAATGAGTTATTGAACTCAGTTTACCTATCTTAGCTCATGGGGCTATTTACCATATTGCTCATATCCCAGATTACATGCAGATCAGTTGAAATGGAGAAATTCACACAAGTTGCCAATGTGACATTTTGAATTGTTCTGATGCCTTAAAGGAATGAAAGTTCATGAATAAAACACCAATGATAAAAATTCATGAAATATAAAAATGCTCCCAACAGAGTCTCTAAACAAACTATGTCCAAATAGCTTTTGGGTCTGGGCAAGCACACCTGCCACTGGGGGGCCACATAATTAGAAAAGAGCTTCAGAGCATCTTCAGTGACTGGCAAGTTGCATGGAATGGCCAAGCCAAATTCTGAAATGGCACTTCATGGTAACTCACTAGAAGAAAAATTTTAAATGATTTTATAAATAAAAGCAAAACACATTGGGAGCCCAGATACAACACCGTGGATTAATTTTGTAGTATTTTAGACTTTTCCAAGAGGGAGAAAAAAAGTCTCAGAAAAGATGATGATCAAAGGTAGCCTAGTAACATTCAGGAGATGCCCATTCTGTCTAGGGTCATGATTATAATGTAAAATCATTTTTTGAGCTACATCTGAAATTAAAACATATCAATTATATCAAACGAATGCAAAGAGATTCAGAAATTTGAGATTCTATCTATGGAAAAGAAACATCAAACATGCTTTTTACCTGAGACTAGCTCAGCATACTCCAGCTATTCCATTTTATTAATATCAAAGTACAGTAGGGCCCAGTCTTTGAACTAATATCTTTCAAGCATTCATGTTTTAATTTGATGACCATCTATATTCTAGGACCTCTTTCCATTTGTGAGCTGGCACTGAGAAAAACTGATCTAAATCTGAAGCTCTTTGACTTCAAAGCGAGCCCTGTGCTCGGATTAGCACCATACTGGAAGTAGCAAGTCAAGAAACAATCCATGAACGCATCTAATTTTTTTATATCACTAAGCTTTTGTCTATTTTCTCCTATCAATCCATAAAATAATCTTAGCAATGTAAATAAAACAAGTCAAACATCAAAAGAAACTAGGATATGATCTATCTATTCCAGCATCAATTTAATGAATTTTTATACTAAAATCAAAATTCTTGCAAATAATACTCTGCAATAAATAAAACATAGGCTGATTTTTACCTGAGCAATACCTGACATAATAGGAAGAAAAAAGAGGGAAATGAATATGAAAAAGAACGGCATGTCTCAGAGCAGCTATTTTTGCAGGAGTTATCATAAATTTTGCCTCTTATAAGAAAAATGTTTCCATTCAAAGGAACAGATAAAAGTAGATAAATTATAATCATATTTCATATTTTCCTGATCACTAAATATATCATTTCTATAGCTTTTGAAAGCATGTCTAAGCTAGCATTTTACTAACTTGAAAATAAAGAAATTACACAATAAAGCAAAAACTGATATTTCTTCAATATTAGGAGCAGTGAGTAGCTGGGGAAGAACAGGTCTTCAACAAATAGAACTTGACTTCATCAAAAACCCTGGGCTCCCCTTTTTCCAGCTTTTAAAAAAAAAAAGGACAAAACAAGAACAAAGCAGAGTAAACCACAGACAGAAACATTTTAAAGGAGCCTCTGGCATAAAATCACTTTTCACAAAGGTTATGAATAATAGAATTGTATGGGAGAATGATTTTAAAATTGTTAGTAACTTTAGAAAAAAGAAATTTTTAGGTCAACTGTATTTTTTTGGTACTATATCATAAACTATTTCCATAACCACACATAGGTATTGAAATGATAATGACCAGGTCATTTTACCTCAAATATAGAAGATTTTCAAATTTACAATTACAAAAAAAATTTAGATTTTTCTCCAACCCATTTTCTTTGAAAGTTTGAAATACAAGGGCTTAACAATCTCTAAAAAGCTACATTTTTAAATGACCCTAACATCATATATATTGAGAATTTTGGTAATTATTACATAATAATGATGCTCTCCTTCATAAAAATTATTAAATAAGGGTTAAAGTGATCATAGGAGTAATTACTTTGTTGCAATAAATCATAGTAACAAAGAATATGGCTTCAAGAAATCATAGGCTTAAATTAATATAAATGTCAGCTCTGGCAGTACATGATATATGACCTATTCATTGAATTTAAATTTCTTGGTGTGTCAAATGGATATAGAAATATTACCAAACTCACAGAAATTAAATGAAAAATTAATTTAATTTTTAACTATTTTATAATAACTACTTCTATAATTCACTTTTATAATTCACATCTGTGACTTTAATTGTCATTACTATCATCACTACTTGATACAGACCATCGTATGTCTCCATATGCTGTTCTCTGAGATCATCTATATATTTGGTCAGGTTGCTTACCATTTCTGAAATTATAACTTCCTTTACCATATTACATAATATTGCTATTATATTAAACTCAGGCAATAATTATCTAATAATTAATAAAACACTATGTTAATGTTGCCTTATACTTATTTTCTAGCCTTATTGGATATTTAATAGCGCTATACAATTTTTCCACATTATGTGTATTTGTTTCTGCTAAATAAAATTACTTTTAAGACAAAATATCTCTCTTACTTTCCCTTAAAAAAATTCCCAGAAAACCTAATAGACCATAGGTATTTGATGCAAGCATGTATAGCTGAATTGTATTGCACAATCATTAAGAAGAATATGTGGGTTATTTTATCTTGCCCATCTTAAGTTCACTATCTCAACATGACAGAGTTGATCATGGTCTCCATGGTGTTTGGAAGCTCTAAAATCTGTTTATCCATATACTGTATTGAACATCCCCCTCCCTTGCTAATAGAGTCACTTTCATAATTTTATTTTATTTATACAAGAATTATCAAATTCTGGGGATATAAGGTCCACATCCTGAATTACTTGAGAATAGTCGGGAAGTCAACATTCTCTACAGCAGTTTCTTTTTTTTTTTTTTAAGATTTTTTTTTATTAATTTTTATTTATTTATTTATTTATTTATACAAGCACTGGGTACAGTCAGAAGCGTGGGAGGGTGAGAGAATTCACCAGAGGCAGAGCGGGGAGCAGAGCAGGCAGAAGGACTGAAGTACACTGCTGAGGGGAGCAGCGGGCGGCAGGAGAGGTCTGCGCGCCATGTGGGACCCTCCTCTGATGGCCGGGGAGCAGCCGGGGATTGAACCGGCGCCGCAGAGGCCGCGGGCAGCTTCGCAACCCAGCGCTCAACCGCTGCGCCAGCGGGGAGGCCCTACAGCAGTTTCTTTTTCTCAAGACAAATGAATTCTCTAGGCCACTCCTTCAAATGCTTCCCTTCTATTGCTAAAATAAATGCCTGTTTCACATTAACATAAATACTGATTTCACATTCTTGCTCAGTGGGTTGCTTCAAAGCATTTAAAAGCCAACTTTTCTCCTCTCTTAATTCTATTTCCTGATACACAGCTGTTTATCCTTCCTGTGTTTCCTAATTACAAAGTATTTAGTGTTTATAATAAACCAAATAATTTTCACAAATTTATATTATTTTCAGTCTGATGTGTATTTAGCTAAATTCATATTTGGTTTAGTTTGTGGTTTGGGGAGCAATAAAGAAGTCATCATCATAAAAGAGGAGGAAAATAAATAATAATTAATAAATGCAGGCAAAAGGAAATAGAAAATTTTCAAATTGGCTTGGCCAAGACCTAAGATAATATTTCATTTTATACTAATCTCGTCTACTCTTCCTTCAGTATAGGATATATTGATGGATGTTAGGGTCTTATTAAATAATAAAAAAGGTGTTATATTCCCAAGTCTAAACAAGCTGCCTGGGATCGATGGTAATCAATGAGATAACTCATATTGTACCTACCAAAAAAAAGATCTTTGGAGACATAGATATAAGAAGTTGCCCAGAGGAGTACTTGTAAAATCAAAGGGTCTTACAGAACCATGTGCTTTAATTCATCTCCAAACAAACCAAATCCTAACCCCCTTGTATTTTTCCTTCTTTGTAGGAACAGAATGAATATCACAAATACTGATTTTTCCCCTGGAAAAAAGATTCTTCCATATTTCAAAATAAGCATGCACCATGCAGCATGCAAAAAGTACCTTAGGTTTCTTATTTTCAGGGTCTGTTGACAGGGACAATGTATAAGGTGAAATCAGCTCCTTGGTTCTTGAGAGAGAGCTGGGAGGTGATGGGGTTGTAACAGTTGACCTGTGGTTAGATATTGAGCTTTCAGACTTCCCAAGTCTTGAAGGCAAACTACCACTGCCACAATTTGCGTGCAGTGCTGAGGGACTGAGCTGGAGCACCTGGGTAGGTAGATTAGCACAAGGGAGAGAAGAAGACCCCAAATTGTGGAGCGAAGCAGAACTAGCACTGGAGACAGGGGGTGAAGGAAGAATTGAAGGAGTCTCCCTCTGGCCAAATAGCTGTGGTGATGTTTTCTTGGATCTGTTTATGAGATTTGAAAGCATTGGGGAAGGATGGAAACTTTTCTCTGGTGAGGAGTTCATGGCTCCTTGGTTAGTGGGAGGAGGTACAGAAGAGAATTCAGAGGAGGCTGATGTAGAAGGATGCATGTGAGTACTCTTGTTTTTTTCTGGACCTGTGAGGTCAGCATCTTGTTTGCCCTTTGAAGAAAGAGGAGATAAGCTTGGTGGTATGGGGGGAAGACCTGCAGGACTCGATGTATTGGTTTGTAACAGGGAGAGTGTTGGACTGCTCTTCAAAGAAGTGGGTGACAGAATTTTCTCTACATTCAAAGAAAGAAGGCTGTCAGTGGCATGTTTTGTGGGAGTAGGGTCAAGTACCTGAGAAAAGGGAGCAGATTTGGTGAAAAGGGGCAAGTGAAAGAATTGCTGGTTATGTTCAGAAAACTGGTTTTCTTCTTGCTCCGGAGACCTGGCTCTCAGGGAGCAACTTGAGAGAGATTTTTTAGGTGTGTGGGGGGCTTGCTTTATTTTTTGATCAAGTGTGAGTGTGGAAGAAGCCAGGGAGTTGAGAGAGAATGTAGGACAGGATGCAGGGGAAAAGGGCCTCTGGTGAGATGGGTTTGACTTGAGGATTGCAGTGAGAAGGGAAAGTCGGGAGGGCACCTGGGATTTCGCTCCTGATTTTGAGAGATTTCCAGTAGATGACGTTTGGCTACAGATAGTGGAAGAAGAGCCATGGAAAGAGGAGGTAAATGGCTTTGGACTTGGAGAAAGTGAATGCATGACAATACGGACTGGTATGTACAAGGCTGAATTCGACTTGAGAGAAGCACTGGAGGATGGTAAAGAAGATGTTCTAGGACTCTCTCTGGAGCTAAGTACATCTGAAGTTAAATCTGTTGATTTCTTCAGGACTTCAGACTTCAGTCCAGGACGTTGAGCTGCTGTACTTGAACTGGATAAATTAGAACCTGATAATTGAGTAGAGTGGGGAAACTCTGACGTTGAAGAGGTGCCCTTCAATGCAAAATAAGGTGAAGAGTGAGCGGAAGTTTGAAAATACGTAGCTGTTTCTTCTACCAGGGCCCCACTGACATCCAGTCTCCTAGTGTGGAACTCCTCTAGGACAGAGGCTCCGTCGAGGTTAACTGGGTCAGGTGGTGTTTTCAGATTAGTTGAAGAAACAAAGGAGAAAGCAGGTGCTTTACAGGCAAGCTGCTCAGAGGTAGTGGGAGAAGTTGACTAGAGGAAAGAGAAATAGACAGATTTAATAGGACATTAGTTGTGAAATTATCAACTGATTCTTGTTAATTGTGTGTTTATGTTAAAACACAATTTATACAAAAGGAAGCACCTTAAATCTCCACAAACATGAAAGGAATCCTGCTCTGCTAATGAGTCATTGCTTTAAATTTGAAATAAAATATGAATAGACTATGAAGTATTATACACATCACCTTATATATTTCACAGAATGAAAGACAACGTGAAATTTTATATTTATGTTTCCATTTGGAAAATAAATCATTGATGAAATCTTACTCATCTTAACCTAGAATTGTGTGATTACAAAAGACTTAAAATCACCAACACCATAAATTTCAAAATTCACTTTAGAAAATAGATTTTCTTTTGTTGTAAGAATATAAACAATAATAACAATAATGGCCACAATCCTTAAAAAATGTAACAAACTTCAAGTTTTTAAAATCCTATACCCTTGGATTGCTCCTACCTATTTTAACCTGAAAAAAAAGGCTCAGATTTCAAAAGATGCATCACCCACCAACAGCATTCATGGTGAAATTGAAAGAGTGAAAGTAAAGTCCAATATATAGATCTTTGTTTACCATATATTTTCCAAAGTACTTCCAGAATGAACATTTAAATAATGATTTAAGTTCTCCTGGGAGAATCAGGTATTTTTTTTTATTTCAAAAGAAGCAAAATGTAATATGCCGGAAATGATGCAACCCACAAATCCCACATCAAATAAAAAGAAAAAAGTTATATTATTTCCCATGAGAGACTAAGAAAAAACCTGTGAAATAACAGGGTGTATGCATTCTCATACTATTTTAAAAATCATCCAGCACTTTAAACAAATACTGAAATCATGATTCCAGAACCAAGTCTTTTAAACAGGTATCCTTCAAAATTGTTGATTTGATTTTATCTGTCCACTAGAGAAAAATACTTGAGTCTAGAAAAGAATTAAGGGAATATAAGCTATTCAAAATATTAATGACATATATTATTAATAACTTAAATGCAAATATACTGCATGTATTAACTGTATTAATATATAGGATATATGCAGTACATTATATTGCAGAGAAAATGTATATGAACATACCAATTAAACATGGGAAAAACTTGATTTACAAATGCAGTAATAGATATTTCTTGATTTTGCTTTAGAACATGTTGAGCTGTCCATAAGACACAATGCAAGATTTTCATACTTTATAGCTTTGAGTTCTAAAAATATTTGAAGCTGATCAATTTAAACAACTCATCCAGACTTCTAAGTGTCTGAGTAAACATACTTAAAATAGACCTTGCTTGGGCCTCCCCTGGTGGCGCAGCAGTTGAGCGCTGGGCTGCGAGGCTGCCCGCAACCTCTGTAGTGTGGGTTCGTTCCCTGGCCGCCGGCGAGGGTCCCACCAAAAAAAAAAAACCTTTCTTTCTATATGTAATAAGTTCATTCACATGCTTATTTGCAGCACAGAATTCCTGCCACAGAAAACACTAGCATAAGCCAGAATACCCCAAAATCAAGGATAATTGAAAGTCCAACAGAATTTAATCAAATTGAAAAAGAAATCTTAAAGAAATCTTGTTTAAGTTATACCTAGAAACAGCTCTGCTTAGCTAATGTTATATGACTAATGCATTTGATTAATCATAAATGAAAGAGCTTCTCTAATTGTTTCCAATGACAGGTCCTTCCTCACAGAAGGAATAAAGACATTTCAAGACCATGCATAATATCTTTATATGTTATACAACAGCTGTTTGGTAAAGAATATTGCAAATTTATAGTAAGAACAAAAAAATTCCATTACCTTTTCAGTCCTGTTGTTTCTAAATAATTTCAACTTACATGAGAAATATTAACTCATCCTGATTATCTACAAAATTATCATTGTTAAAATCATAGGGCTGTAATTTTAGAGGATAAAACTATGCACTCCAACTTTCTCAAGATTATGACTGCTAGTTACAAAATATTCTACTACATTGAGACATATTTTATGTAATATAATTCAGAATTTTATTGATTTTAATAATTGTTTATTGGAGAACTTCTAAAAGAAAGACTGAATGTTACTGTTTATATTAATCTACATATAATTTTATTCTATTTTTCTATGTACTATATTAATAAGTGTTTGCAATATATTAATTTCTAATTGTAATACATCCAGATAGTTTATTAATTTATACTAATATAAAAATATGGCATCATATTTTCAGAAAATTCATAGGAGTTAGGAATACATTTTTTTACAAAAAAGACTGATTTTCCTAAATTCTTCTCATTGAGAATTATTTTAAAGAGGGGCTAAAGACATGAATAACTTTAAGAAGAAACAACAAATGAATACCTGTCAAGTAGCTCAGAATAGGTCCTTCACTGAACAATTTTTCCTGTAAATCCCTTACCTGAGATAATAAATTTCTCTTCTGATGGCTACAAAATATTTCCATTCCTTTTTCCTCTTCCACTAACAACACTTACACTATTTGCTAGTTTTTGTTACTCTAATCCCTTCTCTCTCAAGCCTATTCTTGTCTGCTCCACCACTTCTCTCATCCTTTTTGATTTCTTTGCTTCAAACACCTCTTAGGAGCTATGTTTTCTAACCCCTAGGCCTCTTTGGAATCCTTGAGCCACCTTATCACATTCCTCTGAGTTATTCTCAAATTGCTTTTCTCCTAAAAACCCAATCCTGACCTCTGGAATATATTCACAATACTCTAGGTAACAAGCAAACCCATCAACTGCCACAGTGCTTCTAGAGCTAGTCCCCTTAATGCTGCTATAAAAAAATTTTAACACAACTCTGATGTGATTGGCAGGGTCACTGCACTTGATTTATAGAGATTTGTTCTATGCAAGCATGTGAGTTGAGAGTGACATAGAACTTGCCTGTTTCTATGCAGAAAGAACACCTTTCCTTAAATCACATATCATCTGGGTAAGGAATTATAGATTAGTGTCACCAAAAATTTAGGGTTTATAGTCCTAACTGGGTCCTCTACATCTCAGCTTTTTTGGTTGGTTGGTTGTATTTTTCCTCTCTTTTACTTGAACCTCAGTTTCCTCTCTTGTTTTTTTTTTTTTCCTCTTTCTATTTTACCTTTATTTTTTAAACCATCTGAATTTGTAACTTTATTAAATAATAGATTTTTAATACCATGCTTAGTTATTTTATGATTATTGGACTGTTCTTTCTGGGAACTTAGCCTTGAGATTATAGACTACAATATAACCTTGGCATATTGTCAAAATTGAAGGTCATATTAAATAAAAACTACAGCACTAAGAGTCAACCACCTGTGGAAAGTAACAGTTATTTAGTGTCACTCATATGGTAGAGTGACACTATAAGATAGGTGTTATTAGCTCTAGTTTATATATTCTTTTATTTTAATCAAATTTGAATGTTTTGATATTAGTTTACATAGCTATATAATTTTGGAGTACAGCTTCATACCTCAACATCATATACTCCCACAATACAATGATGGAAACAACATGATCTCTTCTGTTCTAAACAACAGGTCTTCTAAAAAGTTAACACTCTGTACACATACTATCTATTTATCACTTTTCTCATTGTACTCAACAGACAAACTAGATTCCTTTTCTCCAATGAAAATTTTGATTACCAAGAAACCAAATTTTTCTAGATCTACCTTCATTGTGTTTCCTTTATTCTATAAGAAAATGAAGCTTTTCATTTTTTTAAATGTAACTTTCCTGTGTACTTTGAATCACAGGAGCTCTTGCCTTGTAGGAATTTCATTCCTTAAGTTCTCCCTCAAATACTATGTACCCATAATTTTTCTATTTCTTTCTATTTCTCTCATCCTAGCATAAATATAAATTAGATCAAACTTAAAAAGTATAATAATAAATGTCATGGAGTGGATTGTAAAATTGCCTACAGTTCTCTACTCTTTGTACTGAAGAAGCAAAGTCCTATTCTTCATCTTTTAATCTCAGCTGGTCATATGATTTTTTTGCCCAATGGGGCATTCATAAACACAGTAACCACCTCCCCCATCCAAAAGAAATTTTTTCCATTCCCAGCACCTGCCTAAAACTTCAGATAGTACCAGATCAAAAATATACCATTTTTCCTATACACATGTACTTATGATAAAGTTTAATTTATAATTGCATAAGCACAGCAAAAGATGACCAACAATAATAATAGAACAATTATAATAATGCACTCTAATAAAAGTTATGTGAATGTGGTCTCTCTCAAAATATATTATTGTATGTAACTGAAGCTGTGGAAAACAAAATCATGGATAAGAAGGGACTCAAGTATCAAACAAGCAATAAAGGCTTGAAAAGCATTTGTGCACTGGAGCTTACTGACTAGCTCAGTACAGAACATTGCATGAGGTGAGTGAGCCTGGGCTTGTCTACTAGAGGATGAAAGACCACATCACAACTAACCAGACACCAGAAGCTAACCAAGTACCAGTTACCAACCCAGCAATCAAATGCTGGGTTGTGAATGCATCAGTGAACCATTGCAAAGATCCACTGGACCTCTCCCAAATTTGTAGAGGCACCCAGGCAAATTTTTGAGCTAAATAAATGATTGTTCTTTGAAAAGGCAAAGTTTTGGCATGGTTTGTTAAACAGCAGTGGCTAACTTATGAAGATATGTGCACAGGCATATACCACGATGTCAGCAGGCCCTGATTTTCCTTGCACCAGGCCTGTGCTGATCTCCTCTCAGTCACATCTATTCCATACAGTCACTCTATTGATTTCTTCGCTTGTTGTGTGTGGTCCACACACCATCCAGGGACTTCCCAAAGCATCATGCCCTTGTATATACCCCTCTTAAATATGTGACTTGTGTAATAGAAACTGGTATAGAAGAAGGGGTTTTTCAGATGTGATTAAGACACCTAATCAAGTGACTTTAAGTTCACTTAACAGGTGTAAATAAAATCTATGGGCATCTAACAGGTATGTACCTAAGCAAGTGAGCTCTTTAAAAGAGGACAAAAGAGTACATCAAAGTAGCAGTGACTCCTTTTCTCATTAGGTGGCTTTAAGAAGCAAGCTGCCATGAATTCTACAGCCTCAAACACTGAATTCTGCTATTAACAGAATTCTGCTATTAACATGAGGATCTTACAAGCAGATCCTTCCCTAGTAGATGAGAATGCAACCTAACTGACACCTTGTCTTCAATCTGTAAGATCCTGCACAAAGACTCAGATCAGTTGTGCCAAGACCTCTACCCTATAGAAACCAAAAGAAAATAAATAGTTATTTTTGAAGTCACTAGTTTGTTATACTCTGCTATGTAGCAATAGAAAACTAATGCACCGTCTCTAACCTCTTAAGAGTTTTTACCCCCTGCTCTACCACAGAAACTATTATTGCCACTGGCTAGATGACAATTTTTCCTTAACCCAATAGATACTTCAATTCCTTATCTTTTCTTATTTCTCCAGAGAATCTCATATTTCCAATTTCTCCCTCCTTTATCTGTGGCCTCCATTTCATTACTCTCTCCTGGTATATTTCCTGTCTTTTGATGAGACCTTTTCATATGCCTTGCCTTCTTCCATCCGCTTCTTGTTTTAGTTTTTTTATTATTTTTTTTCTTACATGGCTGTAGTCCCCATAGTTCTCCGACCACCCTATCACCTATAAACCATCACCACATTCCCTGTGTTCATCCTTCCCTTTTTCCGTCCCCCTCCCGCCTTCTCCCTTGCTATATGCCTCAGTTCTATGGTCAGCTTGCTAGTTCTGAATTTTTCTTCATCTTTCATTGATTTTCTCTATATTCCGCATGCAAGTGTGACCATTGGTATTTATCTTTTTCCTTCTGACTAATGGCATCTAGCATAATCTTACTCAGCGATCAAAAAAGACACTCATTGTCATTCTTCTACCCTCTTCTATGATGATACAACTTTGACTATTCCCACGGTCTGAGTGGTGCTCCCTCTCTCCCTTAATGTCATCCATGGTTCTTGGAAATTGAAACTTCAAGAGAAAAGTAAAAAACCCAACCCTCCAATGACATTTTGTTCAGTTTCAGATTGGTATATTTCCCCCATTAATGTTCTCACAAAAGGATGTGGAATGAAAACAATGTTATCTGAGGACCTGCTGTACTTCTAAAGCCTACACCCCGAGTGTCTAATGCCTGACATATTACCTTCACAAAGGAATGAAGAAATAAAGTGTATAGTGGATGTAGGAACAGAAGGAAACAGAGCCGGGAGGTAGTGTCTCACTGAGGGTTTCATCACCTGCCTTAGTGACTGTAGTTCCTTCCTCTGTCCCAGAACCTGGATCCTGGGCAGTAGAGGTGAGCAGGGACAGGGGACAAGAGTTACTCTGATTTTCAATTTAGTCTTTATCTCACCAGCAAAAAAAAAAAAAAAAGAGTCCTAACATCAGTCAGTTCAGGAGACTCTCCCTTTTAAAGGAGTTTGGTTTTGTCAAAGCAGTTTGATTTTCATAAATGCTTCCTCCGCCCTGTGGAGTAATGGAACAAATGATTTCCCCCAGAAGAAACAGCAGGCCATCCATCAGAAGTCAGAGGGACTCTGCCAGCAACAAAGCAGAACCTAGGGCCTCCCACTGAGTCAGAAAAATCCTCCTACGTGTGCCCGCATCACTCATGAAAGATTGAAGAGAAGTTGCAGGTAGGAATCATACTCATCTGAGGTATGTAGTGAAATGGGGAGGTGGCAGAGGGAAAATCACTAGAAAAAGATTGCTAAAAAATAAATCGCTTGGTCACACATACCACATCAATTAAAAGAAAAAGCACCTGTCAGTTTTTAAGCATTCTACTGTCTCAAGGAAATTACATGATCAAGAAGGTTCACCCAGAATACAAGTTACTTCTTGATTCACCTCATCTCCTTGTGCAAGGTGCACTCACTTTTTTTCTTCATTGTCAGGCCCCACGTTCTGCTCTGCACATAGTTAGAAAGTCAACCAGCTGATGGTCATTACTTCCTGGCCTCTTACTGATCTTAACAAACTTGCCATTTTCCAGGAAAACAGTATTGAACTTGAAGCAAGTGTTCCCAGCAGTTAGCAGAAACCAACATGGAAGGTTAGCCCCCCAGCTTTTTGTCAGTTTCAATCTCTAAATTCCTAAGGCTAAAAGTGATGGATATTTGTTTTAATAAATAACAGACAGAGCAGTCGCACTTCTGCCTGGTACTTTTAGGCAGGAGTCCCTGGTTTTCTTACACACTCTTTTGTGGTTCCTCTCAGCTGTAGATTCTCATCAAGGAGTCTCTATAATGATGTCCATTCCCCCTATTCAGATGACAGGATGATGTGAAAAGGAGGCAATTTGTTCACTTATTCATTCTTTCACCAGACACTTTGTAAGTACCTACAGAGTTCCAGGTAGGAGCAGGCAGTGTTAAGAGATGGGAACCAATGGTGAGAACAGTTTTTGTCATCACAGCATTCACAAATATACAGGGGTGAGAGACACGTTTAAAAAGTGTTGTGATACAATGTGTGGGCATCATCATATTTGTGTATACCATTATAAAATTGAGACTTGGGGGTGTATAAATAAAGAAGGTTTCTATATCTAATACTCCATCCAAATACCTTATTGTAGTTCCTTTTGCATGGACCCATGAAATCTATTTAATAAATATGTGTGCTGATCAAATTTTCTAGAATTTCATGTAAGAACCTCTTTTGACTCCAGTCAATTTTTATCTCATTTTCCATGTCCTCTCCTCAGTTCTTACATTTAATCTACTTTTGATCAAATAAGTAAAAACCAAACTCTACACATGATCCTTACCCTGTGCCCCAAAACATGCCGTCATGTCAAACTTCTTAATAAATAATTTGTTGGGAAGCTGCCATGGGCTAGGCACTGTTTGAAGCACTTTACATATATTATTTTACTTAATCATCACAAGAAAGGGTAATATCATCATCACCTCATATTACAAATGTGGAAACAAATGATTTTAATTTCAGGTAACTTGCCCAGAGAAACATGGCCATAAATTGCCTGTTTCATTTCTGTTTTCTCATACTATCCCTCCAACACATGACCTCCCTTTCCTTACCTCCTACCCATTTCTCAATTTAATTTCTCTCCCTATCACCCCATTCACATAATATCCATTAAGATCCCCAAATACCCTCCTAAACTTCCAGATTTAATAGATTTTTAGGACCCCACTTTATTTGACTTTGTTTATATTTTTCTAGATATCATGCTTATATTATATAAAAAATAACTTGTTTTATTTATTTGGCCCTGTTACAGACTACTCTTTGGATTGGAAGTCCCTTTCACTGTCATTGCACAAAACCCTTCTCTCCAACTTCTTTGTTCTCCTCTGCATCTCTTTCACTGAATTCTCTTCTCTCACAGTTTGATATTTTCTGACTTTCATAATTATATTGTCTTGTTCCATATTTTTTCTCCAGGGGTAAATATCTCCTTTCTCATTACTTCAACTTAAGTAGTAAATATCTCCAGTCTCATCTCTTCTGTGGCCCAGATTCATAGTTCCACCTGCATCTACCCACCACTGTACAGTGTGACCAGGCATTTAAAAGTTAACATAAGATGCTTTATTTCTTCCTACCCCTTCTCAAGACTAGTAATTCTTTCCTCAGTTAATGATGTCAACATTCAACTAATTCCCTCAGCTCTGCATTTCATCCATATTTAATTTTTCCATATATTGTCAATGAACAAATCCATTTAATTCTCCCTCATAAACATCTCTTCTTATTCCCACTGTTACTGCCTTAGCTCTAAACTTTATCACAGATCTTTCAGAAAAATTGCCCTGTGTATATATGTGTATAGTCTCCTCTCTTTTACTCTAGTATTATCTCGTAGTAACATAATTCTTGGACTTTGATACCAACATTTAAGAAGTCAACATTTAAATCATTACTATTTTTTCCTAAATTTTATTTGAGAAGAATTTGATTCAACAGATTATTTTATGTAGCATTTTAATTTTGACTTATACTTTAAAATTTTAAATTGTTTGGTGATTTATTTAAAAAGATTTATTTATTTATGTATACTAGAACTGGGGTACAGGCCAGAGGTGCAGGAGGGTGAGAGGAGTCACCAGAGACAGAGCGGGGAGCAGAACATGCAGACTGACTGAAATACACTGCTGAGGGGAGCAGCAGGCAAGACAGGAGAGGTCTGCTGCACCATGTGGGTTGCTACCTGGCCAGCCGGGGATCGAACTCCTGCTGTAGAGGTTGTGGACAGCTTCATAGGTTGTGTCTTCAGCCCTTGTGCCACCAGGGAGGCCCTGTTTGGTGATTTTTTAAACATGCTTTTCCTTTAACATACTACTTCAATGAACAAAATTTCAACCCAATGACTTTTCTGATATGTATGTTTCTTTTTCCTCTCAAATTTTATTGATTTACCATTCATTTCCATATCTATATTGACTATGTCAAGATAATAGTCAACTCAAAGAATAAAATGTTTAATAAAAATGGATTTAACATGGACTTTATATTTAAGTACCTGACAATATGCTAGGCAAAGATAAGGCATGAACCTAAATATCTATAATACCTGCTGGAATATGATTTAAAGGATATATGGAAAAAGCTACCAGAATTATATTGAGGGAGAGTTAGCCTTCACTGAGGAAACCAAAGGAGACCTCACAAAGGAGTCAATAACTGGGCAAAGACTTCAGGATGTGAACTTCAAATTATTTGCTTTTTTACATATTTTTTGAACATCAACTCTGTACAAGACACTGTACTGAGTACTAGCGATGCAGAAAGAAACAAAGACAGACCTTGAGTTCAAGTTGGTCTCTGTCTAATGAGGAAGAAAAATAAAATCAATAATTACAACCTGTTAAAAGGAATTATAGTAAGGATTTTGTACAAAAGCTATAAAACTACAAGGAAAATGACAAAGATAGAAGGGACAACTGACTCTTCTCCTAAGAGACTATCTCTAGGAAGAGGTGCTACTTAAGTTGGACTGAGAGTATCAACTAGTCTAAACCAAAATAGTGGCAAGTTTGGGAAAGAAAAAGGCATTACATACAGAGGAATCAAGAGCTCAATGATGGAAAGGTAAGTGTGTACTTTTGTGATGATTCAAAAGAACTAAAGAAGAAAGATGCATAATATATATAGGAAAAAAAAACATTTTGACCAGTTTATTGAAAGGTTAAAGGCCAGGCTGAGATCTGAAGACATTTTTAAGAACAGTAAAATATGCTGACTGATGATGCTGATTTAAAGATAGTTCAATACATTTTTACCAGGAAGAAGAGAAATTTGCTTAATTAACTGCATTGCACCAAGTAATCAAATCATGGGGTGTTCTTTAGAACCCCATTTCTACCACTGCCTGCATTAAACTTCTCATAGCATCTCTTTGGAGGGGTTCTAGTCATTTCTTTTTAGTTTACATTTGTGAATAACAGTCATCTATTTTTATTTCATCTTATTTGTATTTCATGATGATCTATTATTAATCACTCAAGTGATTTATTACAGAAAATGGAAACAGAAACAATTGCTATTCCCAAACATTTCAGGATCCAGTATTCCTCCATCAGTGATAGTCATGACTTCAAGGCACTACTAATGACTTAGGTTAAACTTTGCCTATTCATTGGGAGTTCTGATGACATACACTATGGCACACTTCTATAGAATATGTTTCGGAAAAAAATTCCAAACTGGATGTTCAGTCTCAGTTTGACCTGCATATATTTGGTCACATGAAAGCACAATAAATGGCTAACTCAGAAGGTAAACATATTAATTGAAGAAGAGTAAATAAAAATAATTAAGAATATCTTTTTATATAGTTGGTATCATTACACATACATGTCGATCAAACAATCTTCCCCCGACTATGGAAACTTTGACATCTTCAACTTAGCTATTGCATCATCTTTCCTGAGACAAGAAATAAATGCCTAAGCCTATCACTGCTTACTGATAATACATTTAATTATATGAATAGAATATTCAAAAAAAATCACAGAGAATACATTTCAAGATAAGTGTTTCAGGCCAGTAGACATGAGTACGGGTACCCCAATGAGAGTCTTCTATCACTAAAAAGCAATATGAAGATATCAAATGTTTGATGATAACACCCATCACAGTATCAGGAAAAATCAGGAAAGATTGAAGAAATAAAGATGGTATTGGGATGCCTCTACAATCTTGCAAGTCCTAATAGCACTGAAAGGCCAACTCACCAATACAAATGTTCTCCCAACTAATTTGGAATGCTTGCAAATGCCTGGGCTAGCAGATCCTAAACAGGTCATACTGGTATTGACTCATATCCATTGTCAAAAAGAGATCCACATCCACTATCTACCCCCCAAAACCAGCTACTGCATTCTTAACATACTACATAAGCCTTGTCAAAGTCATCTTATAATTTTACTAAAACAAACACCCAATCAATGTCAAAGTCTTATTTTTTTCCTTCAAAAATGCCTCTCTCGACACTAATATCCTAAATGTATGGGATGCAGCAAAAGCAGTAATAAGAGGAAAATATATAGCAATAGAAGCTCACATCAAGAAACAAGAAAGAACGCAAAGAAACAACCTCATCTCGAAGCTCAAAGATCTAGAAAAAGAACAACAAAAAAACCCCAAAACCAGTAGAAGAAAAGAAATAATAAAAACCAAAGCAGAAATAAATGAAATTGAAACTAAAAAAACAATCCAAAAGATCAATGAAACCAAGAGCTGGTTCTTTGAAAAAATCAATAAAATAGACAAACCCCTAGCCAGGCTCACAAAGGAAAAAAGGGAGAAAGCACAAATAAACAGGATCATCAATGAAAGAGGAGAAATCACAACGGACACAGCAGAAATCAAAAGAATAATCAGTAACTACTATGAACAGTTATATGGAAACAAGTTTAACAATCTAGAGGAGATGGACAAATTCCTACAACTCTACAATCACCCAAAGCTAGATAAAGAAGAAATAGAACACCTAAACAGACCAATTACAATTAGCGAAATTGAAATGGTAATCCAAAACCTCCCCAAAAACAAAAGCCCAGGACCTGATGGATTTACAAATGAATTCTACCAAACATTCAGAGACGAATTAGTGCCTATCCTTCACAAACTCTTCCAAAAAATTGAGAAGGAAGGGACAATACCAAACACGTTTTATGAAGCCAACATTACACTAATACCAAAACCGAACAAGGACAACACAAAAAAGGAAAACTACAGGCCAATCTCCCTAATGAACACTGATGCAAAAATCCTCAATAAAATTTTAGCTATCAGAATCCAACAATGTATCCATAAGATAATTCACCACGACCAAGTTGGATTCATTCCAGGGGCACAAGGATGGTTTAACATCCGAAAATCAATCAACGTTATCCAACACATCAACAAAAAGAAATATAAAAACCATATGATAATATCAATAGATGCTGAGAAAGCTTTCGACAAAGTGCAACACCCATTCATGATAAAAGCCCTTGAAATTCTTGGGATACAAGGAACATACCTCAACATCATAAAGGCCATCTATGACAAGCCAACAGCCAGTATCATTCTCAATGGTGAAAAGCTGAAAGCAATTCCATTAAGATCTGGAACAAGACAAGGATGTCCACTCTCACCATTGCTTTTCAATATAATACTGGAAGTCCTAGCCAGGGCAATAAGACAAGAGAAAGACATCCAAGGAATCCAAATAGGAAAAGAAGAAGTCAAACTATCACTATTTGCAGACGATATGATATTATACATAGAGAACCCCAAAAACTCCACAGAAAAGCTAATTCAACTCATCAATCAGTTCAGTAAAGTGGCAGGATACAAAATCAACACGCAAAAGTCAGTAGCCTTCCTATACACAAACAATAAATCTGAAGAAGAAGAAATCAAAAAGACCATCCCTTTTGTTATTGAAACAAAAAAAATCAAATATTTGGGAATAAATCTAACAAAAGAGGTAAAGGACCTATACAAAGAAAACTATAAAACACTGTTAAAAGAAATAGAAGAAGACACAAAGAAATGGAGAGACATCCCCTGCTCATGGATTGGAAGAATAAACATTATTAAAATGGCCATCCTACCAAAAGCAATATACAGATTCAATGCTATTCCAATCAAAATTTCAATGTCATTCTTCAAAGAAATAGAACAATTATTGATGAAATTCATATGGAATCACAAAAAACCCCGAATAGCCAAAGCTCTCCTGAAAAAAAAAGAAGGGAATGGAGGCATCAGACTCCCAGACTTCAAACTATACTACAAAGCCATAATCATCAAAACTGCATGGTATTGGAACAAGAACAGACATACAGACCAATGGAATCGAATAGAAAATCCAGAAATAAACCCACAGATTTATGGTCAACTAATCTTTGACAAAGGAGCAAAGAATATGCATTGGAGCAAAGAAAGTTTGTTCAATAAATGGTGCTGGGAAAACTGGGTCGCTACATGCAAAAGAATGAAGCTTGACCACCACCTCACACCATACACAAAAATCAACTCAAAATGGATTAAAGAACTAGACATAAGACCTGAAACCATAAAATATATAGAAGGAAATATAGGCGAAACACTACGTGATTTGCACATCAAAGACATCTTTACAGACACATCACCCAAAGCAGTGATAGTGAAGGCAAAGATAAACAGCTGGGACTACATCAAATTAAAGAGCTTTTGCACAGCAAAAGAGACAATAACAAAAACAAAGAGAAACCCCACCAACTGGGAGAACATTTTTGCACCCAACACTAATGATAAAGGACTGATCACAAAAATCTGCAAAGAGCTGATGAGACTCAACAACAACAAAGAAAATAATCCAGTCAAAAAATGGGCAGAAGAGCTTAAAAGAAACTTCTCTGAAGAGGAAATGCAAATGGCCAACAGGCATATGAAAAAATGTTCAACATCACTTGTCATCAGGGAAATGCAAATCAAAACTACCATGAGATACCATCTTACACCAGTGAGAATGGCACATATTAAAAAAACTAGCAACAACAAATGTTGGCGAGGGTGTGGAGAAAAAGGAACTCTTCTGCACTGTTGGTGGGAGTGCAAACTGGTCCAACCACTGTGGAAAGCTGTGTGGAGATTTCTGGACCTACTAAACATAGAGCTTCCATATGATCCAGCAATTCCACTCCTAGGTATTTACCCAAAGGACACAGAAACATCAATTCCAAAGAACACCTGCACCCCTATGTTTATAGCAGCACTGTTTACAATAGCTAAGCTTTGGAAACAACCCAAATGCCCAAAAATAGATGACTGGATCAAGAAGATGTGGTACATATATACCATGGAATATTACTCAGCATTCAAAAAAGATAAACACATGCAATTTGCAGCAACATGGATGGCGCTGGAAGGGATCATGCTCAGCGAAATAAGCCAAAAAGAAAAAGAAAAATACCGGATGGTCTCACTCATAGCAGGAATCTAGAAAACTTAAATAAGGGACCAGGAAAATGAATAACTATAAGAAAGTGAAAATCAAAATCAACAAAAAACTATGAACCAGAGACACTTTTAGGGGGGCGGGGGTGGGAGGGGAGGGATTGGGGTCAGAATGGGGGGGCTGCAATTGTATGGGGAATATAACAATAAAATTTATTAAAAAAAATAAAATAAAAAAAAAAATGCCTCTCTCCCGATAGCCCCCCTTCCTCTCCTTCCATCACAGTTATGGGTCTTTTCCTACCACACCACAGGCTCACCACCTTCAAAGAAACATTCAGCCATCCTGCTAGGTTTTAGGGTGAGATCTTCTGATTTCAGAGGTCATCCTATCCTGGTGAATTCCTGGACCACAATAGTTATTTTCCTTAAGACACAGAGAGGAAGAGAATTATTTTCCCTACATACTCGTATTTCCCAGTGCGTTCCTTTACTAGTTTGAAAGTAAATATCTAATATCTAATATCCTTTTGATATCATTTCACTGAATCCTTCTCATATCTGAAATGTGCTTCCTGATGCACCTAGCTCACCAAATACTCTCCTAAGAAACTTCCAATATTAACCTTCGCCAAGACTGAGTCAAAAGAATGAGGTAATATTCCTCCAATTCCACTCATTAAATGATTTACTTTTTTTCTTCAGCCAACTCACAGTATAACTGTACAATCCTTTCTGTCTTATGAGTATATTCTATATATACACTCTGATGATTTATGATCTTGTGATTTTGGTTTAACATTTTTTTTGAGAGTTTTTATATCACTTGAATAGGAAGGCCTTTTCAGACAGTCTCCAACAACAAGGATTATGTTAACAATTATTTTTTCCTATGACAAGAGCAAAAACCTACCTGCTTTTGCTGAGAGGGCATCCCAGGAGGAATTTCAGGATGTGATGGAGCCTGGTGGTCTACACCCCGAGTTTTGGGGCGAACTACATCAGAGGCCAAACTGGAGGAGATTGGCAGAGACTTGGGCCGAGTAACTGTTGTGCCCATTCCCACTGAGGGACCTTGTTCAGCTTTCTTGGTTGTAGCTTCATCTTCCCCTTCAGAGTCCACAATAAAGACATATTCAGCTTTGAAGAGGTCACTTTGCTGCATTCCTTGAGATTTGTCTGCTTTGAAACCTCTTTCTTGTGAAATCTTTCCACTGACCTCTGAAGGATAAATCAGTGTCCCTCTGTCTCTCTCTGGTTGACTCCCAGCATTCAAGGTCAAGTACTCATTGGAATTAGACTGAAATAAATGTAAAGACATAAGAGTATTGATGTTGGTATGATAAATGCTTCTTATTTGCATGTACACGTAAAAAAGTTAACTTGCATAAATATACAGATTCAATGCAATCCCAATAAAAATATCAAAGGCATGGTTCAAAGACCTGGAGCAAAACTACTGGAATTCATATGGAATCACAAAGACTCTGAATAGCAAACATAATCTTGACAAAGAAGAAAGAAAATGGAGGTATTATACTCCCAGGCCTCAAGCTGTATTACAAAGCCACTATAATTAAAACAACCTTCTACTAGAATAAAGACAGACATACGAACCAATGGAACAGAACTGAGAGTCTAGCAATAAACTCACATATTTATGGATAGTTAATCTATGATAAAGGAGTCTAAAGCATGTACTAGAACAAGGATAGAATCTTCAATAAATGGTGCTGGGAAAACTGGGTAGCAGCATGCAGAAGAATAAAACTAGACCACAGTCTCACAATATACACCAAAATCAACTCAAAATGAATCAGACTTGGATGTAAAAAACTGAAACAATAAAATACGTAGAAGAAAACATAGGCAAACATTTCATGACACAAGCTGTAGTGATGCCTTTAGGGGTACATCCCTAATAGCAAAGAAAACACAAGAGAACATATATAGCTGGGACTGCATCAAACTAAAGAACTTATGTACAGCAAAAGAAACCATAACTATCCATGAAAAGACACCATACTGAATGGAAAAATTATTTGCACACCATACATCTGACAATGGACTGATATCTAAAATATACTAAGAACTACACTATGATTACTTTCTTCTCTTAAATTGAACATTTCTCTGAAGTAGAAGTTAAAGAAGACACTAAAGAAATTAAATTTCAACTATGGTAGTCAATTTAATGTTTGCTAATGTGTGTGTGTTGTGTATATGTAGCTATCAAACCATTGATGAAATATAACTAAACTAAGGAGTTGATTTTACATATCCATTCCAGATTTTTGTCAGCTAATGATGATACAATCAAGATAAAACACAAATTGTCTCTGATTGGAGATAATAACTATACAGTAACAAAAATACAAATTGAAAAGAAATTTTAATGAAAAATAAAAGGATTCAAAGTCAGACTGCATATTAGGTAAAGTAACAAAATAAATAAAATGGCCTATTTTGAACTTAATTTTAGAAACATTTATTAATTATCTAAAATAATCCCCTTCCCTCATAACCTATCATTCTCATTCCTTTATTTTAATGTATTTCTTTACAGCATTTATTACCACCTGAGATTCCAGTATAGACTTTTCACTTTTTTCATTGTCTGCCTCCCCAAGAACTTACATGAGTCAAATTTATTCACTCAGAATCCAATCCCACAACTGCTAAATACACAGTGTATTCAGCAAATTATTGACAAATATATAAATGAACAAGGAATTCTTTACCTTTTCTATTATAATATTGAACTGTTTTAAAAATAGAAAGGAAAATCTTTCAGTTATAGTTATGTGTGTATCATAGCAATCAGCAGATGAATGTCATCATCCTAGGATATTTTGGAGGTTTGCGCCCAAGAATGATTCACCTATCTACTGTCCCAAATACTTAGAGCACCTATTAACAATGGATTCCATTAATATTGATATATGTAGTTGAGTACTATTAGAGAAAAACTTCCTGTAAGTGACTTATTCAGGAAATCAGGATTTCTCTGAAATAATTTGTCCCCACTAGTCTTTGAAATTACTTAATAGCATTGAAAAATCCTAGGATGACACATGTATTACCACTTGCTAGATAAGATATGTTCACATAAACAAGGTGAATCAGATTAATTGACCCCCTGCCAGCTGGTTCAAAAACAGCACAAAGTTCCCCTAAATCACATTTTACTTATTATAAGACAGCATTAAAACACATTTTCTAAATTTTATTTTTAAAATTTATTTTTCATCGAGATAATATTTGGATACCCCCATCAGGTATTGCCACCATAGTTTACCCATCACCAAATCACCCAAAACCCATCACCACAGTCCACTGAGCTTCCTTCCCTCCTTGTTCTTATCTCTCCCCTTCCACTTGCCCTCTCTGAGTACTAAAGAAAAATATATTTTTTAGCTAAATGTCATTATTCTAACACAAGTCAATTTCAGGTTTGCTTACTTATTTGTTTTAATTGCATTTCCTGTCTTGACCTCATTTTAAAGAGGCATAATAGGAGATAAATATAATTTTACAACCTATTTTATCACTCGATATTTTAAGGTTAACATTGTCATGGATTATATAATTACTGCAATTATAGCTTTGTCGATGTGATGTATTACCCTATTCTTATCTTTTCTCTTATTCTAAGATAATAGGCTCTTTTTATTTTCCCCTAATTACTTTCCTGCATACAAGTTTTCTTCTTTTGTATTATTTCCTTGGGATACTTTTATAAGAGCTATATTAATGAAAGGCTATAAGGAGTTTTATGATTATAGACAATGGCTTTCTATTAAAATTATACAAATTTGCAAAACTAGTAGCAAAGTATAAGCATGCCAGTATCTCCACAACTGCCCTAACATCTGGGTATTACATTTTTTTAACACTGCTAACTTACTGCATTCAAAATAACATCTCACTGTTTCATATTTTTGTTCAAGATAAATGCAAACTTTTCAAAAATTTGCCTTTAGTATTTTAAGATACATTTGGGAGAAGGAGAGAAGCCAGGAGGTAGAATGTGTCATGTGACTAGCAAACAATCAGATGCCAACTCAAAAGGATTAAGGCAACCTATTAGAGAGAACCTGGGATTTGGTAACATTTAAGTTCCTATCACATAATGATATTTTTAGCCAACCTTAGATTTCAGTCGTCTCACATTAGGCAGAGGAAATAAACATTCATACAAATTTCTGAATCATTATTTATGGATAATTTAATATTAATGGCTTGATATAAAAAAAGAATAAAAATAATCCTACCCTATTTACAGTTTCTGGATTCTTATCACTTGGTTCCTCAGGAATTTTAACAAGGAATTTAGAGGTGTCAGTCAACTGAGTGTGGGTTGGTAGTCTTCTGACAGTGGGGACAAATGTGAAGATCAGAGGTTTGGCTTCAGAATCACCAGGAGAGACCTATGAGACATGTAATAAATTAGATGTTCAGTTTTGTCAAAGGTTTATCTTCACTCTATATAACATGACGTTTATCTCATTTATTTTGATAAATTGCCTATCGTACAGTTATCATGTGTATGGTTGCCAAAGAAAACAGCTATAAAAATAGTCCCAGTGTATCCCTTTTTTATGATACCATATTATCAGACCAAGCAATTCAACCCAAGGAAGATCCTGTTGTAGGGGAGGGCAATGTAACAGCAGGGCTAAAAGTTGATCTGCTGGAATATTACCAGTCATCTCGACCTCAGTAGACCCATCACAAACACAGCATCTGGTCTGTTTCAAAATTGACTTTTACCCATTTAACCCCAGATTGGGAGGTTCAATTTGACTCATATTTATCAACCAAGCAAGAAACTTGCAATATTTATCATTAAAGAGAATGCCAAAATATGGATTTTAAATTGAAAGTATGCTTTACTGGCTATCAGGATAGTCACACCTGCTCTCAAGGATATACCTTTTTCTCCAATCATTTTTTATTCATTCAAAACTAATTTTAAGTATTGACTATGTGGCAGGCACTCGGGAGCTTGTGATACAATGACAAATAGGAAAGAATCAATAGACCACTCACAAGTAGGAAAAGGGTTTGCACAGAATACTAACAGAAAAGTGATGTGGGGTGCTTTCCCAACTTGGAAATCTCTGTGAAAGGCAACACCTGACATTTAAGTCTCAGTGAAAAACAAGATAAGGATATCACAGACTGAGAAAACCACAGTAAAAGCATGGGAAAAAAGCAGCAGCGGAGGCTGGATAAAGCATGGATTTTGTCCAATTAACAACAGAGAATTATTAAAGCACTATAACTATACACTGGGAACTGTCATAGTCACATTAGAATTTTAGATAGATTAAAAAAAAGAATTTTAGATAGATAATTCTGGTTTTTAATGACATAAGACTAGAGACAAGGTCAGAAAGCCAAGAGCAATCATTTAGAACTAAATAGGAAAGGAGAAAAAGAAGATGGCACTGTTGCAGATTTTCCTTTCATATTTGAATTAGATGTAACAAGAAAGGTTAAGAGTGGTTAGAGAGGAGCAGAGTCAAAGCAATGCCTTAGTTGTTGGTGTTATGTGGAAGATTCAAACATAACTACGAACTCAGGAAAAGAACCACTAGAGAGGGCCTCCCTGGTGGCACAAGGGATTAAGCACAGCACTGTGAAGCTATTTGCAGCCTCTGCAGCACCAGTTCGATCCCCGGCTGGCCAGGGAGCTACCCACATAGTGCAGTAGCAGTCTCACCTGCTGCTCCCCTTAGCAGTATATTTCAGTCAGTCTGCCTGTTCTGTTCCCCACTCTGTCTGGTGATTCCTTTGGGCCCCACACCTCTGGCCTGTACCCCAGTTCTTGCATGTATAAATGAATAAGTCTTAAAAAAAAAAAAAAAGAACCACTAGAGAGTAAAATAGAGCAAAGACCGAGAGAAAGCAGGCAAACTAAATTAAGGGAACAAGACAAGGAACATGGCCTCCTTTTTGACCAATGAAATTTAACTAAGACAAAGAAAAGCTCATGAACATGGTGGAATGGGGGAAAGGTGAGTGTTAGTTAGAGTTACACCACCCCTCTGCCACATTCATGCCTCTGTCACAGGAAATATGATAGGTCCTACCAAGACCCCATGGCACTCTCCCTTCTGCTGGGCCACCTTTCTATGTCTGGACCCCTAAAGCCTTGTGGTGGCATGCCTTTCACCTGGTCACATCAGTCCCTGTGAGAAACATAAGTCTCTGAGTCATCCTTCAATTTCTGTCCTATGCACATGCCTAGTTTTTTCCCCCACTTGTACCCTGTTCCAACTCTTGAAACCTTTTCATTGTACACTTTCTGGGATTCAGTCAAACATCCTCCATATCCTTAACCTCTTCTCTAAAAATTTTTCTAGTAACTAAACCTGGTTGCCTCTGAAGGACTCTGTCTCACAAGAATTTCTCTCAGTGGCCACTGTGTTATCTCACACTGGAAGTCGGCCTGGAAATAGAAGTACCTGCATTCTTGTTCATCCTGCTTCTGGACCATTCTTCCCTCTTATCTAAAAACTTCTACTTTAATTCTCATGTCACCAGGTTACAGCACTTCATATCTCTCCTTGTCACAGTTATCTGTTCTTTCTTTAAAGATTCCATAACCCGTTTCATTTCACTCTAACTCTATGATTTTTATAAATACCCAATATAATATTCCACAGACAGATTTTCCACTATTGTGTATCCTTGAACTCTCCTCTTCCTTGCCTCTCACATTCATAGTCTAGTCCAATGGCCACATCCCCTCCATATAGTTTTTTTTCTTCTTGTTCACTCCTTTTCTTTCTATACAAGTCCCTCTAGGACTCCAACTCCAACATTTAGCAGACCTCACCTGCATGAAAATCTCTAAATCCTTCCAAAATTATGTTTTCCTGTACTTCTTTATTTTCATAAGTATCAATGACTGATTTGACCACAATTACTCACATGCCAACCCTTCAAATGCTTTGTCCTCTTTCATATCACTATTCTCATTTGTGTGAGTCACAGCCCTCAATAAATGTAACCCCCACCTAGCACCTACCCTACCCTATTCCTGCAGAGGTAAATGTGACTGGGGGAAATCAAACAATCATACTTACTGGTTTAACTTCAAATATATGACAGGCTTAAGCAGGCCGCTCAAAGCTCCTCTATAATCATATGATAACTCCATAGCCTATTCACTGCCCCACTCACCTAGAAATTATATGTCTTTTCCTCTTTCTCCAAACCCCTAATAACTTCTTTTTCATTCTTATTCTGAGCTGATGACTTTATTTCTCATTTTACTAAGATCACTGAAGTAATCAGAAGAGAATTTCTAAAATAGTCATGAGTATATCTACTTATTCACCTGTATCTTTATGTTTTTGTGTGGTCTTCAGTCCTGCTACTATGCTTCTCCTAAAATGAACTCTCATTTGAACTTGTTTATTTCACTTACTTCCATTGATTCAAGGTCTAATCAAATACCTACTGAATGTCAGGCTCTAATCAAGTATAAGAGTGAACAAAAATCTCTACCCTAAATAAATTTACATTCCAGTGGAAAGAGATCATAAACATAATAATATGTCAAAAATAGAGTATTTTCAATAATATTAAGTATTATGAACACTGGCTATAAGGCTATTGCAATAACCTATGAAGAGAGAATATTAAGTCAAACAGGATGCTACAATAATAGTGATAAGTGTTAAGATTTTGGTTACACTGTAAAGGAAAAACAGAATTTGCTGAAAAAATTAGATGTGAAATATGATAGAGAGATGAGTCAAGATTAATACAATTTTTTTAGCCGAATGACTGTAAGAAATGATATTATTTACTAGATTGGGGGAAACCACAGGTAAAGCTGGTTTGAGAATAAAGATAAAATTTGATATGTCCAATATTCATCTAAGTAGAAATGTGGATATAGAAGTCAAGTTTACAGAAAAGCTAGTACTAAAGATAAAATTATTAGGATTGTTAACCTATGCATGGTATTTTAACCACCAGGCAAGATGAGATCACCAAGGAGAATAAGCACAAATGAAAAGAAAAGGAGCCCAACTAAACCCTTCAAATGCTAACATTAAGTGATCCAGTAACCATGAAGAAGTAGCAAAGGTGACATGGGATTTTAAGAAACACAGACAAATCTAGAACATCACGAACAGCATCAGGGAAGAATCTTGACCACAAACAGATAACAGGATTGACAGACTACCCTGCGGCCCAGCACAAATATAAATCTATGAATTTATAGTGAAACCGTTAGTTTGGTTATTTGATATACTCTCCCGGGACACTCAACTTCCTATCAAAGAACAGAGAAAGTGCAACTTCTATAAAGTAGCATTTATAGAACTGATGTTTGGAGATCATTTTGACAGAGGTATTACCAGGGTAAGGAAATTGAGGCTAACTGATGAGAGTAGGACAAATTGTCAACCATGGAGTTCAGTTTGGATAGGTGAGGAATCAGAACTTTCAGAGCCAAGAGACTAGATTTCTACTGATTTGATAGTCTGATGAGTGCTTGAAAGAAGAGCTTGGGGGTCCTCGTATGGTATGTGAAAGCTTGGGATTAGAAGTCTGGTGATTCTAGGTAAGTATTTAGGTGTAGTCTTCGGCCCTCAGTTGAGAATCTGGGATGAAGAACAAGAAGGGCACTGAGTTTGTGAAAGTCAAAGAATGTGAGGTAAGAATGTTAAGAGGGCCATCCTTACTAAAAGGAAAAAACAGACAGAAAGCTATGCTGGGTGACAAAATGGTCAGACTGGAAAGAGACTGATAGCACTATGGCATAATAAGAGAGTAGGGTCGGGGGTACCTGGAACAAACCATCTAGGGCTAAATTATTAAATGGATATTTTCTTTGTATACACAAAATCAAAGAGAACTATATTTCATCATAAGAGATTTCATCCAAATCACAGAACTCCCTGAATAACTTTGGACCACCAATTATATGGTATAACTTTCTAGTAACTAAGAAAAACTAAAACACCTATGCTTTCTAGAAACAATGCATATTTTTATAAGTAATATTGAATATGTATTATATATGTATATAAAATACATATACCTATGTATAACATATACAAACTCTTCAAGTTCACTGTAATTTTTTAACATTCTCTTCTGTTTATAAATAATGCATTTCCCCTCTGTAGTCAAGTCATAATTTCCAGGTTACAGTTTACCATCAGAAAATAATAACACTTTTTGTATGAAGCAACATTAGATCCCTTGTGAGATTTGGCAAACTAGTCTTATCAGCAACATACAACATACATTTTAGAGGAGTTATCCTCTATGGAGATTTCTTTACATGGCTGACCTCTTTAATATCATGATGGATAGAGAAGGGTTCTAGCAACGAAATCATTGAGAGCACGTCAGCTATTTCATTATAGAATTTCATTTGGGCAGAAAGTTAAGATGATTCTTTCAAAGAAGAGGTAAGATTAAACCTCATTGCAGTTTCTGTAGGCGTGATCCCATGTCCCCACATGATAACCACAGATTTTAGGTTCTCTTGAAATGAAATTTATACATGTAAGACTTGAGCATAAATGCCCCATGGTGATGAAATATATATAACTATCATTAGAGGTGGTGACTTTGCCTTCTAAAGCCTATACAATAATAAAAATCTGCTTCTCTAAAAGTCTTGCCCAATTTGTTGAATTCAATGGAATTTTTATCTCTAAAACACAAATAGATCTTTACTATTGACACATCATTAACTATCGCTTTTTTAAAGGTGAAGAGCTATAATTTTAGTGAATAATATAGAAATGAAGTTTGACCAAAACTGATGCACCAATGAATAAGGTGTGCTTTCATAACAATGCTCTCAAAGGAATTTCTAAATATTACCCCATGTTGACAAGAAAAGCAACTGAAAATAAGTAATATTATTTCCTACTTCATTGTTACATTTTCCCACAGAAACATCCATCTCCTACAGAAAAGTTCTTCAGTATTAGGACAATTTTTATTTTATTTAGTTAAACCAATACATGATGACATTCAAGAGTAACATAAAACAGAGAATCTAACAGGACTAAAGATTTATTCTTCTTCCTAAGCTACTCTTAGAGAACAAGATCAGGGATAAATTCCTGCCTACACATATATCCTCAGAACAACAACCACAAAAGGGGCAACAGTTTGGCATTTGCTTTTAAGCTGGCAGGACAGTGTTAGCAGGCGGTTCTTTTCCTCACCTTTACCCTAGTATCCTTTTATCATACCAAGGATGTACAGAATTTTTTTTTGCACAGAATTCCATTTGGAAAAAGATTCAAAATTTATAGTAGCTACATTGTGCAGCAGTTTTGAAGAACCACGTGTTATCCAATAGACCTCTGATTCCCTTGTTTCACAAGGGGAAAAAAGAACCACTGCATATTTGTTCCAGAGGCACCCAGAAATGAATTGCTATGGTGATGAAAAATCACTTTCCACACAAAGCAGAAACAGATGCATGTTAATACCATTGCATTTGTTAAATGCCAATTAACACTTTCAGTTGTCGATGCCGTTTAAAAACACTTCTTAGTTTCTATCCTTTGGAAACTATTTTAATAATAGAAATTAGACTTTAAAAGAATTGAATATGGTTTGAAAGGCTCCAAATCTCTGAGACTGTCACCTTTTCACCAGGCAGCTGAAAAATAATTTTTAAAAATGGGTTTCCCCTATGTCGTGCAGGCTATAGCTCCCTTGCTCAGTTTGGAGCTGCAATGCCTTCGTTCGTTCTATTTCCCTGAAAGTTCTCTTCCGATGTTGACACCCACGCTTGCAGATGGCCACTAGCCTCCTGTTGAGAAGAGGCATTACAGGGTGTCTTAGCATTAACACTACACCAAGAGCAGTCCTGGGCATTTTCTTTGGTTTTCTAGTAAGCAGTTTTGCCTTTATCTGCTCGCCCTTTCCACTAACCGCAGATAACATTGCATTTTGAAATACAGTTAAATTTATCTACACCCGGGCAGCTCTCCCTCAAGCCCTCTTACAGCCAACACCACAGTGCGCAGCCTTTAAAAGTTGTTGAAAGCATTAAGCAAAGACTTCCTTTTACCTGGGGTGTGGTCTGAGAGCTTCCTGCTAAGATGCACGAGTTCATTTGGAAGTAATTGTTCCCGCAGTCACTCGGAAGCCCCCGTTCTGGAAGCATTGATTCATCACATAAGGGAGTGAGCAAACCAATGACTGAGGTGGGAAGGGAGCTTCTCACTAAAACAACACACACACTCACCCACCAAAAAAAAAAAAAAAAAAGGAATTCTAAAAAGAGGTAAAGTGGAATCCTCCCTGAGTTAAAACTGTTGTCAGCTCTAAAGAGCAGATTTATGTTTCCACAATTTTTAGACTTGGAACTTTATAAGAGGTCATATTGACTGTTGAAATGGAGCCAGTAAAAATGAAAAAAAAAAAAATGCAACCTATATGTGTTTGCCCTCTTTTCTTTTCACGCATGTATTCCAATTATACATTCTGGGAAAAGAAGAGAGGAGCCAGATTGTGAGCGGAGAGAAGGCTGATTGAAGGGCCCAAGCATCTGTCAATCTCAGTGATCAGTTGGACACACTTGCAGAGAACATTTAGAGATAGAAATACATGCAAACACTGTGTCTAAATAAAGAACTGGAAACCACAGTGATATTTAAAAAAAAAATCAATAGCTTTAATTTTTGGTCCTTGGCATATAAATAGCAAGTAATGATACAGGAGCATCTGTAGTGACTGAAGTTTTGCTATTAAACAAATTAGCTCCAGATTAAAGCTTGGAATCAAACAGTTCTCAAAACAAAATTCCATTCCAAGGTTCCTGGAAGACAGCAAGTGTCCTGTCGATAGAGAAATAAATCTCAAATTTTACACATGACAATGATAGAAGTCTTGAGCTTTCTGTATCTCTATTTTCTAAGTATTGATTTTTCCCCCAAACTGTAGTATCTATATTTGTGCTTTGGTAATGAAAGATGTTCTATTCCAAGGACTGGTTATAGACCTAAGGCTTTTCCAGAAAGAAAAATTTTGATTTTAGGGATCTAGAAGATGCCTCTTAATATTTCCAGTCTTTCAAAAGCCTGAATTTAGGAAAATAAAATAATTACAAAAGGTGCTTCTATTAGCACCCAAGGGCAAACTATTCCAAATACTTTCTGACCTAGAAATGATAAAAATTTCTAAGTCTAAGTGTTATGTTATACCACAAAACAAATTATGTGCCTTCTTTTATGCTATGTACAATTATGGATACCTAAAAAAAAAAATCTTCCTTTAATTAGAGCTTACAGTCCAATTGAATATATAAAATAGGTCTGTACACAGAAATACATTCATCCACAATAGAGATACAATACAAAAAAAAGTCCAATAGTGTAGTTCTCAAACTTTACATATAAGCTACCGGAGATCTTATTTAAATGCAGTATCTTACATTGGGTGGGAGATTCAGATTCACATTTCCAAAAAGCTCCCTTGTGATGCCTTGCTTTGGGGCTGTGACACTTTGAATAGCAAATACTTTGAAGAATTTTTGGAGAGTAATGGGACCATAGCCACCTGGAGTAATTCAAGGAAAAAGTGTCATATGGGTTGCACTTAGAAGGATGAGGGGATGGGAACATACAAAGGTGGAATTGAAAAGCATTCATTTCAAGCACAGAGAAGAGCCTGAAAGGAGGCAGCTATCAGGCCATCAGTAAGCAGCAGGCAGCAGGTGCAGTCTTAAAGGTGGGGCCCTGGAGTCAGACTGTTCACTGGTCTGGGATCTAGAAGGAGTTAGCCAGTTTTTCAAAGACTCAGTCCTCTGGTCTTTGAAATGTGGGTGGGAGCTGTACTTATTTCATAGGGTTCTTGTGAGAATTGCAGTTAAATTCAGTGTGTAAAGACAATTCCATGTCATACAAATGTTTAAAATTTCCAGCTCCTTTAAATGCCTTTGTTTCTAATTTTGGAAAATAATATAAATGAGAACAAAAAGGTGAAGACTAGAAAAGCAGATCTAAATCACCAAAAACTTTGAATTAAGGTATTTCTTGATGTTACTCATTGGGGAATAGAAATGGAGTAAATACACAATCTCCAAATATCAAAGGGTGGCATTAATATATCCTAGAGACCACTCATCTCAAAGTTCTAGAGAATAAGCTCCTGCGGGAAAAGAAACCCAGTCTTTTGCCAATGGTTCGATCAATTTTTTTATTCTATGTGGATTTAAACAACTATGAGACTCTTTTCCTGTATCTTGATCTTTTCCTTTTACCATTACCTCCCCCAAACATAAAGCAGTATTTATGCATGTTGGCAAAAACTTGGCAGAGGAAGTATGATTCTTCATTGAGTCATTTTACCACATGATAAATTAACCCATTACTTTATGATTTTGCTCTTTTGCTCTGTGTCATATTGGCAACTTTTTCTTTCTTTTGTTTTGTTAATAATTATCTTACAGGCTGTGTTTGATGTTGATAGAAGTCATAATTTTTAACTTTAAAAAATTACACATGTACATTGTCACCAATTCTGTTTAACTTAGTACTAGAGATTTTGGCCAGAGGTATCAAACACACACAGGAAGTAAAAAGAATCCAAGTCAGAAAAGAAATGAAACTATCAGTATTCATAGATGATATGATAGTATGTACAGAAAAATCCTAAAGACTTCATCAAAGAGTTACTAGGAATAATAAAAAAATGTGGCAAACTAGCAGATTACAAAATGAACATGAAAAAACCCAGAGGATTTTTACATACCAAAAAAAATAAAAGAAATAAAAGAAGAAATCAAGACTATATCCCATTTATAATTGCTTTGAAAAGAATTAAATGCCTGCGAATAGACCTAGGGATATTAAAAAAATCTATGCAAATAAGAACATTCAGATGTTACTAATGGAGTTAGCAATATAAGAGATGGAAGAATAACCCATGCTTATGAATGGGAAGAATCAATATGAGTATTCTATCCAAAGTGATATATAAATTTAATGTAACCCCCATCAAAATATCAGCAATATTCTTCAAAGAAATTGAACAAAAAATATTGAAATTTATATGGAACCACAAAAGAACTCCAATTGCAAAAGCAACCCTCAGAAAAAGAGAAACAGAGGTATTGCATTACCTGACTTCATACAAAAGCAACAGTATTCAAAACAACATGGTATTATCCTAGAAATGGCTATATGCATCCGTGGGATAGACTCAAAAGCCCCCAAAACTAATCCATATACATGTAGCATCTAATCTACTCTAAAATAGGGGAAGGACAGTGTCTTTGAGAATGGTTCACTTATAGCAGGAATATAGGGGGAACCAAATAAGACATCAGTATAAAAAAATAATAACAGTATAAAACACAAGAAACCAAAAAGGGACAATTATAAATCAGAGACATCCTGCAGGGGAGGAGGTGGGAGCAGGATCAGAGGGAGGGAGGGAGGAGCACAGGGGACTGAGGTGATGGTGCAGGGGTGCATTGGTGAAGGAAACTCAATGGGGACTACACCTGAGGGGGTGGGGGGAAGCAAATATTGTTCAAAAATAAATAATGGTGTAAAAAATAAAAAAATAAAATTTAAAAAATATATACTTTGGAAAAAAAAAAAGAATTTTGCTGGAAAGGCCTCCCTGGTGGTGCTCCTGTCTCATCCGCTGCTCCCCAAGGCAGTGTATTTCATCAGTCTGCCTGTTCTGTTCTTTGCTCTGTCTCTAGTGAATCCTCTCACCCTCCCATGCATCTGGCCTATACCCTCCTCTTGTATAAATAAATAAATCTTAAAAAAAAAAATGGTGCTGGAAAAACTGGGATGCCACACATAAAATAACAAAGTTGCATCACTCCCTAACCCCCTGTACAATGATAAAGTCCAAATGGATTAAATTTAAGATATAACAACTACAGCAGTAAAATACATTGTTATTTGTTGAAAAGGTAATACATGCTATTACACAAAAGTGAAATATATAGTACTATACAAATATTTACGTTTATATTTATTTTGCCATAAGCAAAATATGAATGTTAACTATGAATGTTACTGAACATATCCATCTATACATATGTACATATTCTCTAAAATCAAGCAAAAAGTGGTTCCGTATCTTCTTTTCACTTAATGAACTATATTTAAAATAAAATGGGGAGGCTAGTTTCTTTAAAAAGAACTCAAAATAAATAAATAAAAATTAAAAACAAAAACATAATGACTATGCATTGTAACAGCATGTTTCAGCCATCTGGTAATAACTACATATAGCCTCAAAAACACATGTATTTAGAACAATTTCTATAGAAACCACCCTCATTTAAATAGAAAATGATGGCATCTGATCAAAATCAGGGCCCAGCCTTAGATGATGAAGAGCAGATAAGTTACCTACACAGGGTGACGGTAGGGAGTGGGGGAGAATCTATCCTTCCATTACAACCACTTTTCCTAGCGACAAGAAGATCGCCTAGGGTCTGGCAAAGACCCTGAAATATTTTATGAACACAAACCTTTAAAGTTTTCTCTTCTACTTAGGAACACCAACTTCTCTGCTGAATATTTTTTATCAAAAAGAAAATAAAGCTAAACTCCTGCTATGAGTGATAACCAAGATGAAAATGTATACTTTGTGCAAAAATGAAAAATGATGTAAAAAATATATAAAATTTAAAAATAATAATAATAAATAATAATAAAAGAAAAAAGAAACTCTTGTCAAATTTTATAATAAACAAATACAATCCAAAATTCTCTTTAAATCTATTGATGACCACAGAAAGCATTCTTGACCCATGTTACTAAACAGCTATTACTGTAATACCTTCCAGCCAAAAGACTCTTAAGATAGCATTTTTAAAATAAATAATATAGAACAAAAAGTCTCTCTTCCTGACATGAAAAAACAGGTTTGAGCAAAGAACTGAGTAGTCCACAAAAGTTTGCCAGGAAACATGTAAGTAATTAAAGAGATCCAGTTGCCAGGGCTATTTGGACAACCATTTGTCCGTTCTTAGGCCTTGTGTTAGAGAGAAGAAGGTATTAAATATCCCACATATCTTAATAAATAACTGGTGATGCGAGGCACTATTCTCAGCTCTGGAAGTCATCAAAATAAAGAGGAGTTATACTTTATCCTCAATATGATTATAGTCTCATGAAAGATAGACCTTCACGAGAGTGAAAGATGGTATGTTGAAAGTAATCTACATGGGAAAGAGATAGTAGGCTGTCCTCAGGGAGATTTCACTCAGCTTCTCCACTCAGTTTCCAGTACACTTCTCATTCTGTCTTGGCCTTGGGTAGTGTTTTTCCTTAGATGATAGGAATCACCAGGTGACTGGAAGCCTGTCTCTTGGGAATGGATCCCCAACAGGATCGCCCCAATTCAAAGATTCAAAATTAAATGCATGCTATTTAAATTGAATTCTGACATCACATCAAAGATGCATGAGATTCCATCACAGTCTAAGTTTGGAGTCATGTGTTAAATATCTGTCCTGACCACATCTGGATTGCTTCCAATCCTGCCATTGCTACTTATGAATTCTTTCTCTTGGCGTATACTCTCCTTGTTAATTCAAATAAAAGAGAAATTCCAAGTATTGAAAAAATCTGGCATCTAGAGTGAGACTTTATGATATAATTAGATACTGAGAAGAAATTAATAAATCCTAATCCATTAGAATTTGAAAGGGAGGGCTTCCCTGGAGGCACAAGGGGTTAAGTACCACAGTATGAGGCAATCCGCAGCCTCTACAGCACGAGTTCGATCCCTGGCCAGCCAGGCAGCAACCCACATGGCGCAGCAGACCTCTCCTGACTCGCCCGCTGCTCCCCTCAGCAATGTACTTCGGTCAATCTGCCTGTTCTGTTCCCCACTCTTTCTCTGGTGAATCCTCTCACCCCCACATCTCTGGCCTATACCCCAGCTCTTGTATGCATAAATAAATCTTTAAAAAAAAATTCAAAAGGGAAATAGAGACAGTGATAAGACACATTTATTCACCAGGAATAAATGTCTGGGATCACTGTCCCCATTGAGAATCACTCCTTAGTTCATCTTCTGGCATATCTTTTTCTCATGGTCCTCTTCCTACCCCTGGAAACTCCTCTCTTTATGCCAACTGATCCTTCAGCTTAGAAGTAGCCCAGAAGTCACTGCTTGGGTAATCTCATCCAGTCTCATAACTTTAAATAGCATGTAAAGTCAATGAGTTTTGAATTTATTTCCCCAGCCAGGATGGTTTCCCTGGATATTAAACTGAAATATTTAATCTCTTCACTTGGATATCTCACAGATAATCTAAAATTCATTTACCAAAACTAAATCATTTACCTTTCTCCTGACATTGTACCCACAATCTCCCCCAATTTTTTCCCACCTCAGTAGATAGTATCTTCCTATTTGTCATGGTCTAGGCCAAAAAAGATGAGCTTATATTGATTTTTTTCTTGGGTTCTCATAATCCAATATCAATACATCAGTATATAATCTGTTGGCTCTCCCTTCAAAATAAATCCAGAAAAGTACTACTTCTAACACAGTTGCAGCATAACCTGCCACTATCTACTTTCTGAATCATTACCCCCTAACTCTTCTCCCTGCTTCCAGTTCATCGCCTTAGTGGATGCACTGATAAATCATTGCAATCTCCCTCACACTAAAGGGCTATTTCTCGGGTGCTGGAAGTGCTGTGACAATGCTTGGCTGTCAGTCCTCTCCAGGAACTGCTCTTATCTGAATAAATCTCTGTGACCAAAGTCACTCTCAGGAGCAGCCTGCATCCAGTGGCTGCTTGATGGATCCATAGAAAGTGCTGACACTCATGTTCTACTTTGGGAGAACTTTAGAAGGTAATTCTAATTTCAGAGCCCTTCATGAGGTCAGTTAGACATTTTTTGAGACCCCAGTGCATCCTAGTTTCTCAGCTTTGCTTAATCCTGCTTCATTCCCATTTCAAACAGAAGTCGTTCCTGTGAATTTTCTCATGACAAGCTCCATCTCCTAGTGGGCTTCCTGGGAACCTGATCTGTCATATTTTCTACAGCTATTTTCTGCATAGTAGTAAGACTGAGCCTTCAAAACAGAAGTCATGCATTCCCCCATCTTTGTTCAATCCCTCCACTGGTTTGCCTTGTCACCTGAAGCATAAGTAAGTCAAAGTCCTTAAAATGGCTTTCATTGCCATGTGATATGTTCCCAACTAGTCCCCTCACCTACGCCCTCAGCTCTAGCCACAATGACTTTCATGCATTCCCACAGCACGTTAATCCCACTAGCTGGAATGTTCCTCCCAAAGTTATTATTATTCCTCATGTGTCTGCTCAAATATCACTTTAACAGCAAAGCATTCCTTCCCACCCTATTTAAAATTGCAACACAAATTCTAGGCCTTTGCCAACACTAATCCACTTAGGCCATGTTAATTTTCTCCAGAGTACTGACCCACCTCTAATACTTGTTTATTATCTGATTCCCTTCATTCAGTTTTAAACTCTATGAGGATAAGGACATTATTTTGATCACTGCCATTTGTCTAGCACCTAGTGGCATGTATAAACATTCAAAACATTTTGTTCAATGAGCTTCTTGATTGACAATGATTTTTATTTGTAGATACTTCTGTAACTTCTTTTCTTCTAATGAAAAGGGAAATCTGGTAAACTTTGAATTGACTGTCCAGAAGAAAAATAGTCAGCCTGATCTCATTTCTCAGTTCCACTAGGACAATTATTGCTGGGGTCCACAGGTCCTTACTACTAAGAAACAAAATTATAAGGGCTAGAGGAGGTGGAAAGATGGGAGAGGTGGCAGTCAGCTTCCTCCTGGACTCCTACATAACTTGCCTTTAGCAAGAAACAAATCTATAGAATGTCTAGATCACTGTCTAGATCAGAAGCAGACAAAATAGGTCCTGACCTCAGAATTTCCACCAAATACTTGTAAGGTTTTAGATGAGTCATTTAATTTCTCAGACAATTTGCTTATAAAACAAGATCCTAAGTCAGCGTAATCCAATATTCATTCTTTCTGTTACCAAACTTGCAAGATGAATAGTAGCAAAGGGGTTCTGTGATCAAATAAATTTCAGAATCAGTCCATTCCACACACTTCTTTTAATGAGGTTTCATAAGCAAGAGACCATTCTCACATTTATTTGCCATCAGAAACCCTTGTTTGCCTACAGCACACAATCATCCCACTCAATAGTCCCTAGAGATTCCTTCCTGCTGTGATACCTGATTATTGTATGAAAAGAAGAGAGTTTGCTCAAAAAAAAAAAAAAAATAGTTCCCACAAAGTTGCTGAAAGGCTTTATTCATAATCTGGACTTAGAAGAGACCATGGTGAAATAGATGGATATCTGCAGACATTCTATGAGTTAGAGAAGAAGAAGGATGAGGGTGCATATTCCAATTCTACCAACTACAAACTCACTTGTGCCAACAGTTCATGGTCAACATTTTCAGTGGCACAGGAATATGAGTTGAACAAATGAATGATGAACTGACTAGGATATTTCAAAACATATCCAAAGAGGTAGTAATAAATTTGGGAGTAAAGCATATTATTTAATTAAAATGGGGGCTTCCCGGGTAGCACAGTGGTTGAGTGCTGGGTTGCGAAGCTGCCCACAGCCTCTGCAGCGCCGGTTCAATCCCCAGATGCTCCCCGGCCACCGGAGGAGGGTCCCACATGGCGCGCAGACCTCTCCTGCCGCCCGCTGCTCCCCTCAGCAGTGTACTTCGGTCCTTCTGCCTGCTCTGCTCCCCGCTCTGGCTCTGGTGAATTCTCTCGCCCTCCCACGCTTCTGACTGTACCCAGAGCTTGTATAAATAAATAAATAAAACTTTAAAAATAAAAAAAAAGAAATGTTTAAAATGCTCAGCAATTCCATAGTGAACCATTTCTGTATACGGCATAAGAAAAATTTAAATTCTGATGCAGAACACAGTTCATAATATCTTATTTGTAAATGGACAGAGTAATACTAACATCTTCAGAGGTTACATCATTATTTTGTAGAGGAACATGATGAAGTAATACTTATTCCAATATAACTATTGGCATGATATGATTTATATCCATTTTATTTAAAAAAAGAGGAAAGCAATAGCATCCTATTTTATGTTCCAGATATATTTAGACATGAAGCATGCCCTCAGAAAACCTTCATCACATTCTACAGATTAAAATTTTTTTATCTGTATTATTCAGTTTTGACAATGATGAAAACTCTGTTTGGAAGTGTTATTAAAATGGCTCTAACATAAAAATGTTTAATTGATTATTTAAAAAGCTCTGAGCACTTTACAGCCAGACACTACCCACCAGAGCAAGTCATGAATCACCCACCACACAAAGTATCATGTCAGAAAAGAGCAATATCCAATATTTTTTCATGAGAGTCCCATATAAGCTTCTAGAAGCAATTGCATTTTACATTAGCTTCCTCATACTTGCACAACATAAAGAAAAGGGTAAATGAAAGTGTAGACTTTTCCATATCAAGAGTAAAATTGTACTAACTGTACCTAGTTTGTATATGATCTTAATCCATCATTTGTTTTCATTTGTGACTCATGACTCATAAGAATTAGTGAAGCCAGGTGCCAGAAAGCCAGTTTTTATCAGTTTTGTCTTGGGCTACCTAACGTTGGTTGGAACAATAAAGCAGAGAACATTACAAAAGTAGAACCAATTACATTTTCAATATAATAGAGAGAAGATGGACTTTAGGTCAGAGTGCTGCTGTGACACCCCACCACTCTCTGCCATTTATTAGCTATGTGACCCAAGGAAGATTTTAGATCTTTCTGTGCTTCATTGATTTATGACCATAAAAGTTATCAACCTCAGACATTCTGAAGCATGAGTGAGGAGGGACCACTATTAGTAAATAATTTAAGAAAGTAGACATAAAGTGAGAATATTTTGAGAAAATCAAGACATAATCACCTACTTATTGGTAACACCTCAATATCGTTGTGAGATCAAAACACGCAATATAATATGCTATATGGGAAATTTGAAAATATATGTGTTCAACAGCAGCTATTTTTTTCCTTCTTATAAATAGAAATTGGGCATTGTTTAGAAATGGGACACTATGGGGGGGTTATTGCATTATCGTTTCAAAAATGGTGCAAGTTGAGTGACTGACATCTTACTTACTCTGCCTGGAATGCTTTCCAGAGACCCTCTCCATCATTCATTCCTCTTCACCTGTGGAGTTCTAAGTAACTAAGAGATTCCACGGTAAATAATTTTCATGTACATCATGAGGGCAAGACAATATACTTCTTAAATTGAAAGCACAAAACAATTCCGCAGCTAGCCAACATTACAACCTTCAGGACACATAATTATATTTCCCTAATTGCTTACCTATTAGTTCTCCTAAAACAGCCTGAAACAAACCTCCCAGCATGAACCTCATTCCTTTTGAGTTATTTCTGTTGACAGATGAATTGAAAATATATGAACTATCATGAAACCATGATGACTCTGGGACAGCACCAACACTATGGACATGAGTTTCACAGGCACTCAGAAAAGCAACTTTCCTGGGAAGAGGAAACTGAGTCATGTTGACCCACAGAAACTCAACTCCTCCTCCCTGACTCTGCTAGAAAAACGCTGGCCTTGGCGCTGGGTATGTTGTTGTAACATCACCTGAGGAAAGTGATCCTATACCTTTAAATTATATACAGTGTTGTAAACCAACGTAACCTTAATAAAAAATAAAGACACTAGCCCTTTGCCCAGAAAATTGAGAGTTGAGGCATGAATCCCTCAGGAGGTTATGTTGGTTTATATTGTTGTTAGTATCTGGGGACCACCCCTCTTTGGGTGTTATGGCCATATTGCACCAACCACCAGAGCACACATGATCTACCACCTTAGTTCAGAAGCCTTTCCTAACCCCAGAAGTTGTCTGTGGCAATGACTTTCCTGCATTGAGTGGCTTAACTTTCCTAACACCAAAACCACTGCCTAAAGAAATTTCCCTTTTCCTTGGGTTAGGTACAACCTCCTGTTGCACACAATTTACAACTTGTCCTTCACTGCATTTACTGCAATTAAAATTATATGATTATATAGTGAATTCTTTAGTATGTGGCTTCCCTATTAGAACATACACATCAGAACAATGTGAAATTTCTATTTTGTTCCCAGCTGTGCCCTTAGCACCTAAAATAGTGCCTGTTACATAACAGGGGATCAATAAATGTCCATTAAACGAATGAATGTTTATGTATAGTTATGATAGTTGTACAAAAGATTCAAAAAAAAAAATCAAGAGAGATTTCTGTCTTCACAAATTATACAGTCTCAGGGTCCAGAGAGAAGTAAGAGTGATTTAATCACTGTATAATTTTTGTTACCTTGAAGATAGAGCGTGTATAAAAATAACAACTCACACTGAATGCCAAAGCTGTGGATGCTGTAGGAATGTCTGTATAGAATCAGTAAACGAAGGGCTGGGGTCCAGTGATAAAAAATGGGGAAAGCATCTCTGGACCAGATTACTCTGCCCACTCTTGTCAACCATGGTCTGTCACCCTGGCTACTCAAACACTGTTCCCACTGCTCCTGAGCACAAATTTTAGCCTACATACATATAAATATCATCTAATGAGTTTTATTCAATGCTGCTCTAGATAGTTAATATACATCATCTTTGTACTTCTCACAAAAAGCAAACCAGAGAATTATTTTATCCATTAGACAAGAAAATCAAGACACAGGGAAGATAAATGACTTGCTTAACCAGCATATGATGCACTTGGATATGAACTCGGCTAGAACCAGGTTAGTGCTGATTCTGATTTGCTGATTGTTTCTACCAGTCCTGCCTTAGAAATACTCGCATATAGTCGTGTAAAAAAGATGATGTTACAGGTCACATAACAATGCAAAGGTTACTGTTTTAAACAGAGTTCCTACCCAGGAAAACTGGCCACTAATGAATTATTTTCCCTAGCCTCCAGTATTCTTTCCAAAAATGTGACTATATATTCTGATTTTTCTACCTTTCATAGCTATTAGCTGTCTCTATGTCATTTTCAACTATAAAAGCAATGCCTGGTACTATCAAAGAATATGTTATAATGTTAATGGTATGCATGCTAAAGTTACATAAATTTCGATATGGATAGTACAACATAAACACAGATTTTGTTGAAAAACTAAATATGCTTATAGGTATCACATTATATTTAGAAAATAATATTTACCTTTAAAAACATCTGCAGTAATATGGAAACTCTAATTTATGTTTTATACAATTTATTAATTCTACTAATGGAAACAATGAAAATTGAAGTGAGGATCGTATTCATATGATTGTGATTTGATCATAATCAAATCAGAGAGCTATCTATAACTAGCTGATGAATCAATGTAAATTACTTAAATTTCATAAACTTTACTTTCTTAATCTATAAAATGGGCATAATAAAAATATCCATATCTCATACGAATGCAAAATTTAATGAGATGATGTCTAAGACCTTATGTTGTATTGCCAGCAAATTGTATGCACGCAAAATAAATGTTAATTAATTTTCTTTTTTTCTAGGAAAAAGGGAAATTCTGAGATTTCACAAAAATCTCTGATGGATATGATTGCTAGAAAATTATCATGTTTACTTGTGCAATTTCCTTCTTTTCTCCCCCTTAATGTTTTCACTCTAAATTAAAAGAGACATCTTGAATTTTTTCTGCCATCATCCTTAATATCCTTTACAAACCTGTGATTGCTAAAAACCCACAACTGCTAAAAACCTGATTCACCAGAAGTGACACACAATCAGCAGCAAGTTAATAAATCTAATATTTACTTCATATCCTCCAGAATCAATCACTAGTTAGACTGAAGGGTTGTCTTGAATTAAGGTGCATATACATTTGTGAAAGACTGAATGAAGACTTGCAGATGACTCAGATTACATGGGGACAAATTTTTCTTTCAATTTCAGCTTTGATGCTTAGTGATTTTCGCCCAGGGAAAAATCAGTTGGTGGTTAGGGGGTGCCAGTGCATTCCCACAGATCAGGAGGTATCCTGGGTCCACTGTAATAAGGCAGTCTTCAAGAGAGTGAGTGATGCCCTCTGGGTCACCACTGCATCACTGGTTCTCCAAATTATTTTTTACATCATGAAAGGAAACTGAACTAGCAGCCATCTTACTTGAAAAGAGAAAACTATCATTTATCAAATTTACCCACAGTTTAAAATAGAGACTATTCAAATATAATGAATGACTCCATCTTTTCTATTCAGAAACTAGATTATCTAACTCATCAGGATTTTGTTATAGTAAAATAAAAATATACATGGGACAGTTCCAAAATGATGACTACCATATGATAATTTTTTTTAAATTGTGAATTATGTTGGAGCTATACAGTGTAATATTTATGGAGTTGTACAAAGTAACTCTCAAACCAATATTCAGTAAATATGTAAAATCAACACTACATAATCATTTTAAAATTTCATAAAAATATTGCTGGATATTCTCTCCAAGCACTTTTATTTAAAATTAGTATTCTGGTTTCTTTTTCCTTCTGATCAACATGTATTATTTTTTCTTGTCTTAACATTTATGCCCTTATATCTCAATAAACAGTGAAACTATTCTTACTTATGATTTTGTTCATCAATAAGTCTACATAAAATGGCATACATATTTCCCTCAAATCACCCTATTCTTATTACCACCAAATTCTAAACAGAAATACTTTTCAATAGTCTTGTTTTTGAATATCACAGTACTATTTTATTCCAAAATGTAACTTAGTGTTCCTGGTAGAAATAGTTTAAGAATCATTCCCCAGTCTTTTGCAAGTAAATATTGACATGAATAAATCCAGTTACCTGAAAAGGGTTAGGAAAGCTGAGCAGGCTGGCAATCTGTAAGTCTTAGACACCAATATGCTGACCACACTGCATTATGTGCAATTATATTCTTTTTTTCCCCCAAATTAACATGTGACTGTGTAGGAGATGGGTGGGTCTTCAAACTTTGCAAAAATAAGTTCTAGAGGTTCTAATGACATTCATTTGAACAGTCTGTAGGCACAAAGGAATTTCAGACACAAAAAAAATCATTGTTCCAAGTGCATAGTTATAAAACTCTTTTCTATAAAGATAAAATGCCCTCTTTCTTTCCAGAGACATTTACTGAGGTCCATAATGTATTCAGTTCTCCCAATAACCTTACTAGTAAAAAAAAATGCAATATATGTTTCCTCTGGATTTTAAATTTCACTGGATTAATATTGAAAATATTTTCCTTTAAAAAAATGGTGTAGGATAAAAATTAAACAACACAAATTCCTCTTCAAAGTGTTCTTTAGGGAAAGACTAGATAATCACTAAGTCCCCTTAGCATTTCCTATGAAAATGCACCTGAGATTACATCTCATAAAATAATACATGGACTTTTGCCAATTCATTACTTTTGAAACCTTTGACCTTTCTAGACTATTAACCATGAGCTCAACAGCCAGACTGCTGGGCTTGAATCCCAACTTTTCCACTTAATAACTATGTGACCTTGGGCAGATTACTTAATCTCTCATTCCCTCAATTTTCTCACTTGTAAAATGGGAATAATAAGAGTAGCCACCTCATGTTCTTGCGGTTATTGAATGAGTACAATTACTATTACTAACAATAACCATATATGTTTTACATATACCTTCCCTTATTTCCAACCTTCCTCCCCCCATTGCCATAACCCACTTCTAATACTCTTTAAAATAATCAATGAATGACCTCTTACTGCTCAGGTCAATGGCTGTTTTCCAGAACATCTATTCAGATGTTCCTTGGCTCCTTTTATCATCAAAAATTTCTTTCTCCTGGTTTTCTCTGAACCTCCCTGCCTTGGATCTTTCAACTCACTCCTCTGCTTCTCAACCTCCTCCAAAAGACAGAGCCAAAAGCTCAGCAAGTGTGTCTCTTCTTCCATTTGCCTGAGTTCTCTCCTCCCTCACAGCTGTCATCCACTCTCATGGTTTCCACACTCATGAGCGCTGACTAGCTCTCCAAGTGAATCTCCAGTTCTGCCCTCTCTCTCCAGCCTTAGTGTCTGTCTCTTCTTTGATATTTCACTTGCTGGCTCAAATACTAGCACTGAAGCAGAACAACTGGAATGAGATGCTTGACAAACACAGCTTTGAAACTTGGCTTCGCCACTTGTAAATTGCATGACCTTGATGAATTTTCTTAATTTCCTGAAATCTTCATTTCCTCATCTGTAATAGATCATTTAGAAAACCTACTTCAAAGGCTCCATTAAATAATACAACAGATGTAAGACATTTGACATAGTGCCTGATCCACACAAAACATTCAAAATATGTTAGATACTTATTAATGTTATATCCAATTATGTCCAAAATCTTATCATATTTTACACACATATATAAAGCCACTGAACTCTTCTTTCCTCTAATTTCTAGAAATGTTTTACTCTGTCCATCATTTTCAAAACACCAGATTTTATTATTTTGTCTTATTGTTTCCATCATCTGAAATAAAATATGTTAATATACTCTTCAACTCTAATTTTAAAAAACTTTCATATCTATTGCTGTTTATTTCAGTGGTTATATCCTGCAGCATCTCTTGCTAGTAGTGACAGCCATGTAATTATTTTACGACCAGTAAGAAATAATTAGAAGTAAGTCTCCTTAATACCTGCACCTTTTTGTTTATTGCAGCACTATTTACAATAGATAAGATATGGAAATAACACAAATGCCCAAAAATAGATGACTGTATCCAGAAGATGTGGTATATATTCACAATGGAATACTATTCAGCAATCAAAAAGACAAACTCATGCCATTCACAGCAACATTGATGGAGCTGGAAGGGATTATGCTCGATGAAATAAGCCAGAAAGAAAAAGTAAAATATCAGATGGTTTCACTTACAGGAGGACTGAGAAAAAAATCAGAATAAGGGATCAGGAAAAAAATAACAATAATAATAAATAAACAAAATTAGCAGGCAACTATAAATCGGAGACATTCTTCAATGGAGGGGGAGGTAGAGGGATCAAAACAGGGGAGAAGGGCCTCCCCGGTGGCGTAGTGGTTGAGAGCTGGGTTGCGAAGCTGCCTGCAGCCTCTGCAGTGCCGGTTCGATCCCTGGCTGTTCCCCGGCCACCGGAGGAGGGTCCCGCATGGCGCGCAGACCTCTCCTGCCGCCCGCTGCTCCCCTCAGCAGTGTACTTCGGTCCTTCTGCCTGCTCTGCTCCCCGCTCTGGCTCTGGTGAATTCTCTCACCCTCCCGCACTTCACTGTACCCAGTGCTTGTTTAAATAAATAAATAAATAAATCTTTAAAAAAAAAAAAAAAAAACGGGAGAAGAGCACAGCGACTATGGTGATTGTTCACAGGTGAATTGGTGGTGGGAATTTTATGGGGATACACCTCAGAGGAGAAAGCATACATTGTACAAAAATGAATAATGATGTAATATACATATATATATATAATTTTAAAAATAATAATAAAGAATTATCCTTAACATGGCATGGCATGTCCTTCTTTTTCGCATCTCCATTCTGTTGTCTGGAATTTGGATGTGATGGCTCCTTCTCTAGCAGTCACAGCAGACCCTGATAATAAGCTTACTCTGAAGATAACAGAATGAAACAACCAATTGGCAAAAGGAGCTCTCAAACAAGGTTAGGACTGACAACCTCTAAAATGATTCTTTTTTTTTTTTTTCAGTATGAATGAGAATAAACACTTATCTGGGATTTTTCTTTTGTTTATAGACAAAATCTAAGTTTAAGTCATTGGAGAATTCATAACATTTCAATTCTGAATTCTCCCTAAATACAATCTCTTCCTTCTAGCCAGACCAGTCTTCTTCCGTCTCCCAACTTGCTTGGACACAGGCTGCTTCATTTGCCTGTACGTTCTTCTCACCCTCAAGTATCTTGGGTTTGTTCAGTCAAGGAGGTTCAGCTCCACAGAGGCCATATCTGGTGTTTGAGTGCTCAGCTCCCTCCCTCTGATCCTCATATGTTGCAACATTAATATTCTGTCCCTTATCATCAATTCTCCACATAGGAAAGTTTTGTCTCCTGAATTATTTGTAAGATCATTAGTAACCAGGTTGCAGGTTTGCTTCTCCAAAAATAGATTCTGACAAAAACTTGATGATGCCAGTTATTTATGAGAGATCAACACCAGTGAGAGGAAAGGAGAAGAAGAGGATTGGTAGAGAGAGAAATTGAACAGTGAGACAGACCTGAAAAAACCTGTGCTAACTGGGGCGGGAGCTCAGGGTATAAAATATCTTGAGGGCACCGCAAAGGCTGCCAAGGTGACTGAGCCTCCCCCCTCCCCTGATGTGGCTGCCCTGGGAGGGTGTGACCTCAATAAAGGAATTCTCTGAAGATCAGGCAGACCCTGCCGGAGGTGACAGTTGGAGGAAGGCCAACAACCGCACTCTCCACAGCTCAAAAGGGAGCTAGGCACATCTCTGCATCTACTACACTAATTTTAATATTAAACTGGCCATAGGTGTTTGGGCCCTCCCTGGGGGCACAAAGGGTTAAGATGCAACTTATGAAGCTACCCACAGCCACTGCAGCACGAGTTTAATCCCCCGCCAGGGAGCTACCCACATGGCGCAGCAGACCTCTCCTGACTGGCCCGCTGCTACCCTCAGCAGTGTATTTCAGTCAGTCTGCCTGTTCTGTTCCCTGCTCTGTCTCTGGTGAATCCTCTCACCCCCCCACACTTCTGGCCTGTACCCCACTTCTTATATGTATAAATAAATCATTAAGAAATAAATAAATTGGCAATAGGTGTTTGATAAATATTTACAAAGTACTTCATTAAACCTTTGATGCCTCATCCAAAAGATATGGTCTATATGAATTTCATAACATGAATCTACAGATGCCATATGAGGGAATTCAAATGTTCCCTAATAAGAAAAAAATCTTTTCAAAACATTTCCCTTCTGCTTCCTGGAATCAGCATTATCTTTGCAAAAGATTTAATTCCTTGTTGTGCAAAATGTGGCTTTTTCACTTAACTCTATGTAATGCCTACCACCGGGCTTGATGCTGCCAAGGGCCCCAGACATACTCCATCTCAAGCTTGAACAAGAGGAAGAGAGCTGCCCATTTGACTTGCTTCCTAGGAAATCTTCCAAGGAAGAAAACTTGCTATTCCTCTCAAGATCATGGAAGCAAATTCATGCTGAGAAAAACTTGATTAAGCTTCCACTGTTTCTGCTCCCACTCTTCTCTCCTATGCTCCAATTCTCTTTCACCCTCCTCTTCACCCTCTTCACCCTCCTCTTTCACCCTCACTTGGAGGCCTCTACAGAGTCTCACAGATTTCTAGAGGTCTCATAAATTTCTCTCTCTCCTTTTTGAAGGGATAAATAGGAAATGACATAAGAAAACTGGCAACTTAATTGTTCACTCTACCTTTCTTTCCTATCCTATCACTCTAACCATTCCCAACTGTGTTGTCGTTACAAAAGGAGCTGAAATGGGAACGTGGAGGCAAAGTGAAAATGAAATGAGGTTTGACTCTGGTCACTGGGAAATAGGACAGCAAGTGGGGAAAAGTCAGCAGGAGTAAGTGGTGATGGTGGTGGTGATGATGGTGATGAAGAAGAAGAACAGAAAGTCAGATGAGGGTTAGCTAAGACCTGCCATCTTCTCTTGGTCCTGGCCCTTTATGAGCACAGGTAGCAAAAGTCTGTGCTCCCATCATGTATCTGAGTTGTGATCAATGCATTAATGTTAGCCTAGAAATAAGCAAGACTGAGCCACCGCAAGGTGAGTTCACTTTGTGTGACTGCCTCCTGCAAATCTTCCTAAATCTCCATCATCCACTGCTTCCCAGAATATATCTTTATGATAATTTAGCCACTTTAAGAATCACTCCCATCTGTTCTGTTACAAAGATAGCTACTTCAAGAGATCACTATCTTTGCTGCCAGTTGAGGAGGGTGGTGGTGCTGGAGATGGACACGCAATCTACAGAAAAGTCGCCTAATGTAGTTTCCATTTGTATCTCGCTGCTTGAGTGTTTTTGAGATGTTTGTGTTTGTTGTTTTCTTGATCCCCTAGAGCCAGAAGGCCTTGTCAGAAAGTCAAACTTCAAAAGTGACAAACTGCTCTGATCGTATGAGGGTGCTTTAGTTGCTAGGGAAACTGTTTTAAAAGGAGAAACAGATCAGAATTGTGAATTTATAACTGGGAGAAGAAACAGATGTAAGTTTCTGAGTGAATCTAGTTTACTTTGAGACATATTTGAGGTCCATGGGTGGCAAGAATGGGTTACATTTTATAGGTCATAGATATAACAAAATTATCTAATTAATAGGAAACCTCTTACCATAGCCCAGAATTTATAAATAAAAACAAGAAGTCTTTGATTCTCCCTCTCTTTGCCTTATAAATGAGGAGCCAGCAGAAGGGAAAAAGCAGAGAGGAGTCAAGCAAATTTTCCAGGCAACCAACCCATGTGATCCAAGAAAGTGACAAGGTCCCAATCACTAAAGCCTGTACGGGCAAAAGCCTGATGTCATATGTGTGATCTCAGGAAAAGGCAAAGCCCCTCATGGACACTACATTGTTAAAAGAGAGGAAAAATGAGTATGAAGATATTTCTGGCCCGTTTTGCATTTCTTCCATTTTTTTACAGAAAGGGACAAGGAGGGGAGTCAATTTCCCCTCAAAATACCTCCCTGCACCTCCTGATTAAGCCTAAAGCATCTATAGCTTCATTCTTTTTACCTTGTAGCAAGTTTCAGATCCTTTTCAGAGAATTAATTTTGATACCAGGGACAGGAAAAGAAGTTAGGTTTTAGATATCTGGATAACTTGAGGAGTAGCTTCTACAATAGGATAAAAGAATTTAAATTTGGTAGCCGAAAGAAATGCATTGTTATTAAAAATAAATATTATTACTACTACTACTTTTATTATAACATCATCACTACTAACACCATAATTTATTATCATCACCACTAATATTATTATAATTCATGTCATCTTCATCACCATTACTACTACATGTAAAGAAAATAGCTGTTCTTACTTGAATATTTACCAGGTGCCAGAAATGGTTGGTGAGTTACATTTCTTATAAGTTCATTCTCAGGAGTTGGCAAACATTTTTGGTAAAGGGCCAGATGGAAAATATTTTAGAATTTTTGGATCATATTGTCTCTGTCACAGCTACTCAACACTGCCATTATATATAAGAGCAGACCTAGAAAATAAGCAAAGAGATGGGCTTGCTGGTGGTATTAATAGGGCATTATTAAAATCAGAGGGTGGGCCAGGTGCAGCCTGCTAGCACGAGTTCGCCAATCCCTGCCTTATCCCACAAATACTCCTACAACACACTGAGGTTGGCAAGAGCATCCTCATTTCTCCAATGACTAAATGAAGCCTGACAGAGGTGGAGAAGTTTGTCCATTGTCACACAGGGAACAGATGGAGGGCGGGGTTAGATCCTAGGTCTACCATGGCCAAAGTAACCATCTGTGCTTCACCACCACGTCCCAAAGCATGTGAAGCAAGGTGATTTCAGCAGACACACACATAACTGGTTTATCATTCCATTCATTATAATATGCCTGAAAAATCGTAACCAGCAAATCTAACCTTTGATTTTTACTACCGTTATCTCTTCAGATGAAGAATCAAGAAACATCACAAATAATCATTTTCATGGCCTTCCATTTTTAAAAAACAAAGGCAAAACTATATGGGATTTTGACAAACAGGAACAATGTTGAAATACTTTTTTTGTAAATATCACTTTGATCTTTTCAAAAAGATTTCATTCTTCTCTCACCTGATCTTCACAAAAAGCCTAGGAGGAAAGTTAATGTGATGTTATTTTCCCCATGTTGCAGGTGAGAAAAGCTAAGGTACAAAGAGGTTAAATAACTTACTCAAAGTCACACACTGAGAGGGTGGCCTGAGGCAGAGCAGGCCATTCACTGGACACCTGCTCCAGAACGCCTCCTGCTGTGTCACTGACATGGCCCTCAAGGCTGGCAGTTGTAAGTAACTACTAGGAGGTTTCTTGTTTTGCCCACAAATACACCAAAGATATATTAGGTATTAAGATAACTAAAAGCCTGCATTTGGGAAAAAAAAACAAACCTGCATTTCATTCAGGTTTCTTGGCCCTTACCTGTCACAGGACCAGTAATGGGATGAGAAAGAGCATGTGTGTTTTGCAGGGGTACTGGGTGGTGCTGGTCCCCTGATTTCTATCACGGCAGTCTGAAAATGTTTTTGGATTACCCATACATCAATCACTTTGCAAGCACCAAATGCTAAATGACTTAAATTTTAAATTCCATAGGTGTTTTTCAAAGAGCTCTCCCTCCACCTGCTAATGAGCTGTTTCACCTTAGACAAGTCACTCCGTATGTCTGACCCCAGAGTCATATCCAGAAAACACAGCTGCTGAGCTAGATGAGTGTTTTTCAAACATTGAGTTGTTACTGTAAATGAGTTCTTTTCAGCATTCTTACAAGTATTTAGAAAAGAGAAGAATAAAATGGAGCGATCAAATTTAACAGAAAACAGCCCCCAAAACCCTGTTTCAGAGATTCTGTATCAGATATATAGAATACACACACACACACACACACACACACCGATTTGTGCTTCACAAATTTGAAAGCCATTCGACCAGATAACCTGAGAGCTTTGCACAGCTTTAAGATTCAATAACTCTATAATCCATTCTCACGGCAATAAAACCACTCAAACCATACACAGAAATGAGGGAAAGTCAGTAGGTTTGTAATTCTTACAAATCTTCTTAGTACCTCAAAGTCTTTTTTTCTACATTTTAAGTATAAGGTAATTATATCTCTATGTAAACATATTTTAATTGAAAAAAATACGGTCTATGAAGAAATAAGTTCTGAAAAACCTGCCTGAGTTTTGTGGTATTATTTGCCAACATGTAAATAAAACAAGACCAAGTAACACATACCTTAGTCTGACAAATACCAAATACAGGACCATTTTGAAATAAATCAAACATATAACAAGATATGTATAATGAGTAGAACTTTTCAATTCTTGTTTTCATTTGAAAGGTACAGTATATGCTAGTCCTAGGTCAGTATGTCATGACTTGCATTGAAAGGGCAACTCACCTTTCTATTGAAAAATCCAGCCAAAAAAATTCAGCCATTTTGGTCCCATTTCGGTCTGGAAGCCCCAGGAGAAACATTGCCTCATTTGCAATGGTAGTGCCAGGGTATGTGATAAATTGAATGAAAAGGACAGGAAAGACACTTCAAGAATTCACTTTCTGAAATTGAAACCCATTCTATTTAATCCTCTCTCTCGGGTATTTAATTCCAGATCCCAGTCAAGTCATGTTGTAAAAAGTATCCAGGTTGACAAATTATCAGTGCTTCACTTAGCTGCAATTTCCCTTCTGAAAATATCTTCATGGATTAGTATTCAGAAATACAACCTCAGTTTAGTGTCAATTTTGCTGAACAGAAAAAAGACTGAAAACTGGAGTATTAAAAGTACAAATTCAGAAATTAAATACAAAGAAGTGAGAGAGTAAATAAGAATTTTTGCATATTTTGAATGTTTGTAAGTTCTCAAATAGGACTGAGTATAATTAAAAGACATCTATAACCAGAAGCTTGGATTTTAGTGCGTTTGCTACAGTTGATCCTAGAAGAAGCTGAGCTCACCAGGCTATCTCCAGGCACAAAGGGTAGTCATTGCTTGCTCCCCACTGCTATCAGGGGGTGGTTAGATTTCACTGAGAGTCATAAAAATCACCTTTATAAATGAGGCTTATGCATGCCCTTATAGACAAGGCAATCCAAATAGACTTCTAGAAGATACCTTGAAAAAAATCTTTAATATTACATTCAATTGATAAGGTATTTCTGATACCAAAGAAGCATGATTATATTGGTTATATTTATATTTAATAGAAAAGGAAGATAGTATTTAGTTCAAACTTCACTGAACAAGATTTTGTGACCTCAGCTATGAGAATTTTTTGTCAAAATGAATATAGATTTTGGGCTTCCCTGGTGGTGCAAGGGGTTAAGCACAGTTCTATGAAGCTATCCGCAGCCTCTGCAACACAAGTTCATCCCTGGCTGGCCAGGAAGCTACCCACATGGCACAGCAGACCTCTCCTGTCTCACCTGCTGCTCCCCTCAGAAGTGTATTTCAGTCAATCTGCCTGTTCTTTTCCCCCCTCTGTCTCTGGTGAATCCTCTTATCCCCCCACACCTCTGGTCTGTACCCCAGTTCTTGTATACATAAATAAATAAGTCTTTTTTAAAAAAGAATGAATACAGATTTTATAGTATTTACTCTTCATATTTAATGAGTATCTCTATAAAAAATATTTTAAAACAATTTTGAAATTTTATGAATTAAATCTGCTCTCGGTTATAAAATTCCAGTGTCCAGCATTATACCCAGAGAAAAAACAGGTATCGATTATGATGACTTAACTTTCATTCATCAACCCAGAGTGGTTATCAATCTGGGGTATTTCTCCAGTCATTTGGCAAAGTCTGGTGACATTTTTTTGGTTATCACAAAAAGGGTAAAAGACATGCTACTGGCATCTAGTTGTTAGATGCTAAGGATGCTTCCAAATATCCTATAGTAAATAGGTCAGCCTCCCACAGTAAGGATCTCTCTGTCCTAAAGTCAACGCTACTGAAGTTAAGAAACTAATCAGTTCCATTCCCCTCACAAAAACAAGATAAAACAAAAATGATTGGGACAATATTGCCTTTAATGTATACAGTGGGCTTAATGTTTAGCTAAGTAAATATGTCCCCTACATTAACTTCAATTTGATGGACTTCAAATTCATACTTAGCAAAATTATAAATCATTTTATGACCCCATAACTTGACTTGACAGTATTGCTTGAAAATTTTAAACTCATGTATGTCAAATCTGCTATGTTGCGTGTGTGCAGGCACATGAACAACCTCTCCCCCTCACACACACACACACGCACACACACACATACATACACATACTTGCATAAACATATATAGTGCTTAACACAAAGAACTCTCTACACAACTGTTGCTAATTACTTGTTGAAGGCTCGTTCCCATATCAACAATTTGCTCAAATTGAGAGGGTCAAGATGACTTGGAGACAGAAGAATTAATATTCTGATGGTCAGTCAGTGGAAGTTGTTCTGAATAAAAAGTGAGGATAAAAACTGTCAAACTTTACAACTGCATATGGAGGTGAGAGTATCCATCTGGGTGGGATTAAGTAATTTTTAAACCTACATGACTCTCACACAGAATAAGTAACTTCAACATAATGACTGTGATAACTTTTATATTTCAAGACAAGATATTGGTATCCTATCTTTGAATGATGAGATAATGGCACACTTTATGCAGCTGTTAGATCAATTTCTGCCAGAAGAGATATAGTAGGGGGATTATCACAGATGAAAGAGTTGAAGAGAAAACTTAAATCCCTTTGGGATCAGATCCCTGTGATGACGGGAAGGTGAAGTCTGAGAACTGCTGCTCATGTTCCTTCACACTTTCAATATGTAACAGCACAAGAAAAAAAAAATAAAGAATCCAAAAACAAATTCAGCTTATTTTCATCTTTCTAAGAATGATGCTTTCAAATTAGAAACAAGATTATTTCTAAAATGGAGAGAGGCTTAGGTAAAGATTAAAGAGAATATCTTTATTCTCTTTAAGGACATTAAGTAGGATGGTATGGTGCCTTGAGGCCCTACTACTATGAGGAGCTTCAATTCAGGAATTGAAAACAAATGCACCAGATCAAGTTCAATTTCATTCTGAGAATCGATTGATGATCTAGTTTTTGTTATGGTCCCTTGGTTTTGTAAAATCTTCAAGTTTGACCACAGTGCAAACTATAATAATCACTTTTTTCAAGTGCTTATTCAACTCCTCCCTCATGGCCTAAGGGTTAGGTCTAAACACTATTACTGCTACCACCTGAGTTCAATCCCCAGCCAGGGAGCTAATCCACATCCAGCACAGCAGACCCCTCCTGTCTCACCTGCTGCTCCCCTTAGTAGGGTATTTCAATAAATCCACCTGCTCTGTTTCCCACTCTGTCTCTGGTGAATACTCTCACCATCCCCTCCTGCACTGCTGGCCTACACCCCAGTTCTTCTATGCTGAAAAAAAAATAAAAAAAAATTATAACAAAATACAGTTTTTAGCTTCAATATAAACTCAATATTTGGATTAAATTCAGGCTTTAGCAAAAGTTTCACTTATATGTGGTAATAGAGGACACAGTGTTTTGATTTAATTTTTGAGATGTTTCAAAGAGATTCTGATTCCTGAAAGACTCAAATGGTCAGGTAACAACATTCTGTAGAACAGACAGTCTCAGAATTAGAGTTATGTTGATGTTATCCATCAGAAATAGAAGTGTCCTTAAATCCAGGTCCTTCGCTAGCCTATCATTGCTCAGACCTGAAACATGTATTCCATCATATTCTGTACTCCATTTAAAGAAAAGGTACATCTCTGAATCCTGGGAGCAAAATTATTTTGTGACCTTGGGATATAAAATTAACCAGCTACTATAAAATACCAAGCAGCCACAATTTCAAGTTCAGAGACAGTAACTCCCAATAACATTTATATCATGAAAAAAGCACTTCTGCTTCTTGAAACGTTATTATTGTGAAAAAGGACTTCTTTTTTTAATAACTAAAGTAATGTAGCTCAGAAATTAATTCTGATTTAATTAATTTATACATTATACATTTATACATTATGCATTATTATATGCATTTAATATATATGAATGTAAAGAATCTCTGCAAACTCATATATATCTTTTAGTATCTGAGTCAATTTATTATTTATTCAACTGAAACTATTATAGAAAAACAAGTTTCTTTGAAAAGAAAGATATATATATATATATTTTAAAGGTTTATTTATTTATACAAGCACTGGGTATAGTCAGAAGCACGGGAGGGTGAGAGAATTCACCAGAGCCAGAGCGGGGAGCAGAGCAGGCAGACTGATGAAGTACACTGCTGAGGGGAACAGCTGGGGCTGCAGGAGCGGTCTGCGCGCCATGTGGGGCCCTCACCTGGCAGCCAGGGATAGAACAAGCACTGAAGAGGCTGCAGGCAGCTTCGCAACCCAGCACTCGACCGGTACACCACCAGGGAGGCCAACAATATGTTAGGGGGAAAAGGATGTCCTAAAGCTAATTCCATACAGGCTTTGTGGACTCTGTCCCCACTCCAGACCAAAACCAAAAGACACTGGGAACTCCAAATCCCATCACCACCAAAGGGAAGGTAGCTGGAACCTGAGGGTGGGGTTCAGCAGCCGGGTTTGGTATAAAACCAGACACATGGGCTTTGGAGGATCCCCCATTTTGGCTCCCGCCAGCTCTCAGCGCACGCCAGCTCTGAGAGTGCCTTTGGGTTTCCAGGTTGGCGGAGCCGGTAGGACGCATTAAAGACTTTATTTCCCTATTTTCTCCCTGAGTTGTACATTTCCTCAATTCCTTTTCCCTTGTAAAACCCATTTATTAACTTTTTGTGTGTGCCTGTAGTGTAGTATTAATAAGTCCTTTTTTAAGTGCATGGGTGAGGACCCACAGCCAGGCAACCCGTTTTATATGGGGGCTGCTCCGTAACAAATATACTTTATTTTTTAATTTACTTCTATAATGGGATCACAATTTCTTAAAAATCCAACAATAATTTTGACAAAATTTTATTTCCTTTATTTGGGGGATGTTCCACTAGAAGCAAAATCTGCTACTGGCCTCAAAGTTGTTTAATTTGGGGGTAAAAACTCTTAATTTTAAAAAATATACTGTAAGAAAATTTATTGAGTTATCCTCATAGCACAAAAATAAGCAGGCCCATTTTCAAAAGATGAAGAAAAGCCTTTCTAGTGGGTTGGTGTCTGCTACCTTGTGAGTACACAGGAATGGCTTAAGTGCTTACTAAGCACTTGTGAAAGGGGAGTCTCAGCCTCAGGGTATTAGCACATGGAGGTAGAGTAGAGTTGTTTTAGCTGAAGTAGGTACACAAGGAGCATACCAGGGCACTGGTCTCAAGCTCCTGGAGTATGAACCATTCAATTAAATAATAAGCTCATCCTTTCATTATATGATTATTTGTTTGTTTATTTGTTTATTGCCTTGTGCATGCACTTCTCATAGTGAAAAAAAATAATACAGATCAATAATTTTCCCCCAAGATGTAACTGTTTGTGTGGTTCAACCCCTGAGATGTGCTTACCCATTTTGAGACCTCTGCAATAGATATAATTTTAGCTCTTCAAGCATAGTGACTGATTTTTATGACACAATGTTTTTTTGTATCATAGAGACAGGTAAACAAACTCACCAAAGTTCAGAAGTCAACTTTCCCTAATATCCAAGAGAGAGATATGCTATGGGAGACATTCTTTCATTCCCCTATAATTTAAAGAAAGGCTCAGAGACATGAGGGAGATGAGAGGCATTTATCGTCATGTATAAGATTAAGTAACGATGCAGTCTTTATGATCAGTCACACTGACCTCTTTCATATCTGGTATCAAGATGGTCTCATCTGCCACAGAACTTCAAGGAAAGCAAAAAAGGTAAAATAAACCAACATTTTGCCAGTCCTGTGCCTTGCCCTGTCCCTCAGACCTCCCACTTAAACTTTATTCTCACTTCTTCCTTCCTTGCACCTCCAGCATTTATCTGATCTTGACATATTTGGGAAGTTTGATGTTTCAAAGACCTTGTCAAAGTTTCTCTCTTTTTCTTGGATTTCCCTCAGTTTTACTCAATCTCAAACCACCTGGCTTAAACTAAATATGTGAAGGTTGGAAAACACATTAGCATAAGAATATGTATATTTCCTCTTTGGAATAAGAGCTAAAGTGAAAATAACACCACAGCCCTTTCTAAAGACTCCCACAGGGAGCTGCTAAGCTCAAGAAGTTGAGTTCAATAAGGAGTAAATTCTGTTCACCCAGCTGTTTTCCCTTTGGACACATTTCCCAAGTAGAGCTTCAGGCTCTACAGAAATTCTGGTTGCCGACTGGCAGATGGGCCTTCTGGCAAAGGGCAAGAATCTCACGCTGCACTTTCATCATAGGCATCTGAATATATCTTGTGCCTTTTAAATTTTTCTTAATCAGTTCAGTAAATGGTAGCATCAGCCATGCCAAATATGTATTTTTTTTCAGTTAGACAAAGTAATGACCTCTCAACAAACATAGCCATATGAGTTGAGAATTAAACATAATACAATATTTTCTTAGGACTCATTCCCTGGTCTGGAGGGCAAAGGAACAAGGAACAAAGCCATCTTCACAGGCTCCACCTTGTAGGCAGGAATCCGATGCCTGGTAGAGGCAGTCTTTTCAGATTGAAAAAAGAAAAAGTATTTAACAATGGGTATCCAGGCTTTGCATCTCCACAGTTCACTCCTTAGATTGGAGGAGTTACACCTGCATCAGCATAACTCTAGATCAGGACATTTAGAACTAGAAGCACTGCCTAAGAAGTCTAAATACATTCTTTTTTTTTTTTAAAGATTTATTTATTTATTTATACAAGCACTGGGGACAGTCAGAAATGTCAGTGACTTACTATTTCTATGTATATAATCTAAATTCAAACTTGTGTTTATAAAAACACTTCTCATAGAGTAAAATCTGTTGGACTGCATCCTGGATTCAAATTCTTACTTTGATTATCTAATAAACTCATTGTTGGACTAGCCTTCAGACTTTATTTTCAATTAACGAGAGTTTGGGTTCTCTTCTTGCTGCAGCACCCCCTTCTATTGCCCGATAGTAAAGAAGAGGAACACTCAAGAAGAACCACCAAGAGTTTTCAAGGACATCCTTATCTGAAATCCCTTAACTTCTTTGTGCTACATACACACACCCCTTATGGGGAGGTGCCATTTTTCCCACCTCCACTTACATACAGATGCCTTGAATTATAGGTGCCAGTGTGTCATACTTTCTGACAGGGGAGTTATTGAGCACTAGAGGTGGAGTTAAGCAGCTATGCTTGGTATATAACTGAACACATGCAGGTTTCACTTGTGCTTTGGTCTGCTTGTTAGCAGGACAAATGCATTTGACCATGTGTTGGCCAGTTAACTAACTCACCTCTCTCTCTCTCTCTCTCTCTCTCTCTCTCTCTCTCTCTCTCTCTCTCTCTCTCTCTCTCTCTCTCTCTCTCTTGCTCTCTCTCTTGCTCTCCCGCCTTCCCCCACCCTCCTTCTTTTCCAGCTACCTTTGCAAATAAATATTTTTTTTTTCATTTCTCTCTACATGTCTGCTTTTGAGTCTTGTACTGAATTCTTAAATGCGCAGGTGAGGACTCACACCCAACTCCCCCTGTTTCCCCTGGGGCTGCCCTGAAACAGTTGCATTTATTCCCCTTTGCCCTTGCTTTTCATGCTTCTTGGATCCTTTAATCTCTTTGATTCCTTTTGTTAATCTGTATCTTTCTACAAATGAACAAAACTGCTATCTTCAAATATCCCCCAGAGAATTTTGACATCAAAATTGATTATGATATTCATGACATCATGTTAAACATGAAGTTCAAAGCAAATATGTACCAAATGTTTACTATTTGACAGGTATATAGGCTTGTACAACATTTGAAAATTAAGTTGTATAATTCACATCAAAAGGCTAAACATATTTTTCTGCATATCAGTATATATAGAAAATACAATACCCATTTATGATAAAAATTCTCAGTAAACCAGGAATAGAGGAGAATTTCCTCAAATTGTTAAGGAATATTTACCCCAAAAAAGTACAATTAACATAACAATTAATGGTGAGAAACTAAGTTTAGGGGCAATGTAAGGATGTCTTCTCTCACCACACCCTTTCAACATTGCACTAGAAGCGCTAACTAATGCAGTACAAAAAGAAAAGGAAATGTAAGGTTTATATTGAGAAGGAAGGAGTAAAATTGTCTATTGTTTAAAATGACAGGAGAGTCTGTGCAGAAAATTGAAAAGAATCAAACAAAAAAAATGGAATAAGCAATTACAGCAAGGTAGCAAAATACAAGAATAATATAAAAAAAAGTCAATTGCTTTCCTACATACCAGCAATAAACAAGTGAAATTTGAAATTAAAAACACAGCACTATCTACATTATCACTTCCCTAAATGATTTATTATAAATCTAACAAAATGCATACAAGATCTAAGTGACGAAAGGTACAAAATTCTGATAAAGTCAAAGACCTAAATAAATGAAAAGATACTTATGTTCTTAAACAGGAAGATTCAATACTGTCAAGATGTCATTTCTTTCCAACTTGATCTAAAGTTTTTATGTAAAAGCAAAAGACCAAGAATAACCAAAACAGTACTGAAAGTTGGAGGACTGATACTACCTATCTCCAGGACTTACTGTAAATCATCAGGACTTATATGTAAAGTAAACATAAAAATTTGCTATTGGTGAAAGACTACACAAAGAGCTTAATGGAACAGAATAAATAGTTCAGAAATAGATGACATAAATATTGTCAAGCAAGCTGTGACAAAGGAGCAAAAATAACATAATGGAGTAAAAATACTCTTTCCAACAAGTTGTTCTGCTGAAACAACTAGACATCCATGTACAAAAAAATAAATCTAGCCAAAGACCTTATACCCTTCAAAAAAGTGAACTGAAAATGGATCACACACTGAACTGTAAAAGTCAATATTATAAAACTCCTAGAAGATAACATAGGAGAAAATCTAAACAACCTAGAGCATGGCATTAATTTTTCAAATATAATACCAAAGGGTGATTCATGACAGACAGAGGTAACTAATAAGTCTCAATTAAAATTAAAAACTTCTGGCTCCCAAATGTGCTGCCATGTGGGTGTTGGTGGGCATTTGCAACAGGTGCCCTATCTCAGTTGTTATCATGAGCAGGCCCAGCAGAATTTGGAAGGAACCAAGATATCCTTCAGTAGGTAAATAAATTGTGATATGTCCAAATAATGGAATATTAGTCAGTGCTAAAAATTAATCAACTATGAAACCATGAAAAGATAGGAAGAAACATTTAATACACATTTTTTGCATACACATCATTAAGGAAGTCAGTCTGAAAAGGCTATATTCCATAGAATTCCAACTACATTCTGGAAAAGACAAAATTATAGAGATATATTAGAGTTGAGTAGTTGTCAAGTAGTAGTTGTGATGAGGATAAAGAAGAATGATTAATAGGTGGATAAACAGGATTTTTAGGGCAGTGAAAATACCCTGTATAACTCAATGATAGAAATGTGTCATACATTTTTTCAAACCCATAGAATATACAACACCAAAAGTTAGCCCTTAAATAAACTATATCCTTTGGTTGATTGTGATGTGTCACTCTAAGTTCATCAATTATAACAATATGGTGGAATGTTGTCAAGGAGGCTATCAATGTGTGGGGGCTGTGAATAGATGGGAAATCTCGATAGTATCCCCTCAAATTTTCTTCTCTAAAAAATAAACTATTAGTAATTTTTGAAAGAGGTTTCTTACAAGGTCAAGCAAATGACAGATTTAGAACTCAAATCCAGATCTTTCTCACTCCGTGGCACACTGTGATTTTAAACCTACCTCTCAGAGATACAACTCCTGGACAGTAGCCTGTCAGAAACTGCAAGAATGGAGCTAGGAGAGAGGGTTGGGGAAGATATAAATCTCAGTTAACCTGTCCATGCTCCTCAGTTTTTCATTTAAAGGACTCCCAATTGGAGTCTGTGATTTACTAGAAATGAAAAGTATCTGTTTGATGCAATTCCTGGTGAAAACTATGTACATAATATGTACAGTGGATTTAAAATCAAATCTTTCCATAGTATGGGATCTTCCAAGAGGTAAATGCTACAGAATTTGAATACATTTCCAGAGTAACACTTGACATCAACTCAAAGAGCCCTCAAGTTTTAGTTATAAATGTGTATATGTATAACATATACACATATATAAACTTTTAAAAAAATAAATGAGATAGGAGACAATTTTTGCAGGAATTCATAATGACTGACTTTCTGGAATAGAAATTCACAATTCAAATGTTCCCCTGACTCTGAGATTAAAGGCCTTTACAATAACTGGAATATATTGGGAACAGTTAAAACTGTGGTACCCTAGAGGAACAAGCTGAAAAAGCAATAAAAATGTACTAATAGTCCTGATTTGATGAATTCTAGAAGAAAAAATAAATGAAATTGAATTTGTTTCTCAACCCAAATATAAAAAGATTCCCAGCTATTGCACATGTACACATATCCATCTGCTAGAAAGTAGAGAAAAACAATCAAATCATTCTGGAATGCATTTATGGTGGATTAAATAAATCCTCTTCTCCCTGTCTCATTTCACTGGTGTCTAAGTAATGTGACCCTGATTGCATGAGTAATGCCTCACAAATAAAAGCTTCAGGCACACAAGAAAATTCAGTGTCCATTCATTATCCCATCATCATATACTTGACACACCCAACTGTAAATGTGATTGTGTACAGCACCATAAATAACAAAGCTATCTCCAGGTACTAGTATGGCTAGTTCTTAGTTTCAAGGGACACTATTGGTTGGGAGTTGGAGGGAAAATAAAGAAACTTTGTACGAGGAGCCCATCCTAAGTTTTATCTGAAGAGCATAAGATTGTTTGGATGCCAGAATAGGAAAGAAAGGACATATGAGGTTGGAGGGGAAAAAAGAAACAAACAGAAACAAAGACAGACACAGAGAGAGGAAAAGAAACAGACAGATATACAGAAGAGGAGACTCAAGGAAGGACAAAGGGGGAAAGTGAAGACTGTGGCATCAGTATATTGTAATCCCAATCCCAATAACTGAGAATGTGTCAAGAAGACAGAATGGCATGTCAAAACATATTTCAAAACCAACACATTCAATTCATGATATGTTTTATATTGCCAAGCTCTTTCCAGTAAAAAAAAAACTTAAAAACTTTTAAAAGTATGTAATCTCAAATTTAGTTTAGAAACAGTTACAGCTTAAATGCAAAGCAATTCTTCACAACCTGCAATTTGCTTAAATTATTGCTAAATTATATAAACTTATGGGAAAATCAAGTTTCCCTGGAGCAGTTCCAAAGTTGAGCACACATCAGTCTATAGTTAATTTCACATCTGCTGTCTGCTACCATAATAAATAGTCATATCATCTAAAGCATTGCAGCAACAAGAAGCCCAAAGACAGAACACAACTATCATTGGTGTCAAAAGTACAACATGGTGACAGTAACAATGAACTGCACTAATAATACTGCAGAACTCACAGTACATTCAAGTCCAAGATTCCAGCTGCACACAGCATCAGATGCCTGTGTCAGACTAGAAGATGTCAAGAAAGCAATGGTTGTAACCACAAGGTCAGTGTCAGCCAATAGATCTCATTGACAAACACTTGCCTGTGTCAGTTGCTGATATTGATGAGCTGCAAAGATGACAAAGCAGTGTACAAATTATGCCCTCCTTCTCCCTGCTTTTCCAACAACTCTGGACTAGAAATAGCAATGCATCTGTTATTTCAATCCCATCTGAATACATTAACCTATCCTGACCTTAGCTGTGTTCTAAGAGAAACTCTGCTTACAAATTAAGGGAAGCCCTATTTTAAAAATTAAGAGAGAGGCCAATCTGACTTGGTTGCCAAAGTGTCACTCTTTCAAGTGATAAGTATGTATATCATATGACTAGATTGACATAATTGCTTTCAGGTTGAAACCTTAAATAAAAATAAACTAAAATTTACAATAGCAGCTACACGAAGTATCATTCTCAAGTTAATTCAAACAATTTTGCAGTGTTCTCTATATGCCAGGAACCAAGGGAAAAAAATGAAAAATAATGTTCTGCTCTTACTTGAATGCATAACCTTATGAGAGAAAGAGAGAGGCAAACACAAAATATTACACAATGAGTTTACTGCTTTGTTAATCCATAAAATAGGAAAGAGGGGTATGTTTTCTAAGCTATAGATACAGAGAAGCTATTTGCAGTACATAAAATCAAAATTGAGTTTATAGTTTTATATATATATATATACACACATACATATATAACATAGTATTACACAAATCAGCTATAAAATATTGAATAACTTGCAAATTTTAGGAAGAAATTCACAGGACAAGAAACATGAGTGACTAAAACAAAAAAGAAAAGACATTCAATCTTATTAGCAGTCTAGAAAATACAAATTAAAATCATTATGAGAAGTCATTTCCTACCCGCCAAATTGACAATACTAAATACTGGCAAGGATATAGAGCAACAGGCAATGCCACAAAGAGTTAAAGGGAGAGAAAACCTATAAACACAATTTGGAAAGCAAATTGCCAATATTGCAGAAAAGGAGAGTATGATAACACTGGATGAGTCAGCAATTCCATCCCTAGGAAAACACCCTAGAGAAACTCCTATACCTGATCCAAGAACATGCACATGAATATTTATTGATGTTTTACATTGAAGGAAAAGAGGAAAACTTTAAGATCAAGTAAGTATGTGAGATTTTACAAAGTAATAAAATAAATTATTTAGAATTGCATGCATCAACACACTTCATAAATATATCTTTTATATATTACAAACAAAATTACTACAAAAGATATCATACCATTTATATATTTTTAAAATGCAAAATCAATTAAACTATTACAGTTTATGCGCAATATTAATAAAAATGTTCATGTGAATTATAAACTCTAAATCTAGCTTAGTGAACTTTGGGCAAGAATAAGATTAAGATAGATAGGTGTAGACAAGAAATTTTGATTAATATTTAAAGTTCATTATTTCTCTTTGCAGAACTACTTAGAAATACTAACAATGAACTCAAACTGTAACAAAAACACAAGTAAAGGCACAATTGGTTCTGCCTCAAAATAAATAACACTGATATTAAATGAATGATATCATTGTGAGTCAAAATGGGTATCAAAAATCTGCTGCGGAGAAATCAAAGTGTCTTGAAATTTTTCTGGTAAAAATACTTTGACCGGCACATTGATTTTGAGTTTGCAATGCTTACTGCTTATTTACTTGCAACGGAAATTGTGAACATAGCTGTAAATCCTTGAAGTCATTTGCACAAGCATTGAAGGCTCCCTTTTCCACTGCTACTGAGTAGAGATCAGCTGGTGTTTTAGAACAATGAAGGCAGCACCTCCCCCAGGAACTTGTTCCTCCTCAAAATTAAACTGCTTGACAGCAAGTCACTTTCAGGGCAAAATCTTTTTGGTGATACTAACCAGTGGGTAGTTCAGGAGAAAGGCTGAGTGGGAGAGAGAGATTTTATTAGTCCAAGGACTCCTCCATGCAGTGGTCTTCAGTGCAGGTAATGGACATATTTTGAGCACCTACTGTGTTCTAGGTACTGTGGTGAGCAAACGGAAAGAGAAAAATCATATATAATCTATTGCTCATAGAGAGACTAGTGAACAAACCAGGGCACCACAGAAGGATACTTCAGTTACAGAAAGGTCTGGGAGAGATAGGGACAGTGATCAGGAAAATAAAGCAATCCTTGAATCTTGAAGGGCATTTCTGGCAGAATCACAAAAATTATGAATCTTAAAGTTGAGATATAACAGGTTTTTAGAAATTCTATGAGGATAAAGAAAGGAAGGAGGGGGAGAGGAGCATAAAAGGAAAAAATAAATTTCTTTTCACCTACAGGAATGACTGGTGATGAAGAAAGCCTTGTCCCAGTCTTGTTTGGCTCAAGTTCAAGGGGGCTACTCTCAGGGTTTCTTCTGGTTCCTTGGGCTATCTATCACCTACATACAGATGATATATATGCACACATACTTATGTATCTAGATCTAGATCTATACACACATACATAATTGATAATCCAGAATGCATATAAATTAAAAAAAATTCTCAGTCAAAAATACATCTATCTATTGGGCCTCTCTGGTGGCACAAGGGGTTAAGCACCGCACTATGAAGCAATCCACAACCTCTGCAGCACGAGTTCGAGCCCTGGCCGGCCACGGAGCAACCCACATGGCGCGGCAGACCTCTCCTGTCTCACCCACTGCTCCCCTCAGCAATGTACTTCAGTCAGTCTGCCTGTTCTGTTCCCCACTCTGTCTCTGGTGAATCCTTTCACCCCCCCATATCTCTGGCCTATACCCCAGCTCTTGTATGCATAAATAAATAAATCATTTAAAAAATACATCTACCTATAGAGATAGATTAAATGAGAGAGGGATAGATAGCTTTTAGACACTGACTAAAATCATATTGTTTGTAAATGTCAGAAAATAAATATATAAAAACTAATATAAAAAGAAAATTAAGTGGGAGAGGGTTAAAGAGTCTGCTGCTGTGTCTCAGAGCACAGCCCTGAGTTTAAGGTTTATCGTCTAAAGAAGATGAAGGAAGCAAAGGCAATGGCGCAGTAAGGGCAGGTCAGACTCCAAATGCAGAGAAGAGGGGCCAATAGATAGCTCAGAGAAGGGGTACTGTGTTAGGAAGGACAACCGGGCAAGTGGCCAGAGCACACGTGACACAGCCCTGCAGCAGGTGATGGCAGAGCAGCTTCTCAGGACAGGCTGTCCAGTTCTCAGTATCAAGTTGCTCCCATCCAGTGCTGTGCTGCACAACCCACCGCCACTTACTTTCTAACCTTAGTGAAAGTCAACTCCATATAACAATTTCATGTTAGGTATTTAAGGACTGCGGTAAGAGGCACCAGTTCTATATGAGATTAAATTAAAAGACAGTTGAGGATTCATGAAAGGAGGGATGGGATCAAAAGACCATCTGAAACCCAAATTTTCAAAATCTGAGAATCCTGGACTTCCCACCACAAGGGAGGGGGAGAAGCAAGCCAGTCTGTTTGGAAATTAAGTATAATGGTGATATTTCACAGTTGAAGTGCTTTTGAATATCTAAAACATCTTAGCTGCTCCACTTACTGTATGTGCAAAAGTCTAGACGGATAACCCCAAAAGTATTTTTGGTGGTTTTATCTGGCTAACAAGAGATTATTACTATTAGTGCTTTCTTTCTTGCCTGCTTGCTTATCTCTGGTTTCCAAATAATATACCATAAACCTTAATCTAAGACAACAAATTTATCATTAAAAGTGGAAAATAAACCCAATAATTATTTCAAACTTTACCAGTCCATACGAGTTTAAGAAAACATACTCTTCACAATGAAACCGTTCTTTCCATGCTTTCATTTTTAAAAAAAAAAAGTGTTTTATTTGCTTGACCCCCTTCAAACTAGCAACATGATTTAAGAATAGGCACTCAATCAAAACAAATTCACCAAATTGTATTAAGAATTACCTGGCATTAAAAAAAATTAAATAGGGGCCTCCCCGGTGGCGCAGTGGTTGAGCGCTGGGTTTCGAAGCTGCCCGCGGCCTCTGCGGCGCCGGTTCGATCCCCGGCTGCTCCCCGGCCACAGGAGGAGGGTCCCACATGGCCCGCAGACCTCTCCTGCCGCCCGCTGCTCCCCTCAGCAGTGTACTTCGGTCCTTCTGCCTGCTCTGCTCCCCGCTCTGGCTCTGGTGAATTCTCTCACCCTCCCGCGCTTCTGACTGTACCCAGTGCATGTGTAAACAAAACAAACAAACAAATAAATAAATAAAAACATGCCTCTATTAAAAAAAAAATAGTATCCAATATAAACATAGCCTCTAGCAAAAACTTCATTACATGCCTCATGTTACTATACCTAGTTAAATGTGAATTTCAGATAAACACAAAATAAGTTCTTGGTGTAATTATGTCCCAATAAATATTTAAAATGAATACTTTTTCAGTATTAATTTGTCCCAAATATTTCACAGGACATATTTATACTAAAATAGTTATGTCATTTTTCTGAAATTCAAATGTAACAGGCGTCCTATATTTGCTAAAGCTGGAAATGCTATTTGCCACTTGCCAAGACTGTAACAAGCGCTAGAGAACCATTTCAACTCCATAATACCTGTTTGGTATTTTCTGGGCACAATGTGGGGGGAGAAAATGAATAGATTACAAATCCAATTTCAAACACTATTAACAGGATCTGTGCAAGTTGGAAAGAGTAGGTGTCTCCAAGGCAGCAGCTTTGATACAACAAAGAACCCACTGCCTGTCAGAAATGGTAAATGGATCCAGTTGAAAACATTCCTGCCAAAATGACAGTAGGTCATGTGAACTTATTCAGGTCATAATTCAGGTCATTATTGCTTTTTTCTGTTAAATTGTTGAGTGAAAATGAGAACTTGGACCACAGTGAATTGGATTCCAGATATAGAAAACCCTTAATTTCAACCTGCATGTGATGCTATTTTCTCATCATTGGAAAAATGCTCCATAATTCTCAATAATAGTTTAAATAATTCAACTATCTCTCTGGCAGGAAAGCATGTCCTGAGCCATGTATTTTGAAGATAAAAGCTCTGGATTGAGCTTAATCCATCTGTTTCTTAACCCATTTGCTTATTTACAAACTTTATAAATGTTTTGTGATGATCAGTCAGTATTCTAAGCTTATCTTAGGTCCAAACTTTTCATCAGTGTGCATGGACATACCGCATTTGCCTTTTTCTAATGTTAATAAAACATTCTCTGACAGGGGCGGGGCATGGTTTCAAAACTCCCGTGCTCATTTTAATTTTTTAAGGAAAAATTTACTTTGGTATGATTTTTCAAGATCACACCTAAGAGATCTTGAATACTGATTTTTTTTAACATAGTCTGCTTTTTAATAGTTTATCAGCAGTGATCTAAATCAGGAGTTTACAACTAAGGTACACAGACCAAATTTGGCAGGCCACCAATTTAGGAAAATGAAGTTTTATTAGAATACAGCCATGCTCATTTATTTACATATTGTGCTTTCCTACTACCACAGGGTTGAGTAGCTAAAGCCTACAAGGCCTAAACTATCGACTATGTGGAGCTTTATTTATTTTAATTTTTTATTTATTTATTTATGCACACAAGAACTGTGGTGTGGGCCAGAGGTGTGGGTGTGTTCGGTGGGGTGGAGGGGGAGAAAGAAGATGGGGGAGTGGTGGTGGTGAGAGGATGCACCACAGACAGAGCAAGTAGGGAACAGAACAGGAGGATCTACTGAGATACACTGCTGAGGGGAGCAATGGGCAAGACAGGAAAGGTCTGCTGTGCCATGTGGCCAGCTGGGTTAGCTCCCTAGTGTGGGGATCAAACTCATGTGCAGCAGTGGCTGGTGATAGCTTGATAGTGCTGAGACTTTAACCCCTGAGCCACCGGTGAAGGCCCTATATGGTGCTTTGCACAAAAGATTTGCCAACCTCTGGCAAATTTTGTCATTAGTATTTGAAATAGACACTTAGCAACAGTCAAGGAGACGGAGCATTCCCCTGGGGCTGATTTGGATATATTTAGGAGAGCATGGCAGCTTTGCATAGAGAGACAAAGTTTAAAACACTATCGATGTAAAAATGTCTGACAAAGAGTAAATCTAATAAAAGAGATTCTCTCCTTAGAAAAGGTCTAATGAAAAAGTCATTTTGAAAAAGTCTAATTGAAAAAGTCACTGGATCATTCTCTTCAGTCCTTTGCTCCTAGCAGATGTAAAACTAAAGAAATGTATAATCCAGTTGCTCTATGAATCAAGTTAGTTATTCAGTTTGATTTTTTTTTTCTTTTTGTCTTTTTAAAACTAAAAATCCTTAAAGTTCTTGACTGTGGCTCAATCCCACCCTCACCCCTTAAAAAACCTAAGCCTAAATCAAGAAACAATATCACTATCAACCAGTCCCCTGAGCTGTTGGTGTATTGTACTCTCATTTTGGGAAACTAAGAGACACATTTTTTATGCAGAGCTCTATTAGATTGCATTTAAATGGTATTCTGGCTTCAATCTCAGCAGTGTTTCCACTATACTATGCAAAATGTATTCTCTGAAACCTGGAAAAAGTCACTCAGAGACAATCTATTGGGCTGTTACTGGTTCCCAGCAGGAAGTCTTGCAAACACTGGCTACAGATATGCTTCATTTCAGAAAACGTGTGTTACATTGCATTTCTATTAATTAAATCCAACTTGCAATGCCTTAGAGATGCTTTCCTCCAGAATCACATTCAAGTAACCTTTGCAAATTATAGGTCTTAACTCTCTCTACTGTAGTTATAAAAGAAGAAGCAGTGGAGGCAACAAATGCTGCCTGCTGAGGCAACATCCAGAGACATCAACCTGATTGGATTGGGTAGAGGGACACACATTGCTAATGACTGCACAATCACCCAGAGATTTTAGTTAGATTCATTCTTATTTGGAGTAACTTTGAGAAGCTAGTAAAGACTATAGCAAAGGGGACTGGACTGAGGTTTCCCCACCCTAAGCCACCCCTTGGTATGTTCACTGATATCAAGCTCAGGGGAAAGAGAGATTAATGCAGGGAGGTTAATGCTTCTCCAGTGTGATGAGAAAATATCATTTTGATGCTTACCAGACCAGGAAGTTTCTATAGGCTAAACACCAGTGAAATAATTCACCTTATTATCAGACAACATTTTTAATTGACATAATATAGGTTTACAACATTATAGAGTGAATATTTCAAGTATACAGCCTTTTAAGCCAGTATCTCTATATACTACTTGATGTTCGCCACCAGAATTCTAACTTCCAACCATCCCCATACATTTAACCCATTTTACCCAATTTAACCTCTCTTTCTTGTTCCCTCCCTTCTGGCAATCAGCACTCTTGAGCAATAGTCTTAATTAGGATCCAAATTAACTTTTCCTATCTTATACACCATTTGTCTACCATAACAAGAAAACGGTTTTGTAATGATGAAATATACATATTCAACCCCACTCTTTTAAATGTAGCTTAAAAGAGTGACAGGTGCAAGCAAGTCTTAGGCTGCTTTGTGGACTCACCTGGGGGTATGAGCAGACAGTTATCTTGAATACTATAAGTGCCTGTGAGGCAGCACATTATGATGGAGGTGGGGGAAGGGGAGGACTCAGAATCATTGAGAAAATAACCTTAGTGAATGAGATGACCAGGAAGGAATCCATAAAAAATAAAAGAAGAAACAACTTTTAGTGAGATGTTTCTTATGCCATATTCTTGACTTTCATGATAACTTGTTTGGTCCATACAAGTGGTGGTCAAAAAGAATAGCACTTTTACGTTTTAAAACATTTGTACTTTAGAGGCATTTATATGGAATCTCTAAATGTCACTGCTACTAACGATAATCACTAATTCTTACTGAGTAAAGTCCATCTTCCCAGAGTAGACAAAAGTGAGGACAAATAAGCATAAATCACCTTGATATGAAGCTGTACCCTAAAATTATATAGGTTTGCAAATAGTGGTAAAATTGATAATTTTTTTTTTAATTAATTAACATTTGAAAATATCACCTTGGATAAAAATTTAGTAAGAAGCATGTAGGCATTTCTCTGATTATTATTCAGGGACTTGGAATACTTTAATTCCTCAAATGAATACAGCATCTGTGCTTTTGCAAATGAAGAAGTCAGAAAACTTGAAATTTATGAGCAATTTGAAGAATTTCTGCCTATAATAACTTCCATTTATTGGCTGTATATTGTATGACAGGCATTTTACATGTAGTACTTCTAATCCCTCACAGCCCTTCACGTTCTATATTATTTTATAAACAAGGAAAGTGAACACATGTCCAAAGTAGCCTAACTAACAAATAACACAAAACCTTGAGTTATTTGAACTTGAACTCAAGACTAATGTCTCCAAGCTTGGTCTCAGTCTTTGATGACATGCATGAGCTTCCCCAGCTGTGTGAATGCTTTACAGATCACAGAACTTCCCACTATGAAAACTGAAACAGATACATACCCACTAATTTGCATAAATCAGGCCAAATCCAAACCACTTTCCCTCATGGGCAAACTTCCCCAACCCAATGTATCAAAATTATTATTCTTTCAGAAAGACACTCTTGGGCATCCCTGGTGGTACAGGGGTTAAAGACAGTGCTATCAAGCCAGCACCATCCACTATAGCACCAGTTAGATCCTAGGCCAGCCAGGGAGCAAACCACATGGCACAGCAGACCTCTCCTACTTCACCCCCTATTCCCCTCAGCAGTGTATTTCAGTAGGTCTGCCTGTTCTGCTCCCCACTCTGTCTCTGGTGAATCCTCTCACCCCCGCCCCCGCATCACTGGCTTATACCCCAGGTCTTATATGCATAAATAAATAAATCTTAAAAAAAAAGAAAGACAACTCAACAAGGTACCTTCACTGTGATCAAAAAGTATTCACTTTTTAAAGTGAGAACAGGAGAGCCAACAGAAAAAAAAAAAAAAAGAAATGTTATGACTCTGATTACATTTTTCCTTAAGAAAAAAAAAGCAATCCTACACCCACTCACCTCCCAAACCAACAGGGTTTATGGTGATTAGTCACAGATTGTCCCACTCCAATTCAATTCACACATCTACAAAGTGTAGGCTGGTCCCAGAGCTGAGCACTCAGCACTACTATAAAAACAATTACATGTTTCCACCTATCACAGCAGGCATATACTGGGAGTCATTTACCAATAATGCAGTGCCTCCAAAAGAAAAAAAGGAAACTTATCAACTTCCAAGTAACACGATAACAAACTTGGTGAAAATTTAGTTTTTAAAGCTGTTGAAAAGCATCACCTAAGAAAGTGTGTCTCAAAAGCAAAAAAAAAAGTGGCTGGGGAACAAATTGGTGACAAAAAAAAGTAAACTTAGGTTGGTTTAGAACAGACTAAAAATGTGAACTCATAAATACTAGCCCATTTACTGCCAACTTCCTAAATTTTTCATTGTGTATTATAGAATCACTATCTGAGAACAAGTCTGAAAACAAATAATTAATGTTGTCATGAATCTGGGTGTACCTCCATTTAATTGTGTCACTTAGAGATAAATTTAAGATTCACGCTCATGAAAATTTGAGATTCGAGTTGTATTAGGAATAGCAGAGATCAACAGCAAGTTTAGATCTGTGGCTTGTCTTCTAGGCCAGTGCTTCTCAAGGTATCTTCTGCACCAGCAGTGCAGATCACCTGGGAATTTGTTAGAAATTCTCAGGCCCCAGTCCAAACTTGCTAAATTAGAAACTCTGGAGGTGGGGGCCCAGCAACCCATGTTTTAACAAGCCTTTAGGGAATTCTAAAATTTGAAAACACTCTTCTAGGACCTATGAACTCAGTGATCTAGTTTACAAGAATTGGTTAAATGTGTGCATTTAAGACCATAACCAGAGGAAAAATGAACTACAGCAATTCTCAACTTACAAATCTAAAAGGTTACTTGCAATTATTTTTTCATTAAAATATAGAAAAATGTACTGGAAATCTCAGTTAAATCCCCAAAGCCAATTTAACTTCTAAAATTAGTGCTATCCCACTTATTTCTGCTCTAATTTTTATTGCTTCCTTCCTTCTACCAATTTTTGGTTTGGTATGGTCTTAATTTAATGGAGTATCTCTTCAGAAGTAACTATGGAAAGCTGAAAGCTGATATATAGGAGTTGTATAAAGAAGGGTCAACTTTCTACAGCAAGTCCCACTTCACCAGCTCCCCCGGCCCTAGTTCTGGACCAACCCCACTGAAAGAAGACAATAGAGTTTGGATGGTAAGCAAAGTGAAGCAGTTGTGAGAGACTGAGTTCCCTTCAGTAGGAGAAGGGAGCTGGCTGCTGCCTTTGGGCCTTGGATAGTGGTGGGCAAGGCTGAAAGAATTGCAAAAATGTCCAGAGGTTTCAAGGTCATGGGTGCCCACCAAACACTGACAAATTTATGAACAGCCCCTGAGGCAGAAGAAAAATAGGCATACTTGGAAAGCATTTTGTATCTATGGGCTGTTACTATTCAGGTATCTGTAAGCAAAGAACTCAATCACATAGTATGCTTACATTAAATATTGTCAGAAGGAGGAGAGTAAGGTTACTTCTGACAATAAGACCGTTTCTTCTCTGTTTAATTCTTCTCAGAAGGAAACACAGTGGCATCTCAATCTAAACCACAGGATGCTTTAAGCAACAGAATCCTAGGGAACTCTGGAATATGATTACTCACTAATGGACAGCCCATAAGCAGTGCCTAATTTTATATGGAATGTGGCAGAGTGTGGGTAGCCAGAGCAAGCTTTATGCTGAAGCAGAAAAGACAGATGCTTAAATCATGGGATTTGAAGTTAAATGAGAGGGTCTCTCTGCTGCCAAATTGCAACACCTGGCTCATGACTGAGAATTTTTTTTTTTAAACAAACAAATGTCCTTGTAGATAACAATGTTATCCAAATTACCTAGAGGTAACATTCCTCAAAATATTTTTGAAATCTGTCTTAGAATTAACTTAGAAACTAATTTATAAAACAAAACTGGATTCACTGTCTTAAAGTCACACCTTTTTTATTCTAAATCTGTTATCTCTTCATGACTTTTGACTCTAAGGATTGAATGATAATGATTTATCATGGATTCAGAAGAAAAGGAAGAATTGTTCTCCAGGAAGTTTCTAGAATTAGAAATACTATGCAAATGTGATGATCACCTATGGGGGTGGCAACTTTGACAGATAACATTCAGCATATTTAAGCCTGTCAGCTTCGTTAAAACATGTACCTCTATTACAGTAAAGTTTATCTATGTAGATATTCCCATAAAAGACAGTCAAAGTGAGCATGAAATTTCAGTGTTAGAAACTAATTATTTTGGTAAACTATTTCTTTCTCCCTAAGGGTTTTATTTTAAAATGTAATACCTAGGAAAGAAGGAACACATTAAGTCACCAATAATCTTTTAGCAGCAATTCTCAATTCTATCCAGTGTTCATGTTAATTCTACCCAAGAGGTCTGCTCATAGAATTCATGATGGGAAAATTATTACATTTTGTTTTCATTAATTTCTAATTGTAATGTATCATGTTGTTCTGTTATGAATACAATCAACTAGTCACTATAAAATTAACACTTCCTGTGACTTTAATACCTATAGAAATCACACATATTTTTATGTCACATTATGAGTGTTACAGATACAGAAAAATTTTTACTGGTGACTGCTTTGAAATTGTAATAGGTATTAGACTTATTTCTAAATCCTGTTATCTAATATATGAACGGAAAAGCATGTATTACAACATCACCTTTAAAATACATTGTGGGGTCTCTCTGGTGGCGCAAGGAGTTAAGCACCACACTATGAAGCAATCTGCAGCCTCTGCAGCACGAGTTCTATCCCTGACAGGCCAGGGAGCAACCCACATGGAGCAGCAGACCTCTCCTGTGTCGCCCGCTGCGCCCCTCACCAGTGTATTTCAGTCAGTCTGCCTGTTCTGTTCCCCACTCTGTCTCTAGTGAATCCTCTCACCCCTCACATTTCCGGCCTGTATCCCAGCTCTTATATGCATGAATAAATAAATCTTTAAAAAAATAAATAAATAGGGCCTCCCTAGTGGCGCAGCGGTTGAGCGCTGGGTTGCGAAGCTGCCTGCAGCCTCTGAAACACCAGTTCGATCCCCGGCGGCCAGGCGAGAGTCCCACATGGCGCGCAGACCTCTCCTGCCACCCGCTGCTCCCCTCAGCAGTGTACTTCGGTCCTTCTGCCTGTTCTGCTCCCTGCTCTGGCTCTAGTGAATTCTCTCACCCTCCCATGCTTCTGACTGTACCCAGTGCTTGTATAAATAAATAAATCTTAATAAACAAATAAATAAATAAAATACATTATGATGCTTGTATTTCAATGTAAGTGGTTTCCTTTATTAAATGTATTTTATAATCGATAGATAAAAATAAGGAGGGATCCATTAGCTTCCTCAAACAGACTAAACACTTGGTTCAAAATGTTTGGAATAACTACCTTATGGATTTGTTTTGTTTATTTTCTCTTAGGACAGCAAAAGTTTACGGAATACCATAATAACTATGGAAAGGGTTCCCCCAGGTGAGATGGCAAATTTTGAATGTAATAAATGCCCCACCTTTTTCAGAAAGAAATACAGCAACATGGTTCTAGAGGCACATTACATAAGCTGACAGCTTGGCAATCTAATATTAGCTGGATGTACCTACTGTGTCTCTGTGACCAATAGGTTAGCAAAGAATGTCTTCTTAAAGCAATCTAGTTTAACAATTTACTATTATCCAGGATATCAACTGTGGGGGAGGAAGAGGAAAAAAAGAAATGAAAAATCTGACATTATATCAAGCTGAGTTGATCCCAGCATGATACTAAGTAACTGAGAAAATTGAAGGCGAAACAATAATAATGATGAATGAAGCTGGAAGGATGACTTATGGGGTTCCTTGGATAACTAGCTCTTGGTAAAACAGTAAAGCAGTCACATACTGATGTCAGAAATGTGCCACCCCTTAATATTTAACACTAAAGAGTGAAAACAGCCACTTAGTTTGTTTTACCTCCAAAAAGATCAGAAAGGAGATAAAATGGAATGACTTGAGGAAAGGTTAGAGGCCACACTGTGGCAAAGAAAAAAGACTAAAAAATGTTTAGCAAAAAAAGATTGTTGAATAAGCCAAAACTTTGAATTCAACTACCTTACATTTTGTCAGTATTTTTTCCCAAAATCTGCCCAAAAAACAATATTGATGAACCATTATAACAAGGAGAAATCAGCTACAATTTAAGCTTTCTTCATGCTTCTATGATTTTTGAAACAAAAATACAGCCAGCTTTAAAGGATTCTTCCCCAGACGTCCCAGAAACAGCATAGTCAAACTAATACCTTGATTTTGGCCCATATTAGATTTCTAAACTCCATAACTGTAAGACAATAACTTTGTGTTGTTTCAAATAAAAAAATACAGCTGATTTGAGTCTTTTCTTTTATTAAAAAAAAACACTTTCTGAAAGTTTTGAGTATTTTAACTAACTTTGAAATAAAAAGCATAATTTTAATTTTCAAGCAATTATAAAGGTCCCTAATTGCACATACATACGTAAATATATTTGTTCTATTTGTTACCTGTAAACATCCCAATAAGAAAAACTAATCCACTTAATTGGGAAGGGAAAGCTAATAACCACTGTGTAATCTTAATATTATCTCAAGGAAAAAAAATATATCTCCTAGTTCTAATAAGTAAGTAGATTAAATGGTAGAAAAAAATTAAGTAAACTTGAATAGAAATTGTGATCTCTGTGTTGCAGACCTGAAACAGAGCCAGGATATTTAGGACACAGGGAAAACCTAAGAATGTGAAGTGACTTATGTTAGGTACGCAGGTCAATCAACACTAAGAGGGGTAACCAACACCACCGATGTATCTGCAGGACAGCAGGAATCTGTATGTCGATAGAGGATATAAGTAACATTTTCCTCTCTTCTTGGATGCTTCCTTACCTTCAAGCCCCACTTTCATCTTAACTACTCTGTGTGCTGACTTGTTCCTTCCCAGTCCTCTGCCTGGTAGTGGAAGAGAAGGTGCACACCCAACACATAGGAGATTAATCACAGAGATAAACAGTGAAAGACAGTCTGGGAAAATAGAGACCCAATGCAAACCCTGGATCCAGAGATCTATCAAATCTAGGCTATGGCCTAACACTTTAAGACTCAATTATATCATGTAGCAAATAAAAATTAAAATTCCTATCTCATAGGATTATAAAGAAACCAAATTTAAAATATATTTAAAGTGTTTACGATTCATTCTGACAGAAAGTGCTTCACTAATTATTTCAGTAAATACTGTTCCGTATGATCATTTGACCTACACTGAATCAACAAGAACTTTCTTCTGAATTTTCTTAATTGAGTAATGGCTTATTGAAATTCATCACTCCCCCTGGATGGCAGAGTTCTAAGAAAAATTTCAGGAGCCACTGAGAACCTGTTTCCAGTCACATGGCAACCCTAATATGCAGCAGGAAAGAAAGAAGCTGACATGAGGACCCAGAGATTGGTACCCTGGGAATAACCTAGTGTCTATAAATGCCAGTTTCAAATATTCCTGAAGGTCCGTGCACCCCACACAGCTGAAATCCGGATTTTTGGTCTTAACCTAACTATACAAATTTTGATTCCTATCACTTATCACTTATACCCCAACGTGATTACTGGAGTGAAGATATTCACGGTTTTGTGGCGTCCTGGATTTTCTCCGACTCCCCTACAATGTTTAAGGTACAGGCCATGAGCAGGAGAGCTTTCAACTTTACACCTTTGTGACTTAAATATTAAAGTGCAGAATTCATTGCAGCCTAAGAGAATCTCAAAATGCTGATTGTTTGGAATAGTAAAATTTTCCCTTAACTGGAAAAAAAGTGGTCAAATCTAATTCTAGAAAGTGAATGGGAATGAGAAGATGATTTTTAAAGAAGGGAAAATTTAAGTTAATTTCTGAGGAATCTGATACTTCAATGATTCTGCAGAAGCCATTGAAGTTTCATTTGGTATGATTCTAAAAGAAAAAGTGCCAGTTTCACGTTTTTCCCTTTGGTTTATTTCTTAACTAATTGAGTATTTTATTAAACTTGCTGGACACATAATATAATGGTAACTATCAAACAGAAGTCAAAGTCAGTTCCTTTCTTCTTTTTATCAATTTCAGAATATTTTATTAATTCAGCCACAAATATATACTACATGCTTAATTAATCTTAATGTCACGCTAAAGATCAAATGCCAACTCATGAATTTTAAAATTCATGACTGGTTCTCCCATTAATCACAACCTCCCCCTTCCCCAGAAAAGATTAAGCCTTGATAAATAAATTTGATAAATGTATTTGGCAAATTAGAATGTGTTTGCTTCCCATAAGGATGCTGGAATTCATAAGATTTCCCAAATATTTCTATGTGTCAATGCCACTGATAAAGGCAGGAAGGTTTATGTTATTCGTTTTGAAAAATAAGTGTCGTTGACCTTAAGATGAAAATTAAAATAGATTTACCCCCCGGATGTACCCATATTGAATATTTAGGTTTAAGATAAATCATCACTTCATCAAAGTAATCCCTTTCTCCACTTCATTCCCATACTGTTTTTTAGATGAGATCACTTTCTAATTAGTATCATATTGATTTGTGGCCATGTGCTATCTGCCTTATTCGACTCAAAAGTCACTAAGAGCTGCAAGTGCAATTTTTACAACTTTATAACTGTCACGGCATCTGACTCAGTGCTCTGGGCAGAGAAGAGGCTCCATAGTGCAAAACCAATCTATTTATCATTATAATAATTTAATGTCAGAAGAAATATTTATTGCCTTCCCTTATTCCCTACCTAAACTCTGCCCAAACTGGCCTCCCTGAGTGGAAGTAAGCAAATATTGCACTCCCTTATGTGTGACCTCAATACCAGGGAAATTCCCCTTGTCTCCGAATATTCAGAAAGTTGTCATGTGTGCACACACATGAACACTCACATGACATGGAATTTCTTTCTAAAATGGGGAAAGGTTGTCATTCATGAATCAATTTAAATTCATGAAATTATTTACTTCCTAAAACCTCAGGAGCTAGAATAATGGGAGTTTCTGAGCCAAATACGTATCACATATTTAGTACTGATAGAAACAGGAATTTGCTTTTTACTTTCAGAAGGCCTGCCATACGTGAATACATGCATCCTGATACATACACACATTGATATGTTTGACCTGATATGTAGAAAATTTTGTGATACATACAAATATTTCTGCCTTTGATCTAATAATCCAACTTTTGAGATTATTCTAAGTAAACAATTTGAAAAATGAAAAGTGTGAGCAAAGACACAATAGTATTTTTAATTTCATTTTGTTTATATTGAAGCGTTGCATTATGTTTCAAGTCTATAACAGCATTTTAAAAGGAAACTATAAAAACAACTAAAAGTATCAATAATTGGAAAATTGTTTAACAAGATTTCTCAACACAAAATCTAATGATTGCTTTTAGAGCTAAGGTAAATGTAGAAAGGACATATAGAATGATGCTGAGTGGATGAAATTAAATATGAAATTATGCATATCTTTTTATTACAATTACATAAATTTTATTTGGATAAAAACTGAAGAGATTATAAAAATGACTACATATCCAGTTATCAGAGTCAAAAATCCATTTTGCTGCCCTCGAAAATATTATTCAAATAAGACTATTAAATCTGTAAATGTTTGACATGAAGAGGAGGGGCTACATAAAATTTATTTTGACCAGGTAAAAAAACTCAGAGGTGGCCTGGGATGAATGTTCCAGGAAGGATTTGGACAGTTCATGGGAAGGATGAATGCAAATCCAAGAGAATGCAGGACACCAAAACCAAACCCAAACCAACCATTTCAAATGCTGTCTAAGATTGACCTGCCTGCAGTATTCCATGTATCATAGCCTCACTTAGAATTAATCATAAGACTCACTATATATTCTTCCTTCTGATTTCGCTACTACCTTTATGCTGATTTTTAAGACTTCTGAGATTGCTTTCCTCCAGAAATAAAAATGACTTAGTATTATCCTTGGTGCTGTTCCCTTTACCTATTTAATAGTATCTTTGAAATAATAGGAGTGCTCTGTCCTTGATTCTTTAGCTAGAGGTACTTTCATGTAATAAGAAATATTCTTTGTAATTTAGTCCGAATAAAAAGAGCAAACACACAATGAATATTTATTGGGCAACTTTCTAGGTGCTGAGCATGAATCAATTCACTTTAGCCACACAATAGTCATATGGTGTGGAAAGACATATATTCTTCAGATAAGAAAAGCAAGGGACAAAGAAGTTCATTCCTTAAGATTATACAGCTAGTTTGAGCAGAATGAGGATCTTTACAATATCCATCAAAATGAAGAACCACTCAGTTTCTTTCAAAAACACTCTCTTTTTTTACTTGTTTTTTTAAGATTTTATTTATATAATTATTACATCATTTTTCATTTTTGCACAATGTATGCATTTTCATCTTGGTTATGTTCCCCATACAATTGCACCCCCCCTTATTTTGACCGTAATCCTTCCTCTCACGCCCCTTCCCGTGTTTCTGTGTCCTTTGGGTAAATACCTAGGAGTGGAATTGCTGGATCATATGGAAGCTCTATCTTTAGTAGGTCATGAAATCTCCACACAGCTCTCATGGTTGGACCATTTTTCTCTCCCAGCAGTAATGCAGGAGAGTTCCTTTTTCTCCACAACCTTGCCAACATTTGTTGTTGCTAGTTTTTTTTAATATGTGCCATTTTCACTGGTGTAAGATGGTATCTCATTGTAAAAACTACCTCTCCTTAGCCATTAACTCCCTCCAATTAAAAATCATGAGTCTTAACATGAACATAGAACTATGTTAAGGAAAATCCTTTGATAAGCAGCTGCTTGCTCATTACAGATCCTCAAAAAATCAAGACTCAGAACTAATAACAGTAAAGTGATATCAAGTATGTGTATACAATGAAACTCTAATGCTTCAAAAATTACCAGTTGCTGAAAATGAATTATTTGGCTTAGTGTAAATTAGTTCCTTTGTCATTGGTGTTGTCTTTCTCCCTTCCAGATTCCCCTGCATAGTTTCAAAAAGCTACAAGCTGACCTTCACTCACACAAGGGGAGAAGTATTTATTTTATAGTTATAAAGTTTGAGATGTTTCCAGAAGACACTTTTGAGCCTCCAGATGCTTGCAGGACATTCCCCCATAATGTGCCAGTAATTTAAATACTTAGTTGTGTTGGCATTGACGATACTGAGGGAGGACAAACCTCTAGGAAGCTATATTTCAGCAAAGAAGATCTTCAAATTTCTGATGCTCTTTTCCCCAAAATTGAATAAATTTAATTAATGCCCTGGACTACAAATAAGTGTGCACTTTATTGTTCCATCTTGACCCTGGAAATTGGTTGGAGCTTTAAACACACACCAAAAAAAAAGATATGTAAATAAAAATGAGATTGGTTGTGGAATAATTTCTCAGTCTCTTTTCTGAAATTCTTTTCCTTTAAGTCAAAATTACCCCATACATCTGAGTTATTCTCAAATGGAAACTAACAGTAGTCAGTAGTCCTTTTAGTAGTCAGAAAATCAGAATTCATCAATGATATAACTTCAGGCAAGCACGGTCTAAACAGAGACAATTTCTAAAGTAGACTTAACTACTTTCCAATGAAACAGTAATTGGAAGTCCTTGATAAAACAAATTATTTAATTTAAACCTGGAAATGTCCTGTCTAACTCTTTGCACCAATTATGTTCAGGAAATTAAGTTCAGCAGAATTCTAAAAGCACGCAATTAATTCTCTAAGTAAAAATATCTGCCTTTCACAATAAAATCTGGAGCAAGATTTTCTATTCTATGTACTAAGAAAACATGCATATGCACACACACCCAGAAGGGGAGGGTTGCAGGTATATTTGCAGTGTATTTACACCTAAATGATAAGCAAGAAAATTAATCATATGCACAGACTGAGCACACTGCTGTTACGGCAAAATCATGTTCATCACATGTAAAATAATTCCTTTAACTACTAGTAAACCTCAAATATAAGATTTTTCACCAATTACTAAAGGTGCATGCGCTGCACACACATTGACAAAGAGTGTATTAGTAGTTTGCATCTTAAAAATAAAGAGGGAAAGGAAATTTGAAGGAATTAAGAAATTAGGGGAAAAAAGAAAAAGGCCTCTAATTTTTTATTAAGATTTATTTCATTCATACAAGAACCAGGGTACAGGCCAGATACACAGGAAGGCAAGAGGACTCACCAGAGACAGAGCGGGGAACAGAACAGTCAGACTGACCGAAGTACACTGCTGAGGGGAGCAGCGGGCGAGAAGGGAGAGGTCTGCTCTCCACATGGGTTGCTCCGAGTCCGGCAGGGATCAAACCGGCACTGCAGAGGCTGCGGACAGCCTCACAGCGCTGTGCTCAACCAGAAAAAGGCCTCTAATTTAACCTATTTTAATTGTAGCCATGAACATTCACTTATTGATTCAACAAACATTTATTTGTGGCAGGCACGAGACCTTATCTCTGTTCCAAGGATATGAAGAGGCTAATTTATACTTGACTTTTTAATCGTTATTATTTGCTTTTATGGTAACATTGGTTTAATGTATAGCATCTGATTCAGAGGTTTAGGTTCACAGCTTTTCAGATGTTACACCATACCCACAACCAAAATACCCATAATTGTCCACCATAGACTCCATCTCCCTTTTGCTCCACACTTCCTACCCTCCCCTTCTGAATGCCTCAATTCTACAGTCAGATTTCTAGGGTTTGTTTCATCTGTTCCATTGTTTTGTTTCTATATATTCCACATGAGTGAAATCATCCTGTATCTGTCTTTCTGATTCTGTTTTATTTGCTTAGTATAATCCCCTCCAGTTCGACTGCTGTTGTCAAAAATGGCAAGATGTCATCCTGTCTTTATAGTTAAATAGTATTCCATGATATATCCATATAACATATTTTCTTGTTATCTTCATTTGCATTCCAATGACCATGAATAATTTCACATATTACTTTCTCTACTTTAAAAGATTGAGAAATAGTTACTGAAGTTAAGCACACTTGCCAAAGGCTTAGAACAGATGAGTACTCACTTCCTCAGTATTTCCCATTCCTTTTCTTTCCTTCACTTCCTAAGTCACTCCTGGGGACAGGAAGTGAAAGGACTTCAGTTTTCAGGGAAAGGTGTATAAATCAGATTACTGTAGAGGGTTCAGAAAGGTGAACAATTAGAGATCAGACAGATCATAGATGGTCTCAAGGCAGTTTTTACTTAATCATGGAGAACTATAAAATTTTTAAATTGTCTGATTTATTATAAAAGTGCTTTTAGGACTATTGACTGGACTGTGCAATGCCTGTGGAATGGAAAGAGACTTGCAGAAGTCCCTTAAAATGCCCAAGCTATTAGCTGTGGACAATAGATTAATTGAATTCAAATAACAATTTAGAAAAGCTTTTGCAGAATTTACCAATAGTGGGGAGTTAGTGCTAGGAAAAGGGAACCAGTGGATGTTATGATTGTGATAATAAAGGAATCATTAACAGAAAAAGAGTTAGGAAGAACAGCTTGTTGGGGGAAGCAATACATTAGGATGATATTCATTGTGTCAGATAAAATACATGGGATTGGACGTAAGGAACACTACCAAAACAAGTATCCACATTTCTAATAATGAAAATAAATTGTTCTCTGGTTTGGCTCACCTACCCATGTGATTCAGAAGGGGAAGGATTGGAATTTATGTCTCCTGATAAAAGCCCTTTTGATAACAAAAATGTCTAATGTAAAATCAGGTCAACTGTAAAAGGTTTCAGAAATCTCCTAAAATGAAATGTTTAAAATGTGTAGAGTAAAATACGTACATTTCAAAGCAAAACTTTTTTAAAGGCAGTAGTTTAAAAAATAGATATAACCAACTTGAGAAAGTAATAGGATTGTCACAAATCCTCAGCAATCCAACTGGGACTTTTAGACTGACTTTAGCTTAATCTTCCCATTCCTTGTAAAATGCTCCTATTAAATCCATAATACTCTAATCTTTTGTCTTTTGCATCTGCATTGCCAATAGTATTATAATAAAATGTGCATCTTTTTTAATACTAATTCCTCAGCATAAACTCACTGAGAAAAGGGATAATATTCATTTTTCTATCCTGGCACTAACACTGAGTTTAATATATTAAGTTCTCATTTACTCAATGCCACTGAAATTCATTTTATATGCTATGTCTCTGGAATTGCACATATTCTTCAAAGCCTAGAGTCTGGTGCCTAGTATCAAGCCTATAAATAGTGACAGTGGTTGTTTTCTTTATTTATGCAGTTAGGAAAGAACATATACTTGTGAACATATCTTCAAGGTAATCCAGTAGGCCAAGGTTCAGTCTGTATCTCCTTTCTCTCTCTAATATATGTATATAATTTTTTTTTGTTTTTCATTTTCATATTTACAAGGTGATTGAAGGGAGTGATTGAGTATCCTTTTTTTCTATCTCTCCTGTCCCCCTCTTGCTAATTTATTGTCTTTACATAAATAATTTTGTTCTCTGCTCTTTTCTGCAACTACCTAGTTCCAAAAATAAGAAATCTGGACAGCTGTTAATTATATGATCTTTGACTAATGTATTGCCCTTGATAATAAAAATATTCTTCAGCCCCATTGCATAGACTTAATTTTCATCTAAAGGTATATAAATGTTATTGAAATATGTATTCTGTGAATGAGCATTCTGTAAATGAGATCATATGGGCAGAATACAGAGTACGTGCCACATCTTATACTTTCACCTCAACACTTAATCATTGAACAGTCCCATCCAGCTGAGATTTGCTTCCTGTTTTCCCTGACCTGGCCCTTTGGGACATTTAAGAATATTGGTTTTAACAATGAAAGACCAAATTACAGCACAGGTAAATAACTTTTCTCCTAGGATTTCTTACATCTCAGTTGAACTTGTTAAGAAGAAAGAGTTGCTAAAATAACTGTAATTCAGGAAAACGTCATTTAGACATGAAGCACTTTAGAATTTTGGCAAGAATGCCATATCTTTAAGACATAATATTGTCATCTTTTAAAAAGTAGAGTAGATAACTATAGCTTTCGGTAACTCTGGTATTATCTAGGCTTTTCTGGGAGAATACTTGAAACAACATAAGAATTCTCCAGGAACATAGTAATTTAATATGTCATTTCCATTTTTCTACTACTCTAGTTCTCCATATTTATAAAGTGAGTGTAACAGTATTGAACAGGAACACTAAATTTACTATATTAAAAATTTTTAATAAAACTCTACTTTGGGACAGAACTTTTACTGAAATTAATGCATCTATTATAAATGAAATAGTTAACACCTTCAGTCACAGTTAAACATATTCTGAGAACTAGACAAGGAAAAAAATACCCATTGGAGAAAGGAAACTAAATTTGGCCATTCACAAAACAAATAATAAATAACAAAGTTAGATATAGTCTACTAGTCTCTCTTCCTCTCTGAATGTCCATTTACTAAATAACAAAATCTTACAAAGAAATAGTAACTTTAGATATGCCAATAATACTAACTTGTCATTTACGGTCAAGGGGACATTACAAATACAATGATGAATCCACAGCCATTCAGTCACTAATTTTATAACTTTGTATGTTCATATCTATATCATTTTCATACAATGAAAATTTTAGACAATTATTTCTCTTCTGACATTCACATTCTAAAATGTCATTAATTTTCATCAAATTTTAATTCATAACCTGTTTATTCAAGCATTTTTCCTTCTCATATATTAGTTGCCTCTCAACTTTGAGAATGAAGAGGGAGTATTAATGGGAGTTATTAGCATTTTAATAGTATTGTGGCAAGTCACACAGGAGTGCCTGAACCTTGCCAGTCACCTCAACTCAAAGGAGTTTTTGTTTTGTTTTGTTTTTAAGATTATTTTATTTATTTATACAAGCACTGGGTACAGTCAGAAGTACAAGCAGGTGAGAGAATTCACCAGAGCCAGAGCGGGGAGCAGAACAGGCAGACTGACGAAATACACTGCTGAGGGGAGCAGCGGGCAGCAGGAGAGGTACGCTGTGCCATGTAGGACCCTTGCCCGGAGACCGGGGATCAAACCAGAGCTGCAGAGGCTGAGGGCAGCTTAGCAACCCAGCGCTCAACCACTGTGCCACCAGGGAGGCCCATCAACTCAAAGGAGTTCTAAAGGAGCCACATGCACAAAGACAAATCAAAGTACCATTTTATTAATAACTGTCCAAAAACCAGATTCCCCAGAGATTTTGATCAAAAGTCTGATTGATTTGAGACCTAAGCACAATATTTTATCTTATCCCAAAAAGTTAAACCAACACACTCCATTTAGGTTGAAAGGCATAGAGAAGGAAGGAGAGAAATCAAGCTAAATCCCTAGAGAAAGGTGTAAAAATACACTAATACAGATCTTTGAAGATGCAGTAATCCCCCCCATTCTCTCTTTATCCCCCTCTCTCCCTCCCTCTCATTCTCCCTTGTTTTCCTCTTTGCCTTGAAGCAGTATACCCAACCACTTCATCAGTCTCTACATGATAATATACCAGGTCTGCCTTTATAAACTTTTTGCTGTTGTCATTGTTGAAATCACTGTTGAAACCAGCTGTTGAACTACAGAGCTTTAAGCTCCATCTCCCTGCAATGGGCAAAGGAGAGAAGTCAGTGTCCATGTAACTTTCTTAGTACTCTCTCCTTTCTTCTCCTTTCTAGCCTCCCCTAGATATTTGGTTCCAATGTCAACTTACTGTGAACTACAATCATCTCGGGGTCCATATTCAATATTTGTTTGAGGGACCAATGTCACCAACAATATTTTGTATGAGGCATGGAGAAAGGAGTTGGTACTGTTCATCAGAAGCAACATGGTTTCAATTCCTAGTGCCCATCTTAATTATCACTTTTTCAAAGCAACTTTTTGAACTAAATTAAATAGCTTTGTGTCTTATATTTCCCTTTTGTATTAGTGCTCACATAGTTCTTCATTGTAGACTGTCTTTCTTGTTAGAATGTAAGCCCTGTAAAGGTAGGCAGATGGTGTTAAGTTCCTATAGCATGTGTCTTGGTTAGGTCAAGGCCTCCCTCTGCCCAGGCAGAGGTAGGCCCATGCTGGGGTGCAGGTTTGTCTGTGGGAATCTGCTTGCATCTAAGTGGCACTGTGCCCTTGCCTGGTACATACCCACATACACACAATGACCTGAAGGCAGAGATAATATCTGTATATCCCCAGTACTAACACAAAGTCTGAAAGATGACTGATATTTATCAAATTTTAATTGTTGAAATTTTGACATTCAAAGCCTTTCAATTAGCTTGCCAAGTTTATTTTCCTATGTCTTTTTCTTTTTCCATCCCTTTAAAACATACAACACATAGTCTTCATATACAGTATAAATTCTTTTTCATTCCAAACTTGTTATTCAAAAATATTTGTTCACATTAGTCTCACTACTGTAACCTAGCTTTACAATGAAAATTTCAGCAGTAAAGTAAAACTATGGAACTTAACACCATGCAGTATTACAGATCAGATTTTTCTCTTCTGTTAATAACTATTAATATATTTGTTGAATATTTAGTCTATTTTTACCTCCTGTCCTGAACAGTTTGTAAAGATCTCCTGTATCCCCTTGATAAAACTGGAGTGCTATTTAAATGCAGCTGTTACATTTGTATCTTAGAATCCTTAAAGCAAAATATTTTACTGCATTCAGATCATAAAATTTTCATTCAAATATATCTACATATATATGTAGACATGTATCAACATATACATCTGCATATATATATATATATATATATATATACACATCTATCTTTAAAAGAAATTTCCTACAAGTTTTTAATCCCTAAAGAAAGTAAATTACCTCAAAAAGTTTGGGAACCTGCCAGGGCTGGGTGTGATCAAACAGAGGTAAGTTTATTATTGATATTTGTCCTGAAAGTCACAAAGAAACTCCTGCAAGAAGGAGGAAAGGTTGAGGAGGTCTATATTCTCAACATTTCCTAACAATATAGGTCCTGCTACCAAAAAAAAGTAACTACTATCCCCTAAATGCAAATTTATAGATATTTTATTCATTTATTATCTTTTATGGGTAGCATAATGAAATAGAATTGCTATGAATATATTCTGTAGTGAGTTCACCATAATAGTGACCAAAAATCCAAGATTATTTCACTCCTACATTTCAAGATAGTAGTCATCCCAGGGTTGCAACTACTGAACTTCAAGACCTTCCATGCTCAGAATCCATGACCAAAGTCCCAGGTTCCTCTTCTTTTTTTTTAAAAAAAAAAAAAAAAGCAATGATACAATACAAAATAAGAGATTGATGAAACTGAAAAAAAATAAAATAAAAAATTAAAAGATATGTATTCAGTCACATTACTTATACTTGAGAGCAAAGGAGATATTTTGGGCCACTAATAAAATAAAATATATCTTAAAATATTCTTTATGTTATCTTTATCTTGTCTTTTAAACATTTCTATCTGTTGTATGCACTTGATATATAATTTTAAAATAAAAGTATATATATATATATATATATATATATATATATATATATATATAGGGAGTGCTTGTTTAATTTTTTTAATGCATGAGTCCCATGAACAAAAAGCTTGCAGAACATTTTAATAGTGATGAAGAACAGATTTTTTAGGCTCAAATCTCTGGCCTCATCATATATGTGCTTGGGAATTCATGTCATTAAATAGGGGAAATAATAGTATTTATTTGAAAGAATTATTATGAATATTGAATTAAATAAAGCCTGCAAAGCATTTAAAATAGTGCCCAGCACATTGTCAACGCTCAATAAATGTCGACAAATGTAAAAAAAAAAAAAGATTTTTTTTTTTAAATTTATACAATAGCTGGGATACAGGCCAGAAGCACAGAAGGGTGAGTGAATTCACCAGAGACAGAGCGGGGAACAGAACAGGCAGACGATGGACTGAAAGCACTGCTGAGGGGAGCAGCAGGCAAGACAGGAGAGGTCTGCTGTGCCATGTGGGAATCTTCCTGGCATGCCAGGAATTGAACCCATGCTGCAGAGACTGTGGACAGCTTCACAGCACTGCACTCAACCCGCTGTGCCACCAGGGAAGGCCCCAGACTCCTGTTCTAAACAATGGAGAAACTGTACTGAATTGCGTTGTCCAAGTTCTCAATTCTGCCGGGTGCATGGCACTTTGGTCACTAACTAGCTCTCCAGGTCCTTGACAAGTCATTTAATTCCTTATCATCTAATTTCCTGACCTGAAAAGTTAGGATAGAAATAATACCAAAATCATTCCAGCTATTGTAAGGAGTAAGGTGTGATTAGCTCTGAAGTACTGAAAATCCTTCTAACACACATAAGCACTCAATAAATGTTAACCTTGTGCCCTTGGGCAATTTTCTTATCTTTTCTGTGTCTTAGTTTTCTCATTTATAAATCATGGACAAAAGCAACAATCCTACCTTAGAGTGTTGTGAAAATCACAGGAGAGATGTAAAAATGCTTTGGAATTTATCAACTTCTATGCAAATGAGTGGAGTGAATAAAACTAATATTATGAACTGCTAAGCAAGTCTTTTGCTTTCTTCCTTCAATTGAAAGTAATCTTTAAACTTTCATCTTCACTTTGTAAGGAGAAGGTTTCACTAAAAAGAGCTAGGAATTTTACATCAAAGTAGACAATAACAGTAGAAATAAAGGCATTCTTGCTGGTAAGCTTCCAAAGACGGGTTTTAGCATTTTTCTACATGTGCAAGAGCACGGTTTTTTCAGTCTCTCAGAGTGAACTGAAAAACATGCTGCACAAAATATAAAAGCATTCTGCAGAAACAGAACAGGTTTCTCATGCCTGATCTCCCACTGTTTATTTCTGCAAGTATTGCCTCGGGCGTGGACTCATGGAGTGTCTAGCCAGGGTGCAGGGAGCACAAGGACCCTCAACAAAGGGAGAGAGAGTTGTCTTCCGAAAATGTGGGAGAAAAGATGAGAAAGATATGAGTAAAAGCTTCCATGAATTGTTCCCAAAGCTCTGCTTGACCTTTCATGTCCAATCTGCTATGCAGTATGCCCTGTTTCAGTTTTTTTTTAATGAATTATTACAATTTCCCAAACTTGCTTAACTTAGAGCCCAAACTTCAAGATGCAAATATGAAGTCTTGCCCTTGAACCAAAGAAGGGGTTGCCTACTGCATCATGGTTGTGTCTTAATTCAACAGCAGTTCATGTGAATCAGGCTGAGAGGGTAAGTAGGTGGCTTAAAACATGGCATGTGGCCCTTGGGTGATATGCTAACACAGTCAGGTAAGCAAGTGTTTCTTAAGATGGTTGTTATAGAAAGGCTTGAATATATATAACACAAAAATTGTATTATTATATATATAATATAAAAATTTCCCTAAGACTCTTACAAATTGAAAATAATCCAGATGGCATTAGAGTTTAGTTTCTAAGTTTCATGAGGGCAGAGATCAAACCACATCAGGATCAACAGAATATTTACCCTGCCCCCAAGGAGCTTATCAGGGACTACTCTCCTTTGGGCCTTAATTCAAATGTCACCTACTCAGGCAGCCCATGATCAATTTATTCTACCCTATATTAAATTCCCCTCGAGCACTCCTGCTCCTTGTTTAAATTTTTGAATTTTTCCATAGTACTAATCATGTTTGAACATATTATAATATGTATATAACATACATATGAACATATGTATATAATCATATTTATTAATGTGTCACATTCATTAAGAAAAGTAGCAGATCATAAATGATCAGTTGGTTCCATATTATATATTTTTCTTATTTATTTAATCTACTCTTTTCTCATAAAATGTTTGTTTGCGATCCTATTCCCAGAGCTTAAATAGCACCTAGTACAGAGAAGACAATTTAGTAAATATTAGCTGACTGAATTAATGAGTGATGATGGAATGAATAAAAACATACTCTGCAGTGTACCATTTTTCTAGTAATTATAAACTAGCTATCTAATAAGAGAGGACTGGGTAAATAAATTAGAATTCTTCTATAAAATGAAATACCTATTGCTATATTTAACAACATGTAGAATTAGCATGTGTACTAGATTTTGAGTGTCAGATTATGAACACAGATTATATGACCCCATTTTCAATATACACACATATTTGTATATTCATATTGATACATAGTGTCTGCCATGTATCTGGCATCATATTACTTGCTAGGGACGTAAGGATAAAAAAACTATACTCAGGAATCCAACATGTAGAAAGAGGAAACACATGAGTAAGCACTATAATAAATTATATGCATTCCTTCTGCTTTAGAGATGCCCAACTTCTTGAGAAAATGAGTAGAGAAAGATGTGGAACTGCTGTCTCATGAGAGAAAGGGATCTTTATATGTGTACTCTGACTTTAATGGCCAAGCTGCCAGGGAAAATGTTATTTTGTTGAGGCACATAATGAGGCAATGTTCTACTTCCCATTTAAAATCAAAGTCACTATTTCTGAATTAATCACAATCACAATAAGATCTTGCAAATGCAATATAGATTAAAATTGCTTTGGTATCTTTAATTTGGCCCTGATTATAGATTGGGCAGAGTGGGGAAAGCCAGAGAATTCCAAAGAAGCATGTTCCTGCTTTCGTGCACATTCCACTCTATCTGATGTGGTTCTGAAAGATACTCAAGGAGCTGTTAAATTTTAGCCTTTTTTTGCACTGTCCTTAATGTACCAAAGAAAACAGAGACTTGGAAGTTCAATGTGACACAATCCACCCTGTTTGTCATCAGTACAATGTGTCATTTACAAGTTCATCTAGTCTCTTCCATTACAGGGTGGGGAGCAGCTAAGAATAGCTGTAGAACTTGACTCTAAGCTGCTTGCCGGGAAGCACTGAACTCACTGTGTGACTCACTGTGGGATGTAAATTCTTGTGAGAGCACTGATAAAGAAGGAGCCTTTCAGCAAGGGAAGGAGAGAAAGCCTTTTAACACGTTGCTATGACTGCTAAGAATTCCTACCACTTTGGTCTTTTTGTGAGAAAGAACAAACTTATAGATAGGCAACACTCCAGTGCATCAGCAAAGGGCACGTGGCTCTGTTTCTCTCAGGCAGTTCAGATAACAAAGTTGGATGCTTTCCATTAAATAAAATTTTAACTCTGAAATAAGTTTTGGACATAAACAGCACCACAGGCTTAGAGAGCAGAGGCTGAGCTGAAACATCCTAGGAATGCTTCTGTGTCTTGGTGTTTTGGTCATCCCATGTTATTTGCTACAGTAGTCACTCATGCACTTGCATCAGCAAAGATCTCATAATACCCCGAATGGACACAATGCTCAAATATACACTTACATATGGAAATAAAATGAAAATAATAATAACAGGGAAATTTTAAGCTGCTAGACACTGTGCTAAACATTTTCTTGCATTTTTTCCAAATTAATTGTCACAATAGCTCTACAAAGTTTGTTAAATTATGACTGAATTAAGTTCACTTACCTGCCCACCATCACAAAACTAGCAATCATGATAGCATTCTGCAACTTAGCATTCCTTGCTTTCATTTTAATTTCAAAATCACCTGCTATGTAAATCGGGAAATTAATATCATATTGCTTGACTTTATAATGAGATTCTATGCACATTTCTGCCTATGGTAAATAAGACTATTAATTCAAACTTTATATTGCCTTTTCCTAGAATGAGAATTAAGAGAAAAGACATTTCTCTAAAATATGAAAAATAAAAACCTACCATGAATAGTCATCATTCTCACCTGAGGTTTTAAAGATCACCTCCTTAATACTCAAAAGTTCTGGTGCCATGCATTGTTTCAACTTTTGAAATAGCAGGTATATGACCATTTCGAATTATAAGAATGGAAATTCCACATGGTTCAACCCACTAGGTAACACAGTGGTGTTAAGTGCTTGGACATCAGCACAATGCACCTAGGTACTCCCACTGTCTAGCTCTGTGACACTGGCACATTATTATTGCAGTGAGAAATACTTTCATTGTAAAATGGCAAAAATGAAAGTGGCCTCCTTCGTAAGAAGAGGATGTACACAGAACATTGCCTGCCACAGTCCTATCTCACAGTCAACTGTCAAAAATGCTTTTGAAGTGACCATTGTATATGGTGTTGATTTACTTTCTAACCAAGCCTGCAAAACTTTCTCCTATAATAGCTTTTAAGTTGAAGTAGACCAACATATTAATATGAGCCCTCATCTGCAGTACTATCCCCTTTTCTGTGAAATAGATTCACTATAGAACCTAAAAGATTCAGCTCTACACTTGAATTTATTCTCTCATTCTAGGACAACATACTTAAAATTTGACACAATGTTTTCCCATATTCCCATCTTGGAGCATGACACTACCATTTTCAAGAAGAATAAATTTTCCATTATAACGTCTTTCTCAAGAAACAAGGGGAAAACATCCTTGAACGTATGGTAAGACTACTGATAGTAACCAAGGGATTTCTAACACATTCTACAAACATCTCTGACAATGTTCACCCATTTTCATCTAAATAATTATTTACTGTTTTAGTTTATTTTGCATAAAAGAAATATAGATAAGTGTGTCTTTTAGAACTTTGATTAAAATTAAAAAATTAGTGTTATTAAACAGAGCCTAAATATTTTTTTTTTGCCAGATAGCAGAAACAATACAGACTTTATCAATGAATGGCTCAATAATAGATAGATGAACTTTAAGTCTTCTTCTGCCCCAAGAGTGTCATGATTTTGATAAGAACTTAGTATGCTTTCCTGACTCCACTGGTCCTCTACTTGTTATTCAACATCATTCACCCAGAAGGACTATTTATCACAGTTGACCATGACCAGCCAGTATGACATTCGTCATTACCTAGGATGATCACATATTTCCTCCCATGACCCATGAGGCAAGGAAAGTGCCTGTGACCTAAACTTAACAAGTTAGTGTCCTCACTCACACTTCTATAGCTTATGGTTGAGAACAGAGCAAAAGGCAGAAACAATGAAACAAAGAGTCAGAACACTCAACAAATCTTTAAACACCTGAATACACTGTGCCTGAGGTCCACATGTCCATGAATGTCCCAGCTATACCAATCAACAAATTATTTTTATTAAAAGAAAGTTACAAAAAAATAGTCATGTAAAATTCTTGGTATAATGCCTAGTCCATTGTAAATGTTCATTAGATAATAGACAGATATAGATCTATCTCTTTCTTTGGAAAAATACATATTTTCTTGAGAAAATGAGGAAACAAGAATAGGGTCCTTATGGTCTCATCTAATTATCAAAAAGTATGATTATTTCTACCTGGTTGTTGAAAGACACAGAACTTAAATGAAAATAATTAAACTAATCACAGATTTTTATAATTAGATAAGATAAAGACCTACTCATATTCCCTTGTTTCCTAAAGAAACTGAGCCTCGGGGTGGTTAAAGTGTTTCTCATAAATAAATTGCTCTTCAAATTGTGTATCTGGGATCAGAATCCAAATTTTCTTTCTCATACATATCTAATTCCCCCAAATTTATCTATAATGTTAATGATACAATCAGAATAATGAAGAAGGATAATTAATAATTAAGGATGATAATTAATAATATTTAATAATTAATAACAATAATATTAAGGATAATAATTAAGAAGGATAATAATTATGAAGGATATTAGGAGGTTTCAGGAACAAATAAAGAAGGGAAAAAATAATCTTCTTTCAAGTTGAGTCTCAGTGTTTCATATGCTGTACTTATTTCAAACAAAATGAAGGTAATCAGCAAATTAGGGTTTTCCATTCCTGTTATTATTACCCATTCCCTGCTTTTGTGTGGTAATGAAAAAGAAATAAAATAATATTTGAAGTGGCTTGTTTAAATTTAAATTACTAAAAAAATTAATACAAAAAATAATGCATTGATTTCAAGCACTGAAAAAGCACTGCATAATGAATTATCAACAAAACAGAGATAACTAAAAAACATACCTACTGCAGGATATAACTCTTCAAGGATTAAGATTATATATAAACTATTAAATAACTTCAAATGTTAACTAGGTATAAATTCAAATATTAATACTACTTATTAATACAAGACTGTCTAGGACCAACAAGGAGACTGACTTTAGGTGTGGTATTCAGGAGAACACAGCAACTTGAAGAGACTTTCCTGACTTGGAAATGTGATAGAACAAAAGCTTCCATACATAGTCAACAACATGAGTGCAGAAACTCAAGAGTTCAGGGTATGTTTGTAAACACGACGGTCATAGAGTTCTAGGACTTCATGTGAAAGGCAAGTGTCTTAAACAGTTAAGTGTTATGTGAAGAATACCAGCAGATGATCTCAACATCTTCAATAGGCTTTCAGACCTCAAAATCTCAGGGAGTTTAGGGGACTGATACAATGATGCTCATGCAACTTGTCAGAACACAAAAAATGTACTCCAGGGCCTCCCTGGTGGCGCAGTGGTTGAGCGCGGGGTTGCGAAGCTGTCCGCAGCCTCTGCAGCACGGGTTCGATCCCTGGCTGCTCCCCGGCCACAGGAGGAGGGTCCCACATGGCGCGCAGACCTCTCCTGCGCCCCCTACTCCCCTCAACAGTGTACTTGGGGCCTTCTGCCTGCTCTGCTCCCCACTCTGGCTCTGGTAAATTCTCTCATCCTCCCGTGCTTCTGACTGTACCCAGTGCTTGCATAAATAAATAAATCTTTTAAAAAAAAAATGGACTCCATTGTCTATAACAACCATTTGAGGAAAAGGAAGCACAAAACAACTCCCTTTTCCACCATTTTAAGTTTCTTGTTAAAAATCTTAAATTTGACTATGAAGATAATCCAGCACTGTTTATGTTAGTGAAAATTAACAACATACACCCAACTTAAAAACAATCTAAATATATAGCAGCAGACTATCAAATACATTTTAGTATATAAAGCATGGGGCACTATTCAAATTCACATTGCAGAACAACAATGTCCACTATGTTAAGTTATAAAAACCAGTTAATGGGCCTCCCCTGGTGGCACAGGCAGTTGAGCACAGCGCTGAGAAGCTGCCCACAGCCTCTGCAGAGTCGGTTCGATCCCTGCCGGCGAGGGTCCCACATGGCGCAGCAGACCTCTGCTGTGTCTCCCACTGCTCCCCTCAGCAGTATATTTCAGTCAGTCTGCCTGTTCTGTTCCCCACTCTGTCTCTGGTGAATCCTCTCCCCCTCCCGCGAATCTGGCCCATACCCCAGTTCTTGTGTAAATAAATAAATAAAAATCTTAAAAAAAAAAATTTACTAAACACTAAACAAAATTAACCCATCTTTGCGTGTGTGCTTCTGGATGTGTCTATGTAAAACAAAAAGATTATATTCCAAGACATTAGCATTGGTTGCTCTCACATAGAAAGGTAAAAAACAAAAATTACACATTTTTTATTTTCTTCCCTTTGTTTATCTGTGTTTTAGGCCTTTACTGTATATTACTTGTGTAAGTAAAAATACATGGGCAGGTTTCCCTGACTATCTGAATGTAAAGTGTTCCTGAGAAACCCTTCAGAAGCTAAAATTGCATAAAGTGAATGGCCATTACCATTAACTTACATGGAAAAATTTTGAATACTTCTAGGTCCAAAAAATAACCTGTGAAATCATACCAAATAACACATAAACCCACAATAACACAAATAGTATAAGCAGGAATGATAGGATGGATGCACAGCCTGCACAAAGGAGCTCCTGGGAAGCAGGGTGCTTGGGCCTCTTGCTGCTCCAGTCAGGAGCGTGCTGCCTTTCCAATGAATGGCTGCTCTTTTTGCTTTCTGTCTTTTGTCATAGGGCAAAATTCCTCTCTGGATTTCTTTTAGTTAATCTTTTGGATTTCTTTTTCGAAAACAGGTACTAATGTAGATCATAAAAGTGAAGTAGCATCATAAACTTTCAAAAGGCAGGGAATGTCTACACACACACACACACACACACGCACTGACATAAGCACAAGAGCTAATCCCTTTATCTGGAAAAAATGAATTTAAAGTAGACACTGAGATTCAGATGTTTAGTCAGAAGGAAAATGAGTTAATAAAGGAATAAACATCCTCTTTTTCTCAACAAGGACCCCCAAGTGCAAAATCCTTTCTACCTTCTGCATAGTTTTGTTAAATGATCACAAAATAATTATGAAACTTAAATTCATTTGTTTAATTCTGAAACAATTCTTAACATTTTATGAATACAAGCAATTTTGTATTTTATAGTGTAATAAAATATCATATGTTACATATTTTAAGTAACAGGAAAAGGGGATTAAACTCTTTCATTTCCTTTGGACATTACCTCACAAAGACACTTAAAAACTATTTATTGATTACTTCATGGAGACGATAAATTATTTATATTGTCAGTTGTATGCAAGAAGTAAATGACGTGAGCTCAATTTATGAAATTTTAAAAATGCATTAAAGGTAAGACCTGGAGTCAGAGCTGGAAGAGGGTAGTACTATTTAGCTGAACACTATAGAACCTGTCTTGTAAGGTAAGAACATTTTTCTACATCCTAAGCTTCTATTTTAATCATGCCTTACCCTCTCCCCAAAAGTAAATAGGGTGTTTCTCAATTTCTTTCTCTTCAACTAACATTTATCTTTCTGGGAGGCAAGGATAGAGTAATATTGATTTTAAAACAAATACCATCATCACTAACCCTGCAAATGTGTCAACACTTTCATAGCTTAGTAATGAAGCAGCAACAAATGTTTAATTACAAATTATCAGTGACACTAAACAGCAACTCCAGCGGACAAAAGTTTGTTTGGATATGCTCCTGATTTTGTGATATATATATATATATATATATATATATATATATATATATATAATAGACACTTTCAGACTCCACACTACTCCCAGAAGCACCTAATGAAGATTGTTAACATACAAGATACCAGTGTCCCATCCACAGAAATTAACACATCATTTCTCTTGGGTAGGCCCCATGTATTTCCTTAAAGTCTTGAATGGATTCTAACTCATTAGCAAGGTTGAGAAACCTGACCAGAAGTTATGACTGTTTATCCAATTTTAAGACATTAATGTCTAATTCTTTTCAAACAATTTTTTAATTCCATTCCAAAGATCTACAGGAGCGCCTCAAGCTATCCAGACAACTCAAGGCAACATCAGCATTTTCTTTCCAAGGGTGACACAACCTATCTGAAGAATAGGCAAAAGGATGTTGATTTATACAATTTGTAATATTGAAAAACTGAATAGACTCAATCTTAGTGTCAAATAATAGCAAACTGTTTGAATAATTTAGGGTGTGATCATATAATACAAGGTCATGGAAATATTAAAGATGTCTTATCAAATTTCTTAGTTTTAGAAAATATCATCAAAACTAAGGAAAAAACACAGTTTAAAGTTTGCACAGGATGATTCCATTTTTTTATATGTAATGTAGTAGAGGTAGTCTTGGAGAGGTGGGATCATAGGAAATTTTCTCCCTTTCATTTGACTGCATTTTCTATATGTTCTACAGTGAAAATATGTTCAATTATAGGACGGAAATAAAGAAAGGTCCTTATCACTAGAAATTGTCAAAAAAAATACTATCTATGCCTTAAAAATAGCTTTTTTTGGTCAACAGTTAAAATTCATATAAATTAGGCTTCTCAACATTTATGGAAAGCATATTTTGACAGACTCAGGAAATAAGAAACATGAGTTTCTGAAGACACTAGAAGTAAGGAAATATAACCATCTAAATGGGCTGGTCAAATTAAGGAGAAGATAAAAATATTAGTTTCCCCGCTGAATAATTTTGCCCCAAGAGAGCCTGCCACCAAGTACAGCTGAGCTTAATGAAATGCAAAATTGGACATCTCTGCCAAATATCCTGTTATTCTCTCAACATCCATGGAAAATCTACATGCATAATAAAATAAAATAGGTCATGATGAGTCATAGGAAAATCAAATTCATATTTTCCATTAGCATATTCCTTGAGAAGTTTGAAGCCCTCAAAAGCGGGTCCTGTGCACTGTGTCATCAAGCCTCATGACTTTCTAATAAGTAAGTACAATTCAACAATTTGAAGTCAGGTTTAAAATAGCTATGCCTAAAATAAATACAACATTTTAAAATAAAAACCAGAATTGCCTACAGGTCAAATATTGTACATAATCCCACAAATTATTTCCTGTTACACAACTTCTATAATAAATTTTCCTATATTCTTACCCATTGCTGGTCGGAAATAAGCTGATACACCTGCATAGCACTAGAGAAAAACTTTTTTTTTAATAAATTTTATTTTTATATTCCCCATACAATTGCAATCCCCTTATTTTGACCCCAATCCCTCCCCTCCCCACCCCCCACTCCCCATAGAGTGTCTCTTGTTCATAGTTGTTTGTTGATTTTGATATTTTCTTTCTTATAGTTATTCTTTTTCCTGGTCCCTTATTTAAGTTTTCTAGATTCCTGCTATGAGTGAGACCATCCGGTATTTTACTTTTTCTTTCTGGCTTATTTTGCTGAGCATGATCCCTTCCAGCACCATCCATATTGCTGCAAATTGCATGTGTTTATCTTTTTTGAATGCTGAGTAATATTCCAGGGACTTTTAAAGGGATCCCTTGGTTTCAAATTTTTGGTTCCCTGAGTCCTTTCCATTGGTCTATTTCTTTCTAATAGAAGTACCATTGATATCACTGACACTATACTGTATAAAGGGTTCAAAATGGAAATACAAATTAATTAATGTTTTGGAACAAAACTTATGGTCTTCTTTTGAAATAATGTAATATTAGAAGGGGACAGTCCGCTACTTATGGAATAGCTTGCTTTTAAGCACCTAAAAATTGGTAAAAGCAGCCATGCATTTGTCTGAGTCCTTGAAAATAGTGATCAGGAGCTCATTTGCTTAAAATATACTAAAACATCATAATTTTTTCAGACAAAAAGATGAGGTCTATTCTTTAAGCTATGTTGTCAGATTCTAGAACAAAGAATATCCCATTTGGGCCATAGTGGTCAGACTTACATGGGCGAAGAATGCAATCCTACATCACACCCAGAGCACACATCATGTTTAGGGACAAATCAAGGCAAGGCAGTGAGCATAACCACGTGGCACTCCATTTTCATTCACTCCTAAAGAACTGTGGCAGCTTTTAAAATTGATTGCGGCTTTTAATTCTTGAACAAGGAACCACAGACCAAGATAATCAGCACATCTATCAAATTTAGAGACTAAATACTTGAAGTGACCAGGCTGTTTATTGTGTTTGCTGTGAATCACTGAAATTGCACTAGCAACTGAATAATGATGTTAAGTGTTCATTTTTTAAAGTCAAGAAATGTGGCTTTTGCTCTACTTGCAGAGGAAGACAAAAGCACTGAAGTCATCATCTCTTTGGTAACTCTTTAAGATAAAGCAGCATAACACGCAACTGCCCATAGATCTGACTCATCTTGGTTCTATGGTTAATACCCAATTCCAGCACAACTTCACCTCACAATTTTGGGCTAGCTAAACCTTTACCTTGCTCCCAGCTTTCAGCTTCTCTTCATTCTCATCCAGTCCACAAACTGTTGCCTTAAGAAGGGTCTATATGCCATCTTTAGCATTTTGGTCACTTGAGATTCTCCTTATTTAGTTACAGTTGTGAACTTCTATTAAGCAGTTAAGGCATGCTCTCCTTTGTAAGTTCCCACTTCTTTCTACTAGACAACTTACACCTGACATCCTTTTCCCTAATTTTAAGAGAGACCCCATCTGTCTCTGTGCCAAATATCATTGTTTGTACTGGTTCTGAGTTGGCTGGTTCCACTGGGTCCACCGGTTCAGTTATCTTGTTCAGAGGTGAGTGAAGAATATACTTGACATAAAATATGGAAGTCAGAGGGCTGTAGTTTAATGACTTTCTTAGAGAGGGTTGCAGATGTGCCAAAATAAAAATTTCTTGAATAAACCAAAACACCAAGGAGAGGAACTATTTATACTTAACTCAGCTTGCTGTACTGAGCTTCTTCAATTCAGCTCAATTTTTCAAAATTGATCTTTTCATTCATTGCATTTTAACTAATCACAAAGGAAATAGGTAAAAGCTCATTCAATTAAAACATCATTTTTTTCTTTTAAACTAATGCAAACACATCAGAGTAAAACACAAAATTCACATTCCTTTTTTTTAAGATTTATTTATTTATGTATACAAGAACTGGGGTACAGGCCAGAGGTGTAGGGGGGTGAGAGGGGAGAACAGAACAGGCAGATTGACTGAAATACACTGCGGAGGGGAGCAGCAGGCGAGTCAGGAGAGGTCTGCTGAGCCATGTGGGTAGCCCCCTGGCCAGGGATTGCACTCATGCTGCACTGGCTGACAATAGCTTCATAGGTTGCATCTTAACCCCTTGCACCGCCAGGGAGGCCCCACATGCCTTTTTCTAAGATACAATTAGGCATTTTCCAAAAATGTCCAATTTAAGAGCATTAGGCAATTCAAAGGATTTTGGGATACTTGTTCCCACTCCTCTGATGTGAGGTTACCTCGAAGGCAGCCATACTGGCTCTAAAGAAGGGTTAGGGATGTTGTAGGAAAAAGGGGTGTGGTGAGTTGCTACCTCTTTCCTATTCATGGTCCCTTTCCTACATCCCAAGCCAGCTAAAAAAAAAAAAAAAAAAAAAAGACCATTACTAAGGGATAAGGAGAACGATTATGATGGTTAATGTTATGTCAGCTGAACTGGGCCATGGGGTGCACAGAGAACAGATAAAATGTTATTTCTAGGTGTGGCTGTGAGGATGCTTATGGAAGAGACTAACATTTGAATCAGTAGACTAAGAAAAGAAAATCCACCTATATAATTTGTGGGTAGCTATGTTTGTTTGAGAGCCTATATAAAACAAAAGACTGAGGATGAGCAGTCAATCTCTCTCTCCCCTCCCTCCCTCCCTTTCCCTCCATACCTCCCTCCCTTCTCTCTCTCTCTCTCTCTCTCTCTCTCTCTCTCTCTCTCTCTCTCTCTCTCTCTCTCTCTCTTTCTTTCTCTCACACCCTCACCTCTGTCCCTGGACATCAGAGCTCCTAGTTCTTGGTCTTTGGGCTTGAGCTGAATTGCACCACTGATTTTCCTGGTTATCCACCTTGTCGACATACCTAGCACACCTCAGCCTCCATAATCATGTGAGCTGATTCCCTATTTATGATTCATTTATCTATGAATCATATATAGTTATAGCTATAGCTATATATATCCTATTGGTACTGTTTCTCTAAAAAACTGTGATTAAGATGATGATGATGATGATGATGATGATAATATGGATGATAAAGATGAAGAACAGATTCCAACTTTTCCAAATTTAAGGCATTAAGATATACTGATATACATTACTTACATATAGGAGGCATAGGTAATTTATATCAATTTATACATATATATATATAACTATGTGCATATCTACTACAAATGTGTACATTACCTATGTATGCATATATTATACTATAACCTATGTTATGCAACATGATTTATGGTGTAATGTTTTATACATATTAGTTGGTACTGTGCCAGGCTTAAAGAGGAAAAACTAACAAATGAGGGAACGGAGGGAGAGAGAGGTCCGGTAAGCAGTCCCTGGTCAAGACAGTCTTTATGACTCCAGGTCTGCTCTCCTTGAACTCTAAGGCTATAGCTCCTATGTTCTTGTTTCCTCAACATATTTAGTTTATATTTCAGAACACCAGCTTACAGATGTTTTATAAATGTTCTTATATAATCTTACACTTTGTTCCCAACTAGACTGTGACTTTCTGATGATAATCTCAGCTATTATATTGTCCAATTTTCTGCCTTCTGTTGTCATAGAGAACCATGACTTCAAAAAAATTATTTGTTCAGGATCCTAAAATCAGTTGCTATGGAAACAGGTGAAATTCAGTGATAAAATTGTAAATATATTTATTGGGGAAAAAAGGAATAAGAAGTAGAGTGGTCTCATGCATCCCTCTTGTACCTGGCTTAGGTACAAGAATCAAAATAATTGAAAGATCAAAATAATTATCTTAGACAATGAAAGAAATTCAGCCTGTACAACATTTGTTAGACCTAGGGAGATAAATTTGTCAGTGCTTTAGTCACAGGAAGGCTATGAATGAAAACCACACAGAGTTTTAGGAAGAACCATACCCTAAAAAAAGTGTACTATAATGTATGTGTACTATAATGTATGATAATTTAAAAATAAAATTAAAAATAATTACCAGATATAGTTATTCAATAGCTTTTCACTTTGTAGTGGTAATGTTAGAAACAAATTAACAGATAGGTACATCAATTAGACGGTAAGCGTGCATAATGGAGACAGAGAAAATTGGGAGAGTTCAGTATAAAAAAATCACTTCTGTGTAAGAATAAGAGCACAAGTAAAAGGTAGCCTGGATCTTGAAGGATTGGTAGAATTTTTTTTAACTTTATACTTAGTATTAGCATTACTCTTTGCTCTTGTAATATAGTCCAACAGCCCAGAAGTGCAGCAGTCCTCTCCTGCCTGGCCCGCTGCTCCCCTCAGCAGTGTACTCCAGTCAGTCTGCCTGTTCTGTTCCCCACTCTGTCTCTGGTAAATCCTCCCACCCCCTGCATCTCTTGCCTGTACCCCAGCTCTTGTATACATAAATAAATAAACCTTAAAAAAAAACCACCAGAAATATATTCTCTCAATTTCTGGAGTCCAGAAGTTCAAAATTAAGCTGTTGATAGGACCACACTCCCTCTGAAGGCTCTTGGGAGAAACGCTTGCCAATTCCAGCCTGGTGGTTCCAGGAGTTCCTTTGGCTTGTGGAAGCATGGCCCAATCTCTGTCTCCATCTTCCTACATCTTTGTCCCATGTGTCTCCTTCCCTTCCCTTATGGAGACACTTGTCTTTGGATTAAGAGTCCACCCTAACACAGGATGTAGCATCTTGAGATCCTTAACTTCATTATACTGACAAAGATCCTTTTCTCAAAAGGTCACATTCACATGGTGCCTTATTTGTACTTTGATAAATAATGAGAACAAACATCTTTTTGCATGATATTGATATTTCTTTATTTGGTCCATTTCCCTTCTTTATTTCTACAGTGTGATTTTTAAATTTTACTCATCAATTTGCAATTGCTAGATTTGGATGCATGAAATAGACAAAAGTGAATATTTTAAAAATTATACCTCTCCTTCCTTCTGGAGACTCTGTAAGCAATTTAGATTCTGGAATTAGGAGATAAGGCATGGAGATTCATAGTGGGAACCCAGGTCATGCTGCTAGTAACCAGAACTGAGGTTGTTTGTTATGTTTTGTTTTATTGTCCACACCAAAAAAGGCTCTATACAGTTTCCATTAAGCAACATAACAGACTAAGTAACCCTAAGTCAAACATGTCTTCAAGAAAAGAATGTGCCAGTTTCTCATGTACTCCCCACCATGAACAATTTGACCTTGCACAATTTGTGACTTCAGTTACAAAATGAGAAATACATGACAATAAGACACTGAAATATTTGCACCCACCTTTTTGTGGAGAAGCTCTCCCCTACTCCAGTGTTAGCTCCTGAGAGAAGTTTTCTGAAGCTCTTGAGTGACCACAATTTTTGCTTTCAGCTCAATCTCTGTTTTTCTATACTGTTTTATTTTCTTTTTCTATTTATGGTTACTAGAATTTACCTTGCATATCCATTCATTTAAATGATTATTGTCAGTTCTCTCTCCACTCTCCACTACAAAACTGTTCCGTGAAGGCTGTATTCACGTCTATATCCTCAGTATCTGAAATAAGACCTGAGAGATGCAATTATCTCAAAAGGTATTTTTAAATAGATGAATGAACACACATGAGTAAAAATAAGTAGGCTTATACACAGTCAATGCTCAAAAATAATAATGAGAGTCAATTTCTAAACTCCTGTGATCCTACTTGTTAAATTAATGAATAAGGTGACCATTGGACCCAAGTCTCATTAATGTCTGAGCAACCTCTATAACCAAACCAAAACCTAAGTAGTCACAACCTAAGGACAAGCAAGCAGACAGGTAGGCTTTCCTAGGTAACGCCCACCTCTTCTAGGTAAGTCCTTCCCCTGCGACTGTTGGTGGAGCACTTCTAATCACTTCCAATTTAATGCGGGCCCATTCAAATCAATTTCTGCTACAATAAATTCAAAAATGTTAATATGCTAGCTTATCTTTTAATATATTATATCCTGCCAAAAAAAAAAAACTTGCTGTAAAGTGCCTGTATTGTCAAATCTCTTTCAGGTGGAAAACTGTGTTTGCATCATCATGCTCACTGTCTGCTGAGCAGGCATTTTCTTCGTATATAGGATCTAGCTATCTTTAAAAAATCTCTGTCCTTGAGTGACCACTCTAACACAGAACACATGCTGTATACAATCCATTGCCTCTCTTCTTTTCAACTTCATTTCAGCATTCATTTTTTAGGGTGAAATGGGTGAGGGTAGTCAAATGGTACAAGCTTTCAGTTCTAAGGTTAATAATTGTGAAATTATTATTAATCATTAAGTTACAAATTTAAAAATAATATTAATAAATTCTGGAGATATAAAATGTACAGATGGTGGCTACACAAAAAGTGAAAAGATTGAGAAGTCCAAAGACAGAATTAAAATACAGTGTTCTTAATTTTTACTTCTTGCGGTCTAGGTAACTGAATAAAACAATATCATGCAGTTTCACATGTGGCTGGCATCCCTTTGCTCATTTGAAACCAAAGTCACAGTTCAGCATCAAGCCAAAGAAAATTTTCTAATTTGTGTTTTCATTACCCATATTCATTTCTTTCCAGTTTTAAGCCTTGGAGACACACTCGCCTACACTTGCACCAAAGGACTTTTCATTTTGAAAGACAAGTGAGTCCTGGCTCAAGATCAGTCTTGGCCATTAACACATTTCAATAACATTCATACATTTTAAATCTAACATATTTATTCCCCTTGAGTTATTTTATTTGTGTGTGTTTGTTTGTTTTTAAATGGCAGCTCCCAGCATGATTTTCAGAGGAGAATGACTTAAAGTTCATAAAATGTCATCACACTGTACCACTTTCTCTAACAAATTACCCAGGAAACTAAGATAAAAGTCAAACTTAAACCATTTAAACTTTTTACATAACAGATCTAAAATTACTAGAAGTACCAGTTTCCAAAGAGCTCATATAAATTTGTTCATACTTTTATTAGTGAAAAATGTTTGAAGAGCCAAAGAGTATCAATCTTCAGAAATTAATTAAATTGATTTTCTAGATTTTTATGATTATTTATGCATCTTCCACTGCAGCCAGAGATCAATTTTCTAATACTTCTATTAACTTACAGGACTGTGGTCTTTTTGAGATATTTGCTGATGAAAGACCATCTTAAATTTACCCACATTTTCATTAATAAAAATTCCCTCCAAAAGAAATTCTGAACACCTAATATGTTACAATTTCTCAGCTATCACCCTTACGACATCCAGTTCCATAGAAGAAAAAGAAATATCAGATTTTTAGGAAACAAAAAGCAAGTAAAAATGAGATAATACATATGAAAAACCAAGGACCAGGCCTTCTGGTAGCGCAAGAGGGTAAGCACGGCACTATGAAGCAAAACGCAGCCCCGGCAGCACGAGTTCAATCCCCGGTAGGCCAGAGAGAAACCCACATGATGAAACAGACCTTTCCTGTCTCACCTGCTGCTCCCCTCATCAGTGTGTTTTGGTCAGTCTGCCTGTTCTGTTCTCCACACAGTCTCTGGTAGGTCCTCTCGCGCCCCCCCCCCCCCCGCCCGCATCTCTGGCCTGTCGCCCAACTCTTGTATGCATAAATAAATAAATTAAAAAAAAAACAAGGCCCATGCCTGTCCCATGAGAGCAAAATCTTTTGCTAATTGGAATTCTAATTTCATTGGAATTTCACGGAATTTCAATTCCATTTCATTGGAATTTTAATTTCCCAATGTGAAAAGTAAATGAATACTTAATTTGAGTGTTTATATATAACAATGACAAGTTTGTTTGCAAGATGAGAAAGTTTAGAATTCAAAAAGTGGCAAAAGAAAATGAGATATAATATGTATTAGAAAATCATGATTTGGTAACGACAAAAAAGTCCAGTAGACCTTTCTAAGGACATCTGAAAGCAGAGACCCAAAATGGTAGAAACAGTGGTTTTCTAGATTTTTAGACTTCATGGATCAGTAATAATTTTTTAAGAATTTGTCATCATTCACAAATATAAACAAAATTTTAAAACCAAAAAAATGAAGGATGTAATAGCCAAAAAAGGTAGTTTGTTAAATAAATTAAATAAACAAATTATTTTATGGAGATTATATTGTTCTTATTTTCCTCATTTACTCTTGAGAAAGTAAAAGTTGTCACAGATAAGCAGTAATCCACAAACCATTTTGATATTCAGTCTTCTCGACAACATCATGAACAAATGAGGTACTTTTGAAATCTGTACTACCTGACTCAGAAGACCTCTTCTTTTTAAAGAGCTTCAAGTTCCTGACACACTTAAGAGAAACCTCACTATGAAATTAACAACCTTACCTAGAACTGGAGGCATAACATAGAACAAATGTCTACTTATTAATTATCAGAGGGCACATTCAATAACGTAAGTTGTCCTTTAACTTTAGCTCATTTTATGGTTACTCATACCATTGGTTGGGAGCAAAGCTGAACCTTGGTAGAAACCTAGGGGGAGAGGGAAATGAGGTAAAGGGTAAATGAGCATTTTCTGAATTCTGTATGCATTATCTAGGTAGTGTCCATTATTTAATCTCATGTTAAATTATAAGAATATTATTAGAGATTACTAATAATACTTAAAAAGAACAAATTGAATTTCACTGAAGTAAAGGCACCAAAGACAACTCCACAGCTAGAAGGTATCAAAATCATGATTCCATCTCTGAATCTAACAGGACATCTTAAACACTCAGCGCTGGTAGCTTTCTTTTGACTATTCCTACAATGCTCCTCTGTGATATCCATCCATTTCTTTTTCAGAAAGGCCTTTCCCTATCAAAATGCATGCCCAAACTTCTGACCCAAACTGCTTTCTTAACAAATCTTGTAAACTTCTGCAAAACATCCAAAGAACAAACAGACTACCCCTCCCCTTTTAATAAACAGACACTGCATACTATATCCAAATTCATGATGGAGAACATTACTATTTTGGGAGCTATCTATCAACACCTCTTTCCCTATGCTTTAAATCATTAAATCAAAATTTCTCTCTCTCTCTTTCTCTCTCTCTCTCTCTCTCTCTCTCTCACACACACACACACACACACACACACACAAACATTTAATTTAAATGTTTCATAACTGGGTTATGAAGTTAATCCAGAGAAGACTGCCAAGAATCCAGACACCAAACATGTAGAATTGATGCATGTGGAACTATAGCTATACGATGAGCCCCCGACCTTAGGATCATAGAAACATTATGAGTATGCAATCTTTTGCAGAACACACAATTAATTATCAAATAAGGAAAAAAACAAGATATAGCATGGGAAACAGGAATTTAACCTTTTTTTTTTTTTAAATAGAGGCATGTTTTATTTATTTGTTTGTTTGTTTATACATGCACTGGGTACAGTCAGAAACACGGGAGGGTGCAAGAATTCACCAGAGCCAGAGCGGGGAGCAGAGCAGGCAGAAGGACCGAAGTACACTGCTGAGGGGAGCAGCAGGCGGTGGGAGAGGTCTGCGTGCCATGTGGGACCCTCCTCTGGTGTCCGGGGAGCAGCCGGGGATCTAACCGGCGCCGCAGAGGCGGCAGGCAGCTTCGCAACCCAGCGCTCAACCACTGCGCCACCGGGGAGGCCCGAATTTAACCTTTTAGAGAACCCCATCTGTCTGTCCAAACTTCTTGATTAAATATAGTCCCACATGTCAAGCAACTACAAGATCAATACATAACACAGTCACAACGCTGTTGTTACTCTCCAAGGTCAATAATGAAGACTTTATTGAGGGAACTGATGAATATATATATATATATATATATATATATATACACACACACATATTGAAAGGATTCCCCTCCAAATGAATTAACACATGCATCACATTATGATTTATCCTTTTTGTATTTAAATTCTACTTTCTTAGCAAATTTCAATCATACAATACAGTGTTATCAACTATAGTCACTATGTTATACATCAGACCCTGGGACCTATTGATCTTGTACCCTTTTGCTAGCTTCTCCCTATTTCCTCTACTTTCTCAGACACTGACAATCACTGTTTTACTCTTTTGAAGGAATTTTTTTGATTATTGAGGTAACACTGGTTTACAACACAGTGTATGATTTAGGGATATGGTTCACATCTCTTCAGATGCACGTCACTACATCACACCCAGCAACAAAGCACACAGAGACCACTGGGATCCCTGAGAGAATTTTTTTAAGTCCTGGCATCATTCACAAATTCCCATAATAGTGTGTGTGTTTCTCCCTCATCCCTAACATCTCAATAAAAAAATTTTTATTTCTATTCTGCTGTCACTTCTTAGAACATACATGACACCCCACTTCCCTCACCCATCCTTCAAGTTATTATGTGAGAGATAAATAAATTATAAAATTTTAAGTCAATATATTTGGAGCTATTTGTAACAACTTTTTGGACACACTACAAAATAAAGTGAATTTACCTAATTTTTCCCATTAAAATTTTGATGACAGGCCAGAATTACAGGGAAATAAGTTGTCAAGATTCTTATATGTTACCTCTCACAATAACCCTTTGATACGGGTACTAACATAGTCTTCATTTCATAAACAAGGGTTCTAATATTTGGAAAAGATCATAATATTGCTAAAAATATGTAGCTGGTGAATGGTGGAAGCCAGGAATTTTGCAGAGAGTGACTGTCAAATCAGTGTTCTTCACCACTATATAATTACTTTGTCCCTAAGTGCACTGGGCAGACAAGGCAAATAATTTGAGAAAGGAACTAGCATTTTTTAATTAATAAACACTTCTATTTTGATTTATAATCTTTGCTAAATTTTTATTCTATGTTGTCTTAGAAACTTCAATTTGGGGACTGCCATAGTGTGGCTCTCTTACTATATACAGATCTATGCTTTTATCTGACTTTATTTTTATTGCATTAAATTTTTTTAAAGATTTATTTATTTATTTATACAAGCACTGGGTACAGTCAGAAACGTGGGAGGGTGAGAGAATTCACCAGAGCCAGAACGGGGAACAGAACAGGCAGACTGACGAAGTACACTGCTGAGGGGAGCAGCGGACATGACAGGAGAGGTCTGCGTGCCGTGTGGGACCCACGCCAGTGGCCGGGGATGGAACCGGCACTGCAGAGGCTGTGGGCAGCTTCACAGCCCAGCGCTCAACCGCTGCACCACCGGGGAGGCCCTGCTTTAAATTTTTATTGAGGCAAAATTAGCTTACAACATGGTGCATCCTTCACAGATATAGTTTTACATCTCTTCAGATGTATGTTATCACACCACACTTACCCCAAGGCACCCATCATCCTCCACCATAGTTCATTGGGACCCACCCTCTTTTCCACTCTCCCCCTCTGATACCCTCAATTCTACCATCAGATTCCTAGGGTTTTTTTTGATTTAGTTATATCTGTTCCTTGGTTTTGTTTTCTGATGCTCCCCGTATGACTGAAATCATCCAGTATTTGTCTTTCTCCATCTGACTTATTCTGGTTAGCATAAGCTTTCCAGCTCCATCCATGTTGTCACAAATGACAGGATTTTAAGTTTTCACCTAAAAGTGTACATTTTTTAATACCTGAGCACACATCTTAATCCACTCATCTATCATTGGCTTGTCTCCATAACTTGGCCATTGTAAATAGTACTGTAATAAAATAGGAGTAGATGTATCCCTTCAAATTAATGGGACATCATCAAACTAAAAAGCTTCTGCACAGCAAAAGAAAACCATCATTAACAAGAAAAGATACCCTATGTGAGAACATATTTGAACACCATACATCCAACAAGTGGCTAATATCCAAGCTCTGCAAAGAACACATACAACTCAACAAAAAGGGGGAAAATTCAATTTAAAAAATGGGCAGAAGAGCTAAATAGACACTTCTCCACAGAAGACACACAATGGCGAATAGCACATAATAAAATGCTCATCTTCACTTATCATCAGGGTAATGCAAATCAAAACTACAATAAGATACCACCTCATATCTGTGAGAAAGCCCCATATCAAAAAGACAAGACACAATAAATGTTGGCAATGATGTGGAGAGAAGAAACCCTCTTACACTACTGCTGTGAGTGTAGACTGGCCCAGCCCCTATGGAACTTGTATGGAGATTTCTCAAAATATTACAAACAGATCTACTATAGGATCCAGCGATTCTACTCCTAGGTGGCTACCTAAAGAACATAACTTTATGCTTTTAATGGTACAACTCTTCATGGTCAGTGCCAACAGTTGTCCCATTATTAATGGTAAAACACCAAAAAAAAGAATAATAGGAGGGAAATGTCAATATGCTGGCTGCCTATAGAATGACAAGTTCATTTTTCCCCACAAATATTGACAAATATTAATCTAAAATGGTAGAGAGCCTAAAAAAAAAATCTGTTTTCTGTCTTAAGTACTGTCAAACAAACCATATGTATAAAAATTCCAGATTATCTAGAAGCCCTCTGCTGCCCATATCTGTACTTTCCAAGATATGATAGAGGAGAATCTCCCTTTTAGCTCTGGCATTTGGTAAGATAAAGAAAAGAATTTAAGCAAACTATAAATTCCTCAAAAAAAAAAAATCCTCAGGGTAAACACAGATTTTATTGATTTCCTAACTATCTCGCTCATCATAATAGCCAGTGGTAAAGACTTCCCAATATCTACTAAACACCATTTTTTATATTACTTAATTTTTGCAAGGGAATTGGAAATATGACCTATTCTTAGGGGGAAAATGAGGTGAGGCACACAGACCTCTCCTGCCGCCCACTGCTCCCCTCAGTAGTGTACTTCATCTGTCTGCCTGCTTTGCTCTCCCCTCTGGCTCTGGTGAATTCTCTCACCCTCCCGCGCTTCTGACTGCACCCAGTGCTTGTAGAAATAAATAAATAAATGTTTAAAAAAAATTAAAAAAATGAAGTGAAATTAATCACTAAAAATAGTATCTCTATGGTTATGCTTCTAATTCACTCTCAGAAAGTTTCACAGCCTCTGTAATTCACTGCTCTGTGAAGAGTGCTTTGGCTAACTTACAGGATCTGCCATTTTGCTCCTGTCATATTCTGAATTCCTGTCACACTCTAGTAATGTTCCTGCCAATGCTAAAATCTGCTCCTCTGACACCAGTGCCACGACTGCATGATGATGGCCAGACCAGGGTGGCCAGGGCTCCATGATGAGGGCGCTGACCCCTCTGCCAAAGCTGCCAGCTCCCAGCATGTGCTCCTCAGGTCACTCACAGCCTCCACTGATGACAACTCTTTTCATTTTTATTTACTCACAATCAAAAGTGAGGAGGTTGACTTGGAAACTAATCAGAATGGTAAGCAACCTGCCATACTCAATAGCCATAAGTATCTCATCTGCCTTTTCCCTCCAGATCTCAGGATGAGTCTCTGCTCGGGAGGTTCTCACTGTCTCATATAAACAGTCCTTTGAATAGACCCATGTATCAGCTCTCAAGATATGGCAGAATCTTTTTTGCTTAATTGAGATACCATTGATTTACAATGTTGTTTGTGTTTTATAGTTACAGGATCTTTCTCTTCGGGTGTTGTTACCAGATCACACCCAGCACCAAAGCACCCGTAGTCCCTCACCGTAGTCCACTAAGCTCCCTCCCGAATTTTTCTCTCTCCTGGCTTTTTCCTCCTCCCCCTTTGTTAGTCTCATTTTACCATTGCTTTGGCTTTATTTTATCTACCATATGGCCTAGCAATTCCACTCCTAGTTATCTACTCAAAGAATACAAAAACACTAATGCCAAAGGAAACATGCACTCCTATGTTCACTGCAGCACTATTTACAATAGCCAAGCTATGGAAACAACCTAATTACCCAAAGTCACATGAGTGGATCGGAAATTAATATATACACAATATATATACCACAATGGCTATCACGGGTGTGTGTTTATATATATATGAACCCTATGGAATACTACTCAGCTATTTAAAAAAAAAGAGAAACTCTTGCCATTTGTGACAACACAGATTGAACTGGAGGGGATTGCACTAAGCAAAGTAAGTGGAAGGCAAAAGACAAGTGCCAGATGGTGTCACTTATATGTGGAACACAAAGAAGATATGGCTGAATCTAAAGGTAGATTCAGTTTGGGATCCCTGCCATGTATTGAATCAGATAAACCGCATTGCTCACACACACTCACACATGCACTTGTAAGAAAGGCATGCCTAAGCAATTCGACCAAGGTTTATTGAACACCACCTCCCATGTATCAGACAGAACCCTGGGTGCCAGGAAAATAAAGCCTCTGACCTTGAGGCACTTGCACTCTGCTGATGGCCAAGGCTGTTCAGGCGAAAGGAGAAAAACACTCAAGGTTTATATAAATCTACACTCCAAAGAAGAATAAAGCGCCAAACATCAGCTTATCTTGCATTCCTCTCTGATATAAGCTCATCAATTCAGCAGTATCATAAAAATGTGAGGTTATTATGAAAAAATTTACTGAGAAATTTTTAGTAAAACTGAAAAATGCAATTCAACCCTTGGCATTGTTGCCTTTATCTGGACCATTAAAATTCTGTGATTTAGTTAAAAGATATGTACTGCACAAATATATTCACTGATTTGCATATTACTGTTCGCCAACATTGGACTCCAAAAAAGAATCATTTCACTTTATGTAGCATTGGTATTTTTTTAGGAAAAAATGGAGTGAAATGTCTATTATACAACTGCCTTTAAATTTCCTTATACAATATTATCATAGATCATAAGTGACTAATTCCCCTATTGTACCCACTATTTGTACTTTTATAAATAATGTGTAATAAACATTATATTCAAATATTTGTATATTTTTCCAATTCAAACACATTCCTAGAGTCAAATTAACTAGCCAGTAGTTATGTATTTAAGGTCTCAATAATATTACATTATGCTGCAGAAAAAAATCCACCAACTTAAGTTCTACTTGTATTATGAAACTATATGCTTTGTAGAAAGATTCTTTTTAAAATAGAGGGGCTTCTAGTTCAATGGCTGATGGAACACTCAAGTATCTCTCTTACTCCTCTTTTGACCCCATTAAAATGATAGTAAAGGGATTTTTAAAAATAAATAAAGACCCTGCATGGGAGAGGAATCAACATGAGACAGCACATGGAAATTAAGGGAAGATGAAAGGAGATAGATAAGCATTGCTAGAAAAAGCAGAATTACATCCAGGAAGAAAACCTAATAAATGTCTTTCCAAATCCTGGAGCCACAGAGTCAAAGACGGGGAATTCCCCAGGGCAAGTCTGTAGTAGGGTTGAAAAGAAAAGAATGTACTGAAAATTTCTAAGACAAACTTCTCTTTCTCCTACACCTTGTGCAAAGGAGTAACAGCAGCTAGAGGGAAACAAGCCACATTCAGAGGACCTCCAGGCTGGAGGAATGAATACACCTAAGCAGATGGGAAAAAACAGGCAGGAGCTCCCAAGTAAAAACTGAGCTCAACTGGAAAACCAAATAGAAATGAAAATATTTTTCCCACATATTCTTCATGCATTCTAAACTAACTCCCCACTCTTTGTGATAAACTAATTAATTCCTGCTGACATTTTCTTCCTTCAATCTCCAATCATGACTTGATATCTCAGAAAAATTGTAACAGGTTGGGGAGAGCAATCCTTCAGGCACTCTCTTCTGCTCCTGACATGGATGTCATCATGTTAGTGTTTAAGAGCATGAGGTGGTTTCTGAATGGCTACATTCTGACATCTACAAGGGCATCTCGTCTGGAGAACAAGCTGGGGGTGACGTTGCCCACAGAAGCTACACACACAAGGGAACACCCATTAGCTGAGAAGAAAATTGATAAAGACCCTTAAGAAAATTTTAGGTTATAAATAAAATAGCAATTAAGCAGACATCCTCTCACCATTTCAAAAAATTATCTCCTTATTTTTATGAAGATCATGAAGCAAAATAAAGCCCATAAGTCTAATGTAATTACGTCACTAATACAATAGTCTATTTGACATTCCCTGAGGGGGCCATACTTGGGACAGAACAACTAGATATGTTAGTAATTGCGATTCCCACAGTGAGAGCCTACAAAATATTTCACTGCACGTACAGTGTTATAAATGTCACTGTGAAAGCAGAGCTCGGGTAAAGCCTGCAATCCATCGCTCTTCTGTTATTCACCATCACACAGAGCTGTATCAAAAGATCCATTCAAACAGTGCATCTCAGACTTACATTATCAGCAGACACTGCTTTAATTAGCAGTGGTTTTCAAAGGACTGGAAGGCTTCGAGAACTTCATTTGAACCGTAAAGCAGAAATCTGGAGCCTTATCAGTTTCACTTACTCTCACCTCCTCTCCCTGGTTTCTAATAGACACAGACCTCATTTTTCTTAAAGGAAAAAGGAAAATTGAAATGGTGGCTAGGGTTTTGCCAGAGTGTGCAGTCTACTTTTTCCTGAACCTTCAGCAATGCAAAAGGACTAAAATTAGAGTTGCAAAGGGACTGAGATATCTGTGTCAGATGTATTGCAGGGAGTGGTAAGAAGTACAAAAGGGAATGAATAAGAGCTAAAGAAACCATCTTAAAATAACAGTTAAAATGGGTCGTACATATTTTTTAAAATTTATTTCTGATGGAAAACAGCATCTATTTTATGTAGTATTATGAGACAAGGGAATGCTTTCCTTTTTATAATATTGTGATACTGGTACTGAAGCATTTGCATGCTATTATCTTCATCTATTCCATAATTTTCATCCATGATCCAATCCCAAAACCTTTGTTTTTTCTCAGTGAAAACAGAAATATATGTAATTCAATTTACGAGCATTGAACTGAGAAATTTCTTAACCATGAAGAAAATTCAATCTAATAGTAAGGACTTCTATTTTACACTGGTCAGTGACAAATTAAAAACATAAACTATTTCATATATACTTTATATTTCATATACACATAAACAATTTGTATAAACATGCATTGTTTGGTATGGAAAGAATTTAGTCAGTACAAAGCCAAACTACACTTTCTACAGACATATCAAATGGATGAATGAATTAAGAAGATGTGGTGTATATATATATATGGAATATTACTCAGCAATCAAAAAAGACAAATGCATGTCATTCGCAGCAACATGGGTGAAGCCAAAGGGATTGTGTGAGGCAAAATAAGTCAGAAGGAGAAAAATAAATACCAGATGGTGTCACTTACAGGTAGACTATAGAGAAATCAAACAAACGGCCAGATAAAGTCAAACTTAAAAACTGTCCCTTGAAAGCTGACCACAGTACTGAGGAACACAGAAGGGAAGCAAGAGTGGGAGGAAGAGCAAAATGGGGAGGAAGCATAATGGACTATGGTGATGGACTGTATGTGCTTTGGGGGTGGGTGGACTATGTTAATAATACCCAAAGAGGGGGATTCTATACTCCCAAAATACAAGCAATGCGGTAAAACAATACCGCCTCAATAAATAAATAAGAATGCTCAACAACAACAAAAATGTTAGCAATCTTTGAAAATCAAACTCAACCTCTCTTTTTGTAGATAAATAAACCAAAGCTAAGTGATATGTCATAAGTCACACTAACACAACTTTAACACCAATATTGGTCTCTATTGGTCTTCTGAACTCAGATATACCACCATACTAGATGACACTTAGGAAGAGATAGAAGGCCTCTTCTTGGAATAAGAAATCTTTATCACAATCAACACACACACACCCCCAAAGGCACAGGTTCTTGTGTGTGTGTGTTTCTGTTTTATTTATTTACTTATTTAGTTTTTATTTTATATAATTCTTATATCATTTTTCATTTTTGCACAATGTGTGCATTTTCATACAATTGCACCCCCCCTTATTTTGACCCTAGTCAGTTTGCAGCAACATGGATGGAGGTAGAAGGGATCATGCTCAGCGAAATAAGTCAGAAAGAAAAAGAGAAATACTGATGGTCTCACTCATAGCACGAATTCAGAAAACCTAAATAAGGGATCAGGAAAAAGACTAATTAATATAAAGTAAAAATCAAAATCATCAAGCAACTATAAATCACAGGTTCATTTTTCTTTTTCCATAGACATTTTGGGATGGTGCTCAGAGCACCTGCACACACTCACCAACCCTACTTATTTTTCCAGTCTCATTTCATTCCACAGCTATGTCCATTAGCACTTCAAATTCCACGGTTTAGTAACTTCCCATTGATCCTCAAATTCCACCACCATCATAGCACCTCATCTCCCTTTTCCTCTCCTCCCCCTTTTATTAATTTTATGCTATACATTTTTCAGGATTTGTCACCAACACTAAGGAGAGGACTCCAGAAAGATAGGATGGGATTATTTCTTATGCAGAAGAGATTTTAGAGCAATTATTTTTCACTTTAATCTGCCATTTGCAGGATCAGGATTCAGTTACTGTACGTCTTCACCTAAGTCAGACTCTTCTTATGACCCAAAGTGCTAGAGGGATATCTCAGCTCTTTAAAGAACATTATCTTAATCAATGAGCTCTCTAATACATACTGCAGAGTAGTAAATTGTATACACCTTTTGCTGACTTCTCAGAGAGCTCCAATTTCCCTAAGAAATGGGAATAAATGAATTAATCTTACTCAAAATTTAGAAGCAATGAGCTGAGAAATTCAGAGAATCCCGGTTCTGATTTTTTTTTTTTTTTGTCTTTCAGTTGAAGAAAATTTATTGAGACACTCATCATAAAATGTTGTTCATTACCACCCATCTGTTTTTTGAAAATAATTATTTTCACAGTGTATTTTAAATGTCAACTTATTGCAGAGCTCTGGCCCTCTCTGGAGAAAAGGGACTAACAAATTCAAAATATCCTGATGATGAATGGCCTTTCTGGGAGATGTGCCAGACAGAGGTGTCGGATGCACAGTAGGCGCCACATGTTAAGAAGAGCAGCGACATTCTTAAGGATGCTGGAAAGTCAGCCTTCCCCAGGATGGCATCACCCACTAAAACAAACATGAGCCAATAGCACAGGGACATGAAAGTCTGGAAACAAATTAACTCACATCCTCCATCATCAAAATGATCACTCAGACAAAATGATTGTTCAACACTTTATCAACAAAAACAAGACCATAGCAAGTCATCAGTGCCCTTTCACAGTAGCTGAGAAATAAAAGACAGTTTCCAAAATGAATAATCAAATGCCAAAGGGGAAAAAAAGTCATTTGTTTTCATCTTTCCTTCATTTTTGGACATCACCAAAGTTAGTTGATTAGTTATCCAGGGGAATTAATTATGATATAAAGATCCATAGATCCAGCACCTTAACTCCAAAGATTTACATCCATAAATTTGCCAATTATTTTATTATTCAATGTTATCTTCTTGACAACCATACTGAAAATAATCTCTAGGTAACACATCAGAAACTTCAGCTGTATCTACTAAGTGCCTGTTATCAATGAGTCAGGTTAGACACAACTGGGGAAAAAAATAGAAACATAGATACTGTGATGGCATAAAATATGTTACTGAACAAAATGCTTTATAACTGTCTCCCTTGTTAAGAGATACTAATAAATAATTACAGCGCTATTGTTGCAAGTCTTTGTGAGAGATAAGAATTTGGAGTAATCGTGTTATATAAACTTAGAATATTTCTAAGTAACTAAAATTTACATGAATGCTTTATTGATCTACTGAAAAATAAACAGAACATACTAATCACTTTGATGTCCAAGGCTTTCTTTATCATGTATACTCCAGTTGCAGCCCTGAGTACTCCATCTTGTGGAAAGCAGGTATTCAGAAATGTGTATTGATTTCAAAGGCTCTTTTGCTTTCTGAGGGCATCTCACCAACATACACTATGTTGCATCACTTGATGTTCCCCATCAAAACTTGTCATCAAATAGGGCCTCCACGGTGGTTCAACAGGTTGACCAAAGCGCTGTGAAGCTGTCCTCAGCCTCTGCAGCACAGGTTTCATTCCTGGCAGGCCAGGGAGATAACCACCAGGCACAGCAGACCTCTCTTATCTTGCGCGCTGCTCCCCTAAGCAGTGCTTTTGGTCCGTCTGCCTGTTCTGCTCCCCACTCTTTCTCTGGTGAATTCTCTCACCCTCCCGCACCTCTGGCCTATACGCCAGCTCTTGTACAAATAAAATAAATCTAAAACAAATAATAAGGGCCTCCCTGGTGGCGCAGGTCATTAAGCACCGCACTGTGAAGCTGTCCGCAGCCTCTTTAGTGCCAGTTCGATCCCCGCCACAGAGCAACCCACATGGCGTGGAAGACCTCTCCTGACTCGCCCGCTGCTCCCCTCAGCAGTGTATTTCATCAGTCTGCCTGTTCTGTTCCCCGCTCTGTCTCTGGTGAATCCTCTCACCCTCCTGCACATCTGGCCTGTACCATGGTTTTGTATAAATTAATAAATTTTTAAAAATAATAATAATAATAAAACTTGTCATCAAGTAACATCACAGATTTTAACCAGAGCACTGCATATTTTTTTTTTTTTTGCTTGCTTGCTGACAAATTTCTTCTTGGAAAAATTTATTTTTGTGTGTGTTAATGAAGCTATGAATTACAAACTAATTCAACCTCATTGAGTGCTATCCTTCACTGCATTATCACAGAGTTTTCAAATGCAGTTTTCTCCATTTTTACATTTTGCCCACAGCTTCTTCTTCCATTACTTTTCTCTTTTATTGCATTTTTAGAAAGCGGCATGAGTCATTCTTTTTCTGAAATTAAGAGGAATTTGTTGTGAGATAAGGAAATTTACATATCATTGGATAAGTTTTTTATCCTCAAATTCAAAATAAGTCCAAAGTTTTTTTAAGTACAAGAAGTAAAACTTCAACTATTTAAAAGATAAGCTTTCCACTCCTTAGATACATCCTTTAAAAAAAAATTAACCATCAGACAACATGATTTGTTTCTCAGTATCAGAGTTTCTTTTACCCTAAGAAGCAGTATTTAATGATATTCAGAAACAGACTATTATGTTGATTTGCTTCTACCAAACTTCAATATAAAATGAGTTGTATTATATACTCTTCTCACTATTATTATTTTCTCACTATTATTATTATTACTTGGGAAGACAGCAGTCTCTCTTGTGTTGTATTACAGTAATGAGATAGAAATTATTAGATTTATAGATCAGGTCTGTTTGTCCTTTTCATGTCTTAGAGAGAAAAAGAAAAACCTTTATTATGTCAGAATGCCCTGAGGTACAAGACTAATTTTACTAAGTTAATACATGAATTGTTCCTTTTCATTAGGAGATTTCAGTTGAAGGTAAATGTAAAAGAAATTCTTTGAGGATGCATTTAGCAGTCTAAAAGAAGAGTTTGGAGAGTGCTCAGGATTTCTTGATTTAATATTAGTTGCTAAAACATACCAAATAGAAAGTAGTTGCTAAAACATACCAAATAGAAAGTAGCTTCCCCAAATATATAAAAGTAGAGTGTTCCTATGAAACCGCTCATAAGTTCAAATGGTTTAAAGTAGCAATATTACCATTAATTCCTGTGAAAATGTTGTTCAGCATTCCCAAACGCCTAAAGCAACCTACCAAATAATATCAAATAACAAATAACACTAACACCCAGTAAAAGTAGGGATGATATGATAAATACGCAGCCCCTCTAAAGCAGTTCCAAGGGAAGGAGCTGGTGGGGCCTCTCTCACCAATCTGGGTGTTGCACTCTGTAAAAAGTCTGCTGCAAAATATGTTGAAAGCTATTTTCACTTTCTTTGTTGTAAAAGCAAAAATCTTTGTGCAAGTCTTTCATAAATGCAAAATGGCATAATGCAAACTTTCAAAAAGCAGGGATACCCATACTTATTTTTAAAACTGTTTCAGAAATAACTTCAGATTATAAATGACATAAATATAAAAGTGACGCACAGTTTAGATTTATTATTCTGTAAACCATTATTATGCAGTGCAACTCATAAATAAAATCAGACTATAATTAATATTCTAAAATATCATTTCTTAAACTGTGTTCCAGAGGACAATCTCTGCACACACATTAAAATGCATTACATTGGTAGGTGGGTTTATGGCTAATCTCTAGAATGGCTCATACTCTTTATTAGGTTAAAATACAATATGGGTCTCCAAGGAGAAATACACTGTAAGTACAATTCCTACAGTATTTCATGAATGCTCTTGTTCATAGCCCAGAACCTCATTTTGTATAACAGTTAGGAAATCAGAGTTCCAAGGAATATATTTTGGGAAACACATGATACAATGGTTACTCAAGCCTGATCAGAATAAACAAGGTATCCATTCGGCCCCAACACCAATTATGTGGAACCAACCAAACTAACCTGAGTTGTTACAAAATAGTTTCCTCCTTCCCTCTAATTCTGACAAAAATTAGCATCAGTGTGATGCGAATCTGAAGAATTAAGGATGACTAACATATTCAACAAGGCTGAGTATGCTGGCTTTTCAGAGGTGGAAATGTCATTCTAAATTCATGCTAATTGAGTTTTCTTTTTCACATGTTTTTGTTTTTTCTTTTTCACATTTGAAACAATGGCATAGCAATGAGTTTATAAGAAACTCAGATTGGCAATGATAAATGTAAGACATTTTGAAGAATTTATGTGTCACATTTTTTCTGATTATCTATTGGTGAATGGATGTTAAAGAGGTACTTTCACTTTGCAAGCACCTAGTTATTTTTCTTTTAAACACCAAAGTGCAGCAAATTCAGGGCAAAAGATCAATAGTTAAAAGTAGAAATAGATTCACTCAAAGCAAGGATAGTATTAGATATGTAGTAAAAAAAAAATCCTATTTTATTTTTCCATCTCTTTGGCTAGAATGAATTAATGAATTTTAAAAAGTCTGCAAATTGTTGCAGTTTCTAAATTATCTGCTGTAAAACCTTATCTTAGAATTTTTATTTCAAATAAAGTTGATCTAGGAAACTTGTGAATTGTGAGATGTGTCCTAGAATAGTGTTCATGACACTGTAGTGAGTACACCTTTACTTTTAAACAAGATGAATAATTCAAAAATTGTAATATATACATATCTAAATATTTTCATGGAATAATTTTCTCCTTTAAAAAACATAGTTTTATAAACTTAACTAGTCATAATAAATAAATTGAATAATTTTCAGAACTCAATGAACTCTACGAAATCACATTCTAAGCTATATTCAGCAACCTAGCCAGTCATACGATATGACATTGGTATCAGCAAGGAATACAATGTTCCATGAACTGATGATTTGGACTGTTTATCTATATAAACAGTCTAGGTGTTTATCTAAAATAATTTCTATTAGAAACTTTCATATTTTTCCAGCTCTCTAAAATAGGGAATATAGAATATAAATTAACCATTTCTTGATAATGCAGTATCATCAGAATTCCTGTAACTGAAAAGTACTTGAATGCCTAGCTCCATTGCCTATACAAGCAACTCCCCAAATGCTGAGTTCCATGTGCCCCCTCCCTCTCTAAGCATATTCTCATGATCAACTGGACATTCTTGTGCTTTCTGACCTCCCCCATATTGCTCCTTAATCTTCTAGAAGTTAATAAGAGAATAGTCCTAAACCTTTCTCTCCTCCAGAGCACTTTTCGTAAGTTTAGTACCAGCTACTTCCTGGAAAGGATTTTGCTCACTTCTATATTTTTATTTGTATTCGAGGTAGGGTGGGTCATGAAGAATATCTGACTTTCCAGAAAGTGAATGTTAAGACATCAAATTACATCAAATCGAAAGAGGAGATTTTCACTATTTTTTCACTTGCCCATAACCACCAAACTTGCCAAACTTCCTATGAAAGATAGCCAGTATGCTCTGAGTCAAATTTCACACTAATTCATAGCAACTCTTTATTCATAGGTATATTCACCTATACCTCGTTCTACCACTAAGCCTTTATGGTGAGCAGAACAGAGTTTTCTTTTACCTTGGAATGCATTTCAGCTTTCCCTTTCTATATTAATGAACTTTAGGTATGTATTTTCTGAGGAAATCAGGACAAAATCAATTTGAAAATAGCAGGCTCAGGCTAGTAACATAACATACATTATAGTTTTTAGTACTCATGACAGTCTTGAAATTAGGAATTATTGCTTCTCATTTTATAAGGGTGTTGAATGAGACTTAGAAAGTTTAACTAAACCCCCATAGTCCTTCATTTAGAAATTGTGAGCTGAGAGTTCTCATGCAGACCTTACAGACTTGAAACCCCTGGTCAGTTCCACCATACATAGGACCCTTCAAGTTAGTTGAAAAGCAAATTAGTCTTGTTTTTAGCAAGTAACTGACAAATTTCATGTTATTCAACCACTTAGATTAGAGGCCCACAGTTGATACTCAAAATGACCTGATTTCTTAAAAAATATATATATTTTAATCAATATGTTTCTTTAAGACCTTAAAATTCTAATACATTTTAAGAGCTTCAAATCCAATATGGTTCCTTTCCCAGTTTTCACTTTTAATATCATTGATGGTGCATAAATCTCAAGTTTAGAAATCCAGAACAATGCATTACCATGAGCTTAAGAAGTCACAGATTGAGAGTCAGTTTGGTTTTCCTTTTTGGTACTTGCTCTGCTATAAAATTGCCTTGTTCCAGTGTTAACGCTGTATACATAGTAAATTTACAAACATAATTTGCCTCCTATACCCATCAGGTAAACCATGGACAGCATATTTTCATGGCATAGTATATTTTATAATATGTTTGATAAATATAGGTAATCACTATTGCTCATTGCATTTAATTTTTTAGCATTGAGGTAAAGGTATTTACAGTTATTTTAAATACCAAAAAAAAACTAAAACTTTCTGAAAAAGCAAGTTTTAACCTTATACCAGTTCATTAATTTATTCCATAAAACATTAGTCTCTAATATTTAACACATATTTCTGGTATCTCTGAGAGAAACTGGATTTTGAACATTTGATAAGCTTCATATTAATAAAATAATCTTCCAATATGGAGACAATCACTAGAGCTCAGAATAAATGGATTCTGGTTTTAAAAATGGAGGCAAACCACATATTTTAACTAATCAAATTGCCCACATTCTAATAATAAAATTTTATTAATAACCTCATTACTTTGTTTTCGGTAGCACCCATGGAACTCATTAATTTCAAAGTTGTTGAGCAGAAAAACATGGAAATATAGGTTGCCTGACACAACTTTTCCAATGTGTGACAGCAGCATTTTTATCCTATTAAGTCAAAAATATGTGTATTCTAAATCTCTCAAGTCTTACCGTCAGTTTCTCCTCTACATTCTCCTTTAAAACGCCTTTTTCATGCTTTTCAAATTCCATGTTGAAAGAGAACCAGAGACAGAGAGAGAGAGAGGAAAAAGAAAAAGAGAGATTCAAATTCTGTCTAGAAAATGATTTGATGTGCTTACATGCTAGATATTGCAGGACATTCCAAGTTGTGAGAGCCCAGGACACTATCAGAAAGCTCTGGCAATAACTTCTAGTTAGCTAGTGTTTCCATTTATAGATGCTCAAACCCCATAAACAGAGAACTGAGTAGAAGGCAGGCAGCTGGCCTTAGATAATGATAAATGTCACTGGATTTAAAAAGCAAACTCCTCAACAGGAGACTATTCCAACAGGTTAGGTTCCCTGAACCAAGAAAGATGTATGTGACAAAAAGTCACTATCAAAGAAATCATTAATAGCCATTAGTTCAGGGGAAAAATACTAGAATACAGAGCTAATAAATCAGTTTTTAAAGGACAAATGTGATAGTCATATAACATATGAATCAGCCAATCCATTTCTTCCAGATTCCAATTTGTGTCCTGGTAAGTCAACACATTTATGCTTCATTTTGTAGCTCAAAATTCTGAAGGTCATTTAAAGGGAATGTTAAGATTTTTAAAGCCACTGAAAAGGAAAGTGCAAAGGATAACTAATTAAAACTATTAAGATAACACATTTATATTTAAGGAATGCTGCCAATTTTATTCATGAAAAGTTGCTAAGTGCTCTTTAGAAACACCAGGACATAAAAATGGTGTTTCCTTCATACAAAAACTGATTTTGTTCACAATCCTGGCTTTTCCATTGGGAACATAGGAGATGACATAAGGAGATGAAATCCATTTTTCTGATGGAACAAATATTTTCAGAATTCTTTAGAAATCATTACAAGCCTTAAAGAAAAGTAATTGTGGCACTCGATGGTAATGAACTCTCCCCAGTTTTCTTGCAGCAAGCCAGTTATGTGGATGGCAATAAAAAATAAAAATGACTTCCAGAGTAAGCTAAGACTGATCTCTATAATGACCTAATCCCTCCGCCTGTTTAAAATGTCCTTTAAACACCTGTATCTGACCTTAACTCAAATTTCCTATCAGTTTTTCCTTCATTGCCTGAGAAAACATCTTAGGAAATGCATTGCAAAACCCTGTCCTTCAGATTTCTCACAGCTGATTCCCTGTTGCCAGGCAGGGCTGCTCCAAGCTTATTCTGCATCATGATGGAAGGGCTGAGGGCTTCAGAAGTGAGCCATTTAGTAGGAAATAGACCTCGCCCTGTCTCACAATGATGAAATCAGAAACACTATATTAGACTCATGGGCAAAAGGGGCTTCCCTCTTTGGCTCAACTTTGAATAATTACAGAAGGAATCACGCATCCTAGTCACTACTCTAACAAACTGGAAAGTTGAAGTTTTATAGTTTATTTGCATGCAAGCTTAGTACACGTCAAAAGCAAGGCAATAGTTAAAATTTTATGGGAATGGAACTTGCAAAATCTCTTTAGAAAAAAAAATCATGCTATAAGCTGTTATTTTTAATTTAATGCCCAAGGGTGAAATTCAGGATACACGTGACAGTAGAAAGAACAGTGGGATAGAGAGTGAGTTAGGAGAGGAAGACATAAGAGTGATAATGGGAAAGTTTTCATTCACCAAACATATACTGAGTACCTATAATGGATTAAGGTGTGCCTAAGTCAGCATCTTTTTTTCTAATGATAAATAAAATTAATTTTAAAGTTAAAAGATACCATTTCTACATTTCAACCCTTAATTGTGCCCTCCCCACAACTCACATGTTGAAGTCCTAACCCTCAAAATGTGAGCATATTTGGGCATAGGGTCATTGAAAAGCTAATTCAGGTAAAACGAAGTATTAGGAGGGCCTTAATTCAATACAGCTGAGTATAGAGATGAGAACAAAGGCACAAAAGAGAGAAGACCTTGTAAAGGCACACAGGGAGGACCCCATCGCCAAGCCAAAACAAGGGACCTCAGAAGAAACCAGCCCTACCAATACTTTGTTCTCAGAGTTTTAGCCTCCAGGGCCTCGAGGAAATACACTTCTGTCAGTTAAGGCTCATAGTCTGTGATATTTGCTAAGATGGGCCTAGCATATTAACATATTAATTTTAGAATTGAAAAAATACACAGTTACACAATAAATAAGTGGTGCTTGAGTCCCTTACCCCAGGTTTCTAACCACTGTACATTCTATCATCTCTGAACAAATAATTTCATCATAGATAAAGCAGAGAGAGTAGGTAATAGCACCAGTTCTGCATGGTGAGTACTACTTGCTCCATTCATTACAAAGATAAGTTTAAGTATATTGAGGGATAGGAGTGCTTTCTCCCCAGCATGTCACATGACACCCTTTTCAGTTCACCCAGGTTTCCTCCAAAGACCCCACCTAAAATAGCAGCCCCATTACTGTCTTCCTGCTTGTTTCTTCCACTTCATAGATCTTATTACCTCCAGTATTATATTATTTCACATTATATTTTCAGTTTATGCATATCTATTTATTTGGAGTTTATCTCTTCTTTCAGACTGACTATAATCACCAAAGGGTCATTTATTCATCACTTTAGAACACAGTAAACAAAATACTCATTAATGAGAGGGCAGGAGGGAGAGGAAGGAAGAAAAAAGCACAGAAAGAAAGGAGATAGGGGGCCTCCCCCGGTGGCACAGCAGTTGAGCCCTGGGCTGCAAAGCTGCCCGCAGCCTCTGCAGCACTGGTTTGATCCCCGGCTGCCAGCGAGGGTCACACATGGTGCGCAGACCTCTCCTGTCATGTCCGCTGCTCCCCTCAGCAGTGTACTTCGTCAGTCTGCCTGTTCTGCTCCTCCCTCCCCCCCCCCCATCACTCTGGCTCTGGTGAGTTCTCTCACCCTCCCGAGCTTCTGACTGTACCCAGTGCTTGTATAAATAAATAAATAAATAAATCTTTAAAAAAAAAAAAGGAGATAGGGAGGGAGAAAAGAAGGGAAGGAGAGAGGGCAAAGAATTATCAAATGGATATGACATAAAGCATCTAATATATTATTGTTTATGAAACCTTGGTGTTCAACAGAGAAAGAAGGAACATGGTTATCCAACATAAAACATACTACAGATGAGTACCATATTGATTGTCCACTTATTTTATTCAAACAAATACTAGAGTAAAGGAGCAGTAAATGAAGTCAGGAAGCAGGAAGAATTGGATTCATTTGCAGATTCTGCCACTTTCTAGTTGGGTCCTTTGAGCAAATAACTTAGTTCTCAAGGTTTCAGTTCCCTTTACCTTACAAAATGATCTGATATCACCTTTTAATGTTATGACAAAAATTAAATGTGGTAATTTGTTCAGAGAACTTAACACAGTGTCTGGCATCAAGCAGGTTTCAGTAAAAGTATGTGCCAATATTTCCCTGGACTACATGAAATTTATCTAGAAAATGGTTACTAAACATAGTATCAAAGTCCTAAAAGTTGGCACATATAGTAACAGAGAAAGGTAGAAAATATTTGCAAATCATTTATCTAACAAGGGACTTGCATCTGGAATATATAAAGAACTCTTACAACTCAACAATAAAAAGGACAAACAATCCAATTTGAAAATGAGTAAAGAATTGGAATAGACAACTCTCCAAGATATGAAAATATCTTCAACAAGATTGTGATTAGGGTATGCAAACCATAGTAACAATGAAGTAACACTTCAAACCCACTAGGATAGCTAAAATAAAATAAAACACTAATAAAATGTTGTTACAGACATGGAGAAACTATTATAGAACTTTCATACATTGCTGGTGGAATTGTAAAGTTGGTACAACCATTTTAAAAAACAGTACAGCAGTTCCTCAAAATTTTATGTATAGAGTTACCATATGAACTAGCAATTCCACTCCTAAGTATGCACACAAGTGAAAAAATATATCTACATAAAAGTTTATAAACAAATGTTAGTGACTGCATTACCTGCAATAGTGAAAAAAGTTAAAGCAACACAAATGTCTATCAACACATGAGTGGTAAGACAAATGTGGTATGTCCATACAGAGGAATAATATTCAGCAACAACAAGGAATGAAGTACTGATACATGCATAAGCAATGATGAATCTTGAATTTATATTAAAAGGAAGAAACAGGTCACCAAAAAACAAATATTATGTGGTTACTTTATATGAATTATCTAGAATGACAAATCCATAGAATTTGACAGATAATTTGTGGCTTCTAGGTGTTGGGGGAGAGTAAATGAGGAATGGCTCTTAATGGGCACAGGGGGTTGATGAAAATATTCTGAAAGTAGTGTTGATGACTGCGTAATTCTGAATACACTGAAAAATCACAAAATTGTATGTATGTACTTAAAAAATTAATTTTATGGTATGTAGAATCTCTCAGTAAAGCTACTACTTTTAAAAATCAACATGGGGAGATCTACAATTCCTTTCTAAGTGAAATTGTTTTTATTCTGTAATATAATATGTGCAGGAGATCACTCCAAACAGGAAATTAAAATCTACACTACAGTAGGCAAACAAGAATTCCATTTAAATTTGAAATAAATGACCCTCATCAAATGATATTTGCTTCAAGATATTACTACCTAGTTCCTTTGCATCATTCTTTGCAAGTAGCCAGTAAAATCACAGTCTCTCAGGTTTTGTGCCTATATTTGAAAACTGGGAGAAAGTGGAGTTCACAGCTATTAAAATAGTTTGCTCATTTAAAGGGTCAGATGGCTAAATATAGCTTTGTTTTGTTTTAATGGTGACAACTTCCCCACACCTGCCATTTAAAGAACTTTCATCTCCACAACAAACGTAAGATAAATGCTCTCACACTGCAACTCCATAAGGTAGAGAGAAATCCACAAGGCATGATAAACAAATGCTGCTTTTTTTTTTGAAATGACAGTCTGCAAAGCATGGTGCAAGCAACTGAAGATGTTTGCCATGCATACTCCAAGGAAAACTATCTTTTTAACACAGGGATCTTCTTCTGAGACAATGAATGTCTTTTATAGAGGTTTCTTACCATTCCACATAGCACCCCCAGAGTATAGGTCCTATATGCTCTCCCCATTCAAGTTAAAAGTCCATGTAACCCTCATATCCACTATTAGAATACCAGAATACTAGACTCATTGTCTGCCTCCAGGTATCATTTCCCATCCCAAGAACTACAATTGGGAATGTGTTTCCTGTGGTATCCAAAAGCTATCTGTAAATCTGGCTCATATATAGCAGTGAAAACTGATCTCACTCAAACAGCTAACTTCAGGCCTGTTGGTTTTGCTCATATTTCAAATATATGCCTGTGTCTCTAGAAGGCTCCATTCCATTTAGCAGTCAAATGCAGTGAGGATGGGTAGTGTCAGTGAGTAATAAAATGCAGAGAATGGTTCCCAGAATTTTCTGGTTTTCCCAGCATCTCAACCTGGATCTGTGTAGCAAGTATTAACTGTCAAGCAGCAACAATCAACTCTTTTGGAAAATCCCTCTGACTCTTAGCTCCTCTCTCTCTGTGCATCTGGCAGACAGGTAAATATTGGACATCTCTTAAACTCTCCCACCATCACCAAGTACGAGGCAACCTCTGCAGTTTCTGCAGGCCAGAGGTACAGGGTACTAAGCTGTGCTATATGTTCTCAGCTCGGGAAAAGATAATTTTATATATCTATATCTATCTATCTATCTATCTATCTATCTATCTATCTATCTATATATATATATATACATATATATGTTGAAGCTGCCAAATGGACACAAAAGCAAACTCCAGAATATCAGTATGTTATAATTATGATAATGACAGCTTAACAAATTTGTACCTTTCTAATTACCACTCTTCAATGAAACATAAACCTTTTCTACTGGCATATGATTTTTTTTTTACTTTTTCTGATTTTAATTGTCCCCTTATTTTTGTTCTGGACCACATTTTTTAATGACTATAAAAAATACATTTTGGTCAATGTAAGGAAAGGAACATTTTCTCCATAAAATCACTTCTCAATGGCAGGGCATTATTAATTTGGAGCATTAGAAATTATTTCATCAAGAGCTATTAGAACTTTCAAAAATGCTCTCTTTTTGAATCCGTGCTTATGAAAATACAATTCTTTGATCAAAATTTATTGAAAATTAAAATGTGAGCTTTTACTGTCAATACTGGTGACAGCTTATAAACAACAATGATTCTAATATCATCCTAACATAATCTAAATTCAGAGTTTCAGATTCTGTGCCACGTAAGCCAATCTAAGACCCAAACCCAACAGGTTTCATTTTCTCAACTCTTCTATACTCATCACCAATCATTTTCAAGAGGCACAGTTTGTCTTATTGATGGGGACATATACCCATACTGAGATGCTACATTGAAGAGGCTTTGTTCTTGCATTTGATAATACTCAATAAACTTCTAGGACCTCTGAACCATAAATATACTTCCTAGTAGTCTCAATTTCACTCTCTGCCCCAATCAGTTTTCTACATATCTCCATTTCTCTTTCTCACAAATAAGCACAGTGTGCATGTGTACACACATACACACACACATACACACACATACACACACAATTTCAGGAGTGAAGGCAACAAGCCAAATTAAACTGACATGACTTCAGGTAAAAGGACACAGAAATGAAAGACTTTACTTTTTGAATACTAAAATTACAATGTACATTTTAACTTCAGAAAGGATTCTGAAGTTGACATTGACATTTTCCTGTGTCTTAACAGCTTCATCAAAGCAACCAGCTTCAACACTATAGCTCACTCTACCCCTAAACCCCGCAGCTTAGCTGTTATGGTTGTGTTGACATGACAAATCACTTTGCCCCCAAAGTAACAGCTCTCTGCCCTTTGATAGTTTGCCCAGGATACACTTTCAGTTTTATCAGTTGAAATTGAAACATGTTCTGAAGCAGTCTGCACTTATACAGAAGGAATGCTTACCTTTCAACTGACTTGGAAACAGCCCGCAGGAAGGTAATCCGTCAGGGAGGTCACCGGCACATTCCCAGAGCAGCTGACCCTGTCAGTCATCGGAAAACACTGTTTACTCTGTAACTTCTGCAGGGCACAGGCACATGATACAGAAACTTAAAAATTTTTAAAGGAATTAGGCATAAACCTCATCCCTACTGGGACCACTTCTTGAAAACAGTAGTTGCTAAATTTCCCCCAACTGATTGCTTTCTAAGTGTTGTAGCAGTCGTGAGGATTTGCAGTCAAGTTGAAAGTTTTGCAATATATCCAACTATTTACTTTTTAGTGTACTGAAGAACATTCATTAAATTGTCCCAAGGACATAAGTGGTAGAGGGTGAAAGGTTACTGGAAATGGAGTTTCTCTTCTATTTATAGTGATTTTATCTTTAAAATAAAATGGAAAGTCCTTCTGAAATGAAATGCCTCTTGCTCCAGACAAGAAAAGTCTGAGTTTTGCAATAAGTGGCCCAGGACGAGATTGAACACATTCTGCAGCCAGACAGGACAATTTCCCTGCCCAGCCACAAGGAAAGATCCAGAGAGAGCAACCTCCACTGCAGCTTCCTAGTTTCCAGAACCCCCCATTACCTGAAACAGAGGTGAGTTCGTGTTACCCCAAAAGACTTCGCCAACTATCTCCCACTTACCGAAAGTTCAAGTCATGCCACTTCAGGTTTACGAAAGACTGATATGAGTGTCTGTTTTCATTAACTGAAAGAAATCACCCAAAGAGGATTTTCACTTTTACGACAAACGTCGATGAGCGACACTGCACTCGGCCGTGTTTTGCAGCAGCCGTAACTGAGGTTACTCGACCCGAGGGGCGAGAGTGGTCCCACGAGCTCCTTCCCGCGACTCCATTCTCCAGGATGAATATTTATCTCACCTGCCCTGCTTCTACTCTATGTTAATGTTATTTTAGGCTTTATGTATTACTTGGTGTTGTTTGGTAGGTTATTTGGGGATTTGGAAATGCTCCATATAAATTAGTGGCAATTGCTTCCCTTTACACCAGTTTAGCTTATGAGAGAATTCATAGCAATGCTCTACTTTTTAGACAACCAAGGAAACCTGCAATTATATGTTTAGTCTTATAAGGTAAGTAAAAGGTATCAGGCTTTTCTGCCTTCCCGCAATACCGTGGATGCTGGATCCCTGCGGTCCTGAATGCATGCCTGATGGCGGGTGCCTGGAGCAGGGTGTGGGCATCCTTAGGTGGGTACACCTGGGCTGAGACCGGGCTTTTAAGGGCCGCATCATGGAAATGGAACGAGGAGAAGAGAACCAAAAGGAGAACCAGTGAGAGCAGAATGAAAGAATGAGCAGCAGGAAAGAACCAGCAGAGGTCACGAGAGCAGGCCGGAGAGCCCAGAAAGAGTGAAGATTCGCTGGGGGCTGGGAGGCCTGCCAGCCTCCGGGCACCCAGCACCCCTGCCTGCCATGTAACTGGTAAAATCCCAATAAAAGCCTGAAAAAGCCACCGAGGGCTCCAGGACTCCTCCTTTACCCGGTTTTCTCGGGTCATAGAAAGCCTGCATGGAGCCCTTCCCGCTGCTACAAGCCTCTATGTAGGATGACCAGCTTTGGCCTCTGACTCATTTGTATGCTGCTTTTAAACTGTGACCCAAGAGACTCAGATTAAAAAGCAAGTTATTAGCCATGTTTTTGATTTTCTGCAGAAAATATATCATCACACATTGACTTTGTCATCTCATCCAGTCTATCAAGCCACCCACCATTCTATAACATATAATGTATCTAAAAAGAAAAGTCAGTCATTTTTTTTACCATGGGATTATTCACAGGACTATGCTCTTCCACTATTTCCACTAATTGAATTGATTTATGTTGACAATTTCAAAGTGAATACTCACATAAAACACAACATTATTCATTCTTTTTCACTCAGTCCAACAGTTTGACACTTATTGGTGGAACACTACATCCATGTCACAGTGGAGGTGCTGACAACTTTCGGGGGCTGCAGAGTACATGAGCCAGTGCCAGGAGCTTAGTTCAGGCTAAATGAATCACGTACAGGCATACAGCAATGCAGGCTAAATGTGATAAGTGCTAAATTAGCAGTACAAATGGTGTGCTTTGCGGGCCAGAGAGAGGATCATCCTATTCCTACCAGGGACACTGGAAATAGTTTCATGACCATCCACCAGATGTTGGATTTGAACTGAGCCATCCTAGTTGACTGTGGCTACTGAAAACAATCTTTGGAGAGCACAATGATGTTACATGGGAGCTTGCAAAAAGTTCAAAATCTTGGAAGCCACCCTGGACTTAAAAAGTCAGAAACTGCAACATCACTCACAGGTGACTGATATGGACATTAAAGCTTGGGGGCACAGATGTAACTACTTTTAGAATTGACAGAGTAAAAATGTCATGTCAGGTTTAAACTGAAATAACAGAGGCCAGAAAAATGCAGTGTGCTTGAGGAAATGCAAAGGAAAAAATCAAAATTAACAAGCAACTATAAACCAGAGACACACTACAGGGTGTGGGGGGGGGGAAGGAAGGAGTAGGATAAAAACAAAGGGGCTGGGAATTGTATGGGGACTATAACCAAGATGAAAATGCATACATTGTGCAAAAATGAAAAATAATGTAAAAAATATATAAAATAAAAAATAAAAGAAATGAAGGGTTTAGGGAGTACATATGGAAGATTTATGTCTGTCTAGAACAGTACGAATTAAAAAACACCATGATCACTTTGCATGAGTCAGTGGCTCTGCTAAGCGATACAATGCTCTCATTGTATGCTCTCAGCAAGCCCCTGAGGAAGCTACATCATCTTACAGATGAGGAAACTGAGTCTTACAGAGGTCAAGCAATTTTCCAGGGCCACACAGATAGAAAACACAGCAGGAGTTCAAAACTTGTATTTTCTCCTAAGTCAGATCTCTCTGCCAGTACCTGCTGTAAGCAGCCATTCTCTGGACCTCTGGACGGGGCACAAATTCCTGCCCACTTCTTCTTTATAATTGTTCACCTCGAGGGTGAATGGAAGGCCTAAATCCTACAGTTAGATAATCCAGGCAACCCAAACTCCTCCTTCCTTCTCTCTTTCTCTCATTCCCTCTCTCCCACCTTCCTTTCTCCCTCCTTCATTCCTTTCTGCCTCTTCCTTCCTCCATCCCTCCCCTCCTTTCTTCTTAAATTCTTGCATCTGGGGGCCTCCCTGGTGGTGCAAGGGGTTACGAACAGCACTATGAAGCTGCCGCAGACTCTGCAGCACAAATTCCATCCCTGGCTGGTCAGGGAGCTACCCACATGGTGCAGCAGACCCCTCCCGACTCGCCCACTGCTCCCCTCAGCAATGTATTTCAGCAGACCTGCCTGTTCTGCTCCTCACTCTGTCTCTGGTGAATCCTCTCACCTCCTGCACCTCTGGCCTATGCCCCAGTTCTTGTGTGCATAAACAAATAAATCTTTTTTAAAAATTCTTGCACCTGATAGAATCAGAAGAAATAATGAAAATAGTGTTTTTAACTAATTTTTATTAAGAACCTATTTTAATTTTATTATCAACTAATTTTATATGCACTGTAGAACATTTGGAAAATACAAAAAAGTACAAAGAGGAAAATATGAACTATTTGTACATTATGGTAAACACTAAAGTCTATTTCCTTTCAGGTCTTTTCATATATTTTTCATTTCTGATGTAATTAGGATTGTACCATGCACACTGTTTTGTATTATGTATTTTTTGTTGAATAATACATTGCAAACAATTTCTCCTATCATTAATGCTTTTTATCTATGAGTATTTTAGATGATTGGGTGCTGCAAACATAATTTTTGTCTGACCTGCCCAAAAGTTGGTGACAGAGGTCACACAATGACATAGACAAGAACTGCCTGGCTGTAACGCACCTTAATGGATGGTTCTTCTCCCCTCTATCATTTTAAAATTGAAATTGGTTGCACTGAGTTTTTTTAAATAATAAATAACGGTATGTTAAAAGCAAATGAAATGATCAAATTTACAAAAAAATCAAAAAAACAGGCCAGAAGAAACACTGTATTTCCATTGCCAGGAATGACCTATGTATCTTACTGAATACAAACCTGTATCATGAGTTTTTGATAAACTATCTACTGTTGTTTAAAGAATATGTCAATTATATTTACTATATTTTACTATAGTCATATTTACTATATTTTAGTATGTTCAGTATAGATACTTTTTAAAAATATCCAAAAGTAGAAGCATCTTGTACACTTATAGTTGATTGCAATAACAGATCAACTTGAGAAAAATAATAATTAAAGGACAAATTGCAACAGGCCTCAGGAGGGCTAGAACCAGAAACTAAAGAGTTAGCAGAAATCAGGTTATTCCTAGGGTCCCATGATTTTGTCTTTTTCTTTCTTTGTATATTTACTTTCTTCTTTTTATGTTCCTATTTTATTTTGTCAGTTTCTTTGTTTTGTTTCTCTCACATGTGGAATATCTGCTTTTTCTTTGTTTTATCTGCTTTCTTCTTATTTTTCTGAAAACATGCTTTCTTTATGCACATAGGGAAAGATGCCTGCAACTACAGTTCAAATTTTCATATCCTTCAATCCAAAGCAGGCATACAAACAAACTGATATGCTTTCTCTGAATTCGAAATCCTAAATTCCCGAGAGAGAATTCAATTTGCCTGATTTGAGTCAAGTGTCTACCATGATCCAATCTGCTCTGGACAGTGAGAAGCGGAGAGGGAGTGAGATAAGGCAGGTTCGTGAATTCTCAAGATGAAAGAGCAAATGAGACATAATTTAAAGGGATCTGTTAAAAACTGGCAAAAAAAATTAATATTTCAGTATATTTTTCCAGTGTTTTTTCTATTCTTAGATTTAACAATATCCTTTCCATGGCCCATGTTAGTCATGATAATGATGTATATATTTTAGACCTTAATATAAGAATTTTTATGTGACTATAACATCGTAAAAACACTTTATGCCAGCAAATAAAATTCCAATTATTGAATGTGCAACATTGCACAACCATGCCCACATTGTTAAAAACTTTGATCATTCTAGTTTTCTACGATTTTAAGCAAATCTTAGATGAGCAGCTTTGTGCATGGAAAGTTATTCCTCTCATTTGAATTATTTCATTAAAATTGACTTCTAGGTACTGAATCTTCTCAGATTAAATAAAACAAACATTTTTAAGTTCTTGATAGATATTCCTAGATTTCTTTCATAAAGGGTTGCACCAGTGTGCTTTCACATGCCCTCACTAGCATACGATATTATCAGGTTTTGAAATTGGCCATCTTGGAAACTTAATACAGGTAAACATCCACTATTGTTCTTAAGGCAAAACTAGTACAAATGCACTTTTTTTCTGTATGACTATAAAGGCTCAATCTGCCACTCCTGTTTCAATTAGCCTCCTTTGGTAGCCAGGACCACGTTATGTCCCTGTTCCTTTGGAGCATAAACAAGGATTGACTGCCTATTAGCTTCCAGGCACAGTGCAAAATTTAGTGATAAAAAGATACTTCTATGCTGTCCTTGTGCCTAAGGGAATTCTTATGCACTATTGAGAAGGATAACAGTCTTTCTGGAAGCAGACACGAGAGCAGTACCATGGTACAGTTCTGGTCCTCCATCAGTCATACACACCCAACCTGTCATCTGCCCAGCTCTGGTCCAAACCTGCACTCTAGTAAAGTCCAAGGGATGGGGTCTGAATGCATTCTAGTCCAAAGGCCAGACCTCCAAGCACCTGGCTGTCCCTGCTTCACTGAAAGAATGCCTAAAAATATATTATAAAAGTGAATGAGATGTTATAGATAGATAAATTATCAGAGAGATAGACAGATAGAAAATCAGATAGATAGAAATCAGATAGATAGATAATTATAATAATACTCGCAGATCAGGAGGTGAGGGCAATTGAAATGGAGTGACTCAAGTAATTGATTAAAAAGCTACCATTTGTCATTGATAAACAGATGCATGATGAGACTCCACCCACAATATGGTGCAGAATAGAGAGGCTGGAATCAATCTCTCTCCAAAAACAACAAACTCATGAAGCAAGGATACATGAAAGCTGAGCTGTGCCATGAGGCCAAGCCCAAATTAAAACTAACAGATATGCCTGATAATGCACACCTAAAAGGAACAGAAACTCAGTAGCTAAATTGAGCTTCTCTGAGCCCTTTACTAGATTATAGGTCCCTGGTCTCTGGAAACTTCACCAGATTTCTGTAAAGGCTGCAGAGGTTTTATCCAGAGAAAGCAGTGCCCTCCCCACAAGCTGGTATCCCAAACCTGCCAAGTGGTTATATCCTTCCCCCTTTTACTATCAAGCAGACCATATACTTGTATTGTTGTCATGTGAATTCCCCCCAATCAGTTCATGTTGTGGTTACCTGCATTTGGCCTGTGTAATAAGTGAAACTGTTAGGGGGAAAAGGATGTCCTAAAGCTAATTCCATACAGGCTTTGTGGACTCCAACCCCACCCCAGGCCAAAGCCAGACACTGGGAACTCCAAATCCCATCCCCACCAAAGGGAAGGTGGCTGGGAACTGAGGGTGGGGTTTAGCAGCCAGGTTGATATAAAAGGCAGACACGTGGGCTTTGGGGGGTCCCCCCACGTGGGCTGGGGGGTCCCCAGCTAGCAGCACCTGGCCAGCTCTGAGAGTGACTTTGGGTTTCCAGGTCGTCGGATCGGGTAGGACTCATTAAAGACTTTATTTCCCTATTTTCTCCCTGAGTTGTACATTTTCCTTATTTCTTTTTCCCTTGTCAATAAACCTTTTATTAATCTTTTGTGTGTGCCTGTAGTGGAGTATTAATAAGTCCCTTTTAAGCGCGCGGGTGAGGACCCACAGCCAGGAACCCATTCAATATCGGGGCTTCTCTATAACAAAACCTCTCTACTCCACTGGGAGTCACCACTTTTGAGAACTGAACTTTGTATTACAAAGCCCAGCTATCAATGAATCACTCAAAAATTCTATATTCAATAGTTGATTCTCCTAACTTCCTCTCCTTCTAACTACCATTTGTTAATATTATATTGCTCCCCATTTGAGCAATTCTTTGAGACATAACTTGGAATCAGTAAATTGAGAATAATATACCGTTTATGCACTTCCCAAGTTAGATAGAAATTTAATGTCACCCTATAAAACCAAGTCTTTGTGATTATCCAAGTACCAGCTGTGCACTGGTCAGGAACACAAGAGGAATTTTGTTAATTGTCATTACCAAAAAGAAAATAATTAGTTGCTTTGTAGGGAGAACAAAAAACAAATGTTGCATTTTCATTTTAATTTTAACCACTGAAGTTAATAAAACTCAAAATTGTTCTATGTGTTTTATGAAAATCATAAACTCATTAACACAGCATTAGCAGATTGCATGTTAATCTTTCATGTCCATAAATTAATTGGTATGCTATTCATTGGATGATTGATCATTGTTTTTAGGGAGCATAAAATAACTGTCAAACCAGGAAGTAAAAAGGGTGACTCAAACACCCTTGAAGAGGATAATGCAATCTTCCTATCTCCACATTTCAAAGCATTAAAGTCCCTATTTTCCCAATTTCTTAAACTTCTAACATGACAAATTGACTTTCATTCTCCTCCACAACAGGCAGATGAATTTCAGAACCACCAGATCAGAATAACATGGACTATTCGTTAGTCTAATTTAAGAACTGAGATCCATCACCGCCTCCTCTTCTCAAGAGCCAACAAACCGGATGAGACACGTGGCCATCAGGCTGGGAAATCACACCATTAACAGGAGCATTGTGGTTTGTTTGCAACAGACAATGGTACCTGAAAAATAGTGAAAAGGGTACCAGGTCTCTTGAATAACTCAGAGATACTGGGGAGACCAAAGAATTGTTCAAAAATTTTTGGAGCTTTTACAAAGTCTACGAATTTCAAAGCACAGGCAAGAACAAACACTGAAAAAAATAAACACACACCTAAGAAAACTGACTCCAGGAACAAAGCAGTATTCATGCCACTGCCTCAGGACACAGAACTCAGGCCTACACCTCAAAGTCCTGATTGATGGAAATCAATCCTGAGACACATTTTCAAACCATTAATTAAGGCATTTGTGTATGTCTTCCAACAGATCAGCCTAGCTGCATAGCTCCAAATAAGAGTTTTGGAACAGAATATTATTTTTCTGATTTACATCTTCATGTTTTAGGAGTTTATTTACATCCCTGAGCCTTTGTTTCTTATCAGAAAAAAAGAATAGGAATAATAACTCTCTCATAAACTGTTTGAAGGATAAAATATAAAAAGGATCACTTCCTAGAACTGCTTTTGCTCTAAACATTCTAGATTGTCAACAGGTGAACATACTTCCTGAACAACAACCTCTAATGGTCTAGTGTCCATCGAGGGACTTCTCTCAGCTGAATAAAACAAATTAGTGGTGTGATGTATTTAATGACTTGCATTTTTGCCATTTGCTGCATGATTATTAGACATAAATAATAAGCTGTGGGTATAATTATTGCTTTAACCATCAAATTCATTTTTTAAACTCCTTTCTTCTCATTTTGTGCATTCTTCATTTCTGTAATCAGCACCAGTGTCAGTAATTTTTTTTTCATGTGACTTCACCATCATCACTGACTGGAACAACCACCCACATTAAAAGACAGAGCTCCCTTGCCCCTGAACCACATGCCCCTACCCTAAAGCTTGGTGCTTCAGCCCATGGTTCACACAGCAGCCTTGTCCATTAGTGACCATGTTGCTGGAGGCAGAAACATCTGGACCATGTCTCTCTTCTCCTTCTAAGGCAGCAGAGTGGAAGACAAGCAGCAGAATAAAGCAGAAGAGGAATAAGTCAAGGCAGGTGGATAGTTTATATGAACACCTCACACCAATTCCATTGATAGCTAATACTATTAGTCCCCTTTTACAAATGAGGAAGCCATCCCTAATAAGTGGTGAACAACTTTCCCAAGTTCCCACCTCAAAAAGGGCAGAATAAGAATGTGACTTAAGATCTACTGCACCCCAAACATCAGCCCCATGTGTTAGAGTGGGTCAGAGCAGAGGCTGCAACCCCAAAGTATGTGGGTGTGTGGCCCAGGGTGAGGATGACCCAGGAAAGTGATTCTGTGAAGTTGATGTTTTAAAAGAGAGATGATGATGGAGGAGAACTGAGTGTCTTGGTGGTGGGGGTGTGGTAACAACACCTAAAGTGGGTTATCCAATATGTCTATATCAATACAATGTTGTAAATCAATGTTACCTCAATTAAATAGAGAAAGGGAATGATTATAAGAATCAGAATTTGTGGAGAAAGGGAGGGTTGGGTCAGTACATGATCATTCCAATATGATCAAATTAAAAATTTCACTCTGAAAAAAGGCAATGAATGAGCTCAGGACTGTGTGAGTCACACTAGCTTGGGAAGCAAAGCTGCCATGTCATAGGAACAGGGGATTTACTACAGAAGTTAAAGCTTTCATGGTTGTGGGAGGAACAAGGAAGGAAAAGTATAAAAGAAAGAACTTAAAGGTTCACTAACCAGCTCTCAAGAAGCACTGACCCCACCAGACAAGACAGGCTGTCAGGAAGACCTGAGAAGCTGAGCACAGCTCATCTTTGAAGGAACTCATGGGGGCCTCGGGAGAACTGTGGCATCTGGTAGTCACTGCCTCGATGGGTCTGGAGTCAAGCATCTGAGGGTGGGCCTGAACATAACTGAATGTCAGATCCAGTGGTCAGGAAGATTAAAAGGCCATCAAGTGATGGACAGTGAGGACACGAGTCACTGCCTCTGGTCATCACTGTATCTAGTAGACTTCTCTGTATTTCCACCAAGTTCTACTCTTGACCAACTCTAACTAAAACTCAACAGGAAGGGGCTTCAGGAAATGTGCTTCAAAGCTTTCAATAGGCATAATTCAACACAAAGTGTGAATGCTGGAAAATCAGCTAGGATACTTTATTAAACAAGTCTGTGACAGATATGACTAGAGGAGAACAGAAAAAATGATTAGGAAGACAGGAAAAAATGAGGAGGACTTGGCAGCTCATATTTAAAGTTAACACTAGCAAATATTAGAAATATAAATATAACTGATAACAATTATATATAAAGTATAATGGTCCAATTCTGACATTATCAAAGAATTTTAAGCCTCCATATTAAGGGAAAAATTTGCCACTTACAGCAAAGCTTGTTTTTAACAAGAACATGTTAAATAGATGGTGTCATTTTGAATTACAGTTTTTAAATTTCAAATATGAAAATATTTTCATAGGAAATGTTACCAAAACATAGAAGAAAATTTCTTAGAGGTGAGGTAATACATGATTTTACTCACCTCTAATAAGTTTCTGGTCAGCACGAATAAACATGCCGGATTTTCAGGTGCAATGATTCTTCTTGTATTTGGCATATTGAAGAGCTGTGACAGTGACAGCCATAAGAATAAGACAAGCCTGGGTGTTTTGCTTTCCACAACAACGGGGGAAATAGAGCAGTTCTGTTCCTGTTTCTTCCAACTTCTGAAAATCTCATTAGACTTCCTATTAATTTCCTAAACCACCCAAGATGATGACAATTTATTGAGGTTCCCTATTTAACCTACAAGATAATGATTCTTAAACAACACAGTGAAAAGGATCTTCTCTAGTTTCCTTAAAAACAGCAAGACAAATACCTTTTCAGGTAAACCCACATGAACATCACATGCTGCCTTACAAATGATACCACAGGCAAAATGGGAGTCACTGCATTGAGAGTCTAAGATGCAATGCATCTTGTCTCTGATACTAATTAGCCACTTGTTCCTATGAAAACCTATACATTCATCATTAAAATGAATGACTTAGACCAGATAATCTCTCTCTTCATTTTGTTATGGAAGTCTAATACTGCCCATAAGGTAATAAGTTCAATAAATCCCATCCACCTGCTCTAAGAAAAAAAACATAACAGTGTTCAAAACTTTGTGCCGGTTCCATGGTGTAATGGTTAGCACTCTGGACTCCAAATCCACACAAAGGACACTTTGTCTACTGCTAGTCTGTCTTCAGGACACAACCCCTAAAGCTTCCATATATATAGAATCCACACTTTGGCATCCTTTATAGCTATGAGAAGTCACACAGAAGTCAGCAGTATTTTCTTGTAAGACGTTTTATCAAGACCCCAAGAATCCTATGGGCAATACACAGAAGCCCTTTTATCTGTAGATCCTCAGTAGTTATCACAGTACTTGTGACATACACAATCTTATTTGAACATGAGTGACAACCTCATCTAGATAGATTGAGCTAGTGACATTATAAGTATTTCGTAAAAGATGCTGAGGGCTAAGGAGATTAAATGGGTTAGCAAAAGTCAAGTAGATTTGATGCCTCAAGGCTCATGGTCTAATTATATTCCTTTTGTTATAATTTGCTGAAGGACTTTTTAGATTATAATGTCTATCAGAGAGCAATCATTTTGTAAGGCAAAAAAATGTAAGGGATAATTAGAAACAAGACTCCAAATACAGAGGTGCTTCACAGCTGTTCACTCAAGCATGCTGATGGACAATGTAAACTCATTGACCATTGGGTCAGTCTGTGTCAATGAAGACAGAATTACATCATTCCACCTTGACAAGAATGGCAAGTTAACCAAGTAATGCTTTCTCAAGGGGAGAGAGAAAGAAACAGAGGTGGGGTGGGATGTAGGGATGAGAGATTATGTCTTACATATGACATATATAATGTCCTAACTAGAGGTAACAAATATAAATGTTTTCAGAGACCAGAACTGAGTCAAGTTTGCATGTGATAAAACAAAGAAAATGAGGTCTGTGTAAAATAGATACCATCTGTCTTTCGTCAGCACCCGTCTATTGTTATATAAGTAGACCTGGTATAGCGAAAATACTAAGACTTCATTATCAGAGAAATTGGATTCTTTGTGAAATATCCTGCTAACTAAATGATAGAAACTAAATGAATTTTTTATGCTGTTCAGGGAAATAAAAAGAAACAACAGACAAACATACCTCCAATCATGGCGGTAAGTCAGGCCGGGCCTGCAGATCACTAACAAATAGCTTCTGTTGATAAAAGATAATATTAATATAGGGAAATATTTGGCTTGTTAGTCCATGAGTTCCAAGGAGTGAAATCAAAAGCAAATTCTAAAGAATTAGAATCAGGTGAAAATAGAAGACTGTAGCATAGTTAGCAAGGATAAGATGAACACTTAAGTCCTGAGGGAGGTCATTGCCCAAATAGCCATCTCTAAAGAGTATCATGGGTAAAGTAGACCATGCACTCTGTCACTCTGCACATGCTAATCCTGAAGCCTGGCCACCCTCTATATCTTCCCCTTGCTATTATGGACCATCCTGTCTTCATGGTCCAGATCTCAGGCCAAGTTTCATCTGTTCCACATGTCACTTAGCAACTCTACACTCAACTCATGTACTCTGTAAGCTCTATGGTTTATCAGCCATACATTGTTTTCTTACATTTCTTCCTGATGAGTCCGGAAGCTACTTAAAGGCAAAAAATCTCTATTAGTTTGTTGTACCAACTTTTAAAATACTGGCACAAAGTTTATGCACAGTATTTCTTAAATGAATATATGCTAATTTTTAATAATAAAGATAAGTTTTATAGACTTTCGGATCACCAATTTCAATGGTACAATGTTATTCCAAATAGAAAAGTTACATTTTTATTTTTAGGTTACTGGTCCTTCTGAAAATAGTTCTTACATCTATTTCTTAAATTATAAGCCAAAGACAGGTTTTTCTCCCTTTCTTCCTGCCTTTAAAGCAGATTGATGGATTGATGGCAGCTATCTTCTAAACATAAGAAAGGGCTAAGAGAATTGCACGAATGTCAAAGCTGACATCGCCAAGTCATTGAAACAACTCTGCTATCCAACCATGCCTGGACATCTTGTCTGAGAAATATGCACTGTGTTTTTTTCAATTCTAAAATACTAAAATACTTTGAAGAATAGCAGCATTTACTCAAGGATTAGAGCATTATTCTAGGAGACAAGATCTGTTCTGGTGAAGATGAATAAAAGATATGATATTTTGTAAGACTTAATAAAGCATCTTGGAGGGAAGAATACACATAATGAATTAAATTATTATTCCTTGCTCTTTCCCCCAAACAAATGCATTTTCATTGAAAATTAGTCACTGAATTGAAAAGTTATTTTATTCCAGGAGAGAATGAACAGTCTTTTGGGGCCAGGACATTTGTATATAAAGCAAAGAATTAGTTACATAGGATGCAGAAGAATAAGGTAAAAATTGATACAATTACTTTAACCACTTATTCCAGTGGCATATAATGAATAAAAACAAAACACCTCCAGGATTACTTTAGAATCCATCGACTATGGAGTTTTTATAAAATGCACTTTAAAAAAATATACCTGAAAATAGAAAAATTTAATAGGCAAATAACTTCAATTTGTTAAGACCGTTTTATTCCAAGTTACATAATTTTAAAATCAAATTTCAATTGATACTTGCAAACAAAAGACAATCTAAACAGAATTGGATTATCATTGATCTCTTTAAAACAATTTCCAAGAATCTCTTAAGCCATAACTAGAATAATGTAATACAAATTCAATATCAAAAAATGGGTAAAAATATTAAATATTCTTTTTCGGAGAGTTATAAGATGAGTAAAAACCATTATTCAAACAGTCTGAATTGGGGAGGATGTCATCACTGGCTCCATCTTCTGTTTTAAAATCATCTAGATCTTGAGTTGTCAGGTCAGGTTCTTCATCTGAAATTGAAGGACGAGTCAGGATAATCCGAGGTACCTTTGAGATAATCAAAGGTTGTTGACAAGTGAGATGTGGGAATTTCAAAAGAAAGCTAAAGCACAACAGATGTCCTGAGTGCCAGGAATCACCATTAAGATGAGTAATCAAATAAATGTAATTACCAACAAAGATGTGACTACAGCATGAATAAAACAATGGGACAAATGTTTTAAACAATAGAATGGTGGGAAAGGAAACAATGTATCCAATTAGAACTAGTGAGCCTATAAAAGTGTTAAACACTCTGGGAGAGTCAGTCTGACTGAGAGTTTCCTGGCAATGCTTGACATGTGCATTATTTTGTGTATCGAATAATAGTAAAGCCGGAATCAAAAGGGTGCCCCTGTATATTAAAAGACCACACTTTGCAATTTGCATGTATTTTGATAAATTGATGAGAGACCTGAATGTACTCAATGCCCAAACATATTTTTCTTTTCAAACTATAATCTTTAACAGCCACTAAAGTGAAATGACTTGCAAAATGGCTTAATCAAAATCCCAAATGCTAATTGATGAATGTGTTATCTGCAAGCATCATTGAGTAGGCAGATTTCACCAAAGTGAAATTGTCATTAGCTTTGTATTATGAAATACAGAAGAGAACCAGGAAAGGCCAGAGGGCAAATATTCAAACCTTTGCCAACAAGCTTCTCCAAGTATAGCTTCTCTGTGGCTGATGTATATGGCAATATTTCCCAGTAAAGAAAAGAAATCCCCATCCATCATACCAGGTTAACAGAGAATTTTAAAACTGCAAAGAGTGGGAACCATAAAGTGACAATGGGAATGAGGTTCCTGCACACTGAAATTTTACTATCTCGTTGGAAAATGTGCACAGGTAGGCTGTGTGTGCCTGGAATTTTCTTCACAAAAGACAGGCATAACAGAGATTAGAACCACAATGGATGCTATTCTGTGAGACAAAGGAATGGGCACATGAAAACAAGTCTGGATGAAAAGATTCAGTGAATCCATCCCTGAAAATGAAAACAAATATTTCTTATACTATCCAACAACCAATCTGGCCAAATATGCAGAGTCAAAGCTTAGTGGAGAGCTGTACCAATTATTATTTTCATACTCAACCATTTAGTACCCTGGCTCCAAAAGAACATTTCAGAATTAATAATTTTCCAGATGGTAGGAGGCGGTGTGTGGAGTAATATTAATGTTTCTATCATAAAAATGTATAATATTAAAATATAACAAAGTGTATTTATTTAATATCATTTCTAACCTCACAAAATCAGAGCATCCTACCACTGCAGCCCAAATGAGGCTTTATCACAAAAGCAAGTCATTTAGCGTCTGATCTTCCTGAGCAAAATGTAAAACAAAAATCTGAAAATCACAGACAGAACTTCATCTCATGTCCAGACTATTGAGAATAAAATCTGAAGGAATAGAATGGTTACCAAAAATGGGTGAGATGTTTGGAACTAAACACCTAGTTCTGTGAGTAACTCTCAAGCTACCTCTCTTTGTAGTGGAAAGGCTGAATATTCTTTCATCATCATCAGAATAATTTAATTATCCCATTCCCCACATGTCACAGCATTGGATACATACCCTGTGTACACTGTGCCTTTTTGTGAAACCTGTGCTTTTCAAAAAGCGATCTAACAACCCCATACCTCATCCAAGTTGGCTATTCAGAAGATAAAGTATCAAGGCCTCACTTGCAACTTCAATATAAGAATTTTAATGACAGGTCCCAGGAATCAACATTTTAACAAAGTTTGAGAACTGATGCTAGGGACAAGTGGCCACTCTAATGTTTTAATCGTGACAATTCAAACATTCTATTAAGGGTCATATCAAAATCCCTAAGTGATATTTTAATTTTAGAATTCCTCCTTTATAAAGAATCCACTGACTTACTTCAGAGGGCTTACTCAATCTAAATTTGTATTGCTACATATAGTGACTAAAAAGGATAGCTCTAACTAATAAAGCATCTAGTATAGGATGGAAATATCGCAAATCGTGGAACAAAAATCGTCCCTTTATAAATGACATCAGACAACTGATTACTCATTTGCGAAAAACCACTTCTTACACAATACACAAGAATAAATTCCAAATGAATCAAGGAATAGGGAAAAGACCTGTTTGCCTCATATCTACCATACCACTCCTGCCACACTCACACTTTCTGACACCAGATGTGTGGGTTTTTCACACCAAGCAATTCTGGCACTGCCTGGAGTTAGTGCAGACCCCACCGATTGGACTCAGTCCAACAAGTCTGTTCCCCTTCAGATGCCAATCACAACTGGCAGGTTCTCAGGTAACCCAGAAATCTGTCTGGCTTGGCTACAAATGAGAGGTTTCTATAACCCCTTTCTCAGGTTCAGTAATTTGCAGCAGCAGCCGCCCACAAGAGGTCAGGAAAACAGTTTACTTACTATTGTTAATTTATTTTAAAGTATCCAAATGGACAAATGAAGAAATACCTAAGGTAAGGTCTGGAAATGCCCAAACACAGGAGCTGCTGTCTCCATCAAATTGGGGTCCACGGCCCTTCCAGCACACAGATGGATCCACCAACGCAGAAGTTCTCCAAACCATGTTCTTTAGGGATATTTATTAAGGCTTTGTCACACAGACATGATCATTTATAAAATCCCATTCCAGGTCCCTTGACATTCACAGATTCTACTCCTGGCTTGTTCCTTCTGGAGACCAGACCCTATCCAGGAGTTCACCCAGAATTGCCTCATTAGAACAAAAGATGCTTCTGTCCATGGGGAAATCCCAAATGAATCCCAAACGAATTTAGTTGTTCTGTGTCAGGCACTCCTATCACACAGGAATTGTTTTTTTGTTTTTTTTTTACGGCTTGTAAAAAGTATTTGGAAGGAAATGTTATTGCTGTTGAATAGTCCTCCGAGTTTTTATTTATTTATTTTTCTTCCATTGTGATTCATTTTGTATAATAAATAAATAAATCCCCATAAATCTCCCACCCCCTCATTACCTGTGAACCATCACCATAGTCCCTTGTACATTTCCCTCCCCTGATTTGGCCTCTTCCTCCTCTTCCCCTGCTGTATGCCTATATCTACCCACTCCCGAAATTACAAAGATTTTAGAATCTCTGTGTCATGAACCAGAGTCAAAGACCAAATATGATCAAATTACACACTTATATATACTTATTAGTTCATTATCAGAGACCTAAATGTAAAAGAATGAAAATACATAAGTATTAGAGGGAAAAAAAGATGGGTTAGTTCCTCTATACCCTGAATGTATAAAAAGGCTTTTTAATTAGGACTGAAAATTCAGATGCAGCTGAAGAAAAGAGTGATAAGCTTAACAAAATAAAAATAAAATTTTAGGAGACCAAAAAACATAGTCAATTCAAATAACCAAATACAAACAAGGTGAAAATAATTGCAATAGGTATCACAAAAGGCTAATATTCTTAAAACTAGAAAAGATTTTTAAAAATTGGGGGGGTGGGCCTCCCTGGTGGTGCAAGGGATTAAGACACAACCTATGAAGCTATCCACAGCCACTGCAGCATGAGTTCGATCCCCAGCCAGGGAGCAACCCACATGGTGCAGTAGACCTCTCCTGTCTCACCTGCTGCTCCCCTCAGCAGTGTTTTTCAGTCAATCTGCCTGTTCTGTTCCCCACTCTGTCTCTGGTGAATCCTCTTACCCCCGCCACACACACACACACACACACACACACACACACACACACACACACACCTCTGGCCTGTATCCAAGTTCTTATATGCATAAATAAATAATTTTTTAAAAATTTAAAAATAAAAATAAAAATTGGGGGCAGATACCTTATAAATAAATGGGCAAAAAATATGAACAGGCAAGTTTAAAAAGACATAAAAATTATTCTTAGGTATATAAAAAGATGTCCAACTTTTTCATAAGATTTCATACAATGAGATACTAATTCTCAACCATCAGATAGAGGAAATTCAAAAACTTCATGATGGAATTTGTTGCTGAGGAAACAGGCATTTTCATACATCGTTATTGTGAATGCAAAAATGATACAAACCCTATGGAAGAAAATTTGGCAATATCCAACAAGATTACATATATGCAGGCCTCCCTAGTGGCACAGGGGTTGATAGCACTATCAAGCTATTACCAGCCACTGCAGCATGAGTTCCATCCCAGGCCAGGGAGCTAACCCACATGGCACAGAAGACCTGTCCTGTCTCACACGCTGCTCCCCTCAGCAGTGTATTTCAGTAGATTCATCTGTTCTGCTCCCTGCTCTGTCTCTGGTGAATCCTCTCATCCCCAGACCTCTGGCCTATACCCCAGGTCTTATATGCATAAATAAATAAAAATAAATCTAAAAAAAAAGATTACATATGCATTTACCCTGGAACCCACCTCTAGGAATTATCCTGAAAATACATCCTTCCAACAATATGAAATACATGTTCATTGTGGTATTTGTAATTGCAAAATATTGAAAATTGCCTAAACATCAAGTATAGGCATGTCTACAAACACACAGTGACTATTATCTAGTTGTAAAGAAGAATGAGGACTATGAACAACTGCACATTGATATGCAGGAAACTTTGTACAGTGAAAAATCACAGCACACAAGATCATATGCAGTTTAAGAGGAAATAGGAAAACACGTATGTAACTTATCTTTACTACCCCCAAAATCATAAGAAGAATTCAAGTTTCAATAGATAAGAAAACAGATCAAGTTGCTTACATGTAGGAGTAAGAATGAAGAAAAAAGGTGCAGTAACATAGGAGACAGAAGCATTTTTCTGAGCATACCTTTCTGAGGTTTTGACTTTTGAAAGCATGTTAATGCTTGATATTCAAAAACATAAATCAGCAAGGATGGGGAAAGGGATACTCTAAAACTGAAAAACACTGAACTAAGTGAATCTAAATGTATGTCAAATAAAAACCATAGCCACCATGTAGCAGGGAAAGAAACAAAAACAAATTTGAGTAACTTACAGAGTTTTAACTACACACACTGATACCCTAGTTCTGGGCTGGGTCGGGAGATGGGAGAACTGGAAACTGGAGATCCTAAACAATTTTTAGTAGTTGTGTTCTAAGCAGTGATCTGGGTGAAGGTATTCTGAAACTACTTTAGATGTTTGGGACTGAGTAAATGTGTTGATATTTTTGAAAGCCATGGTTCTCACTGAGAAAGAATGGAAAGAGTAAATCTGAAATGGGGAAAATACAAGAAATATAAATTGGAATTGGAGATAATGATGTAGATCTATAATATATAAAACAAATGTGTGTATATATGTACATGTGTGTGTATCATGTGTGTAAGTGCACAAGTATTTATGTGTGAATGCACATATTTCCTAGCTCTGTTCACCAACAAGGCCTGGAAACAGAGAAATTCTTAAAGCAGTGAGCACACTAGCGTCCAGAGTTGGCTCTCCAATACCATTCCCCATGTTAAGGGGGAAAGGATGTCCTGAGCAAACTCCACATAGGTTTTGTGGACTCTACCCCCACTCCAGACCAGAGCCCTCAAGACACTGGGAACTACAAATCCCATGATCACCAAAGGGAGGGTTGCAAGGACCTGAGGGTGGAGTTAATCAGCCATGTTTTTGTTTGGGTATATAACCAGCCATGTGGCTGGGGGTCGCCCTCTTGCCCCACAGCACTTGGCTTTTTTGCCAGCTCTCAGCAGGTTGTTGGGATTCCAGGTCAGCAGAATGGGTAGGACACATTCATGAATTTATCTCCCTCTTTTTCTCCCTGAGTTACTCATTTTTTCATTTCCACTTCTCTTGTAAATAAACCTTTTATTAACCTTTTGTGTGTGCCCGCAGTTTAGCATTAATAAGTCCCTTTCAAGCGTGGGTGAGGACCCACAGTCATGCAACCCGTTTCATATCAGGGTTGCACTATAACATCCACTGAAGAATTGACTAAAAGCAGTAAGGTAATGCCAAAGCTGGAATAAGCTGAGCTGCAAACTAAGGATAATAACTATAGACCCTTTGGGGATACAGGGTGTGGGGAGGAAAACAAGAAGTGTTAAGTCCAAACAGATCAAACATGCACACATACAGGCATGAGAGCTCTTGGTTACAGTGGGGTGTTACAGGCTGAGTTGTAAAAGTGGAGGGGGTGCTGAAGAGGATCAGCATCATTATGTAACCATCATAATAAAATCCAAGCAAAAATGCTCAATTGATGCTAAATCTAAAGAGAGATTGTAATGAGAAGTAGAATATTGGCCTAATCTAAAAGTATCTTTCCACAAACTGCTTATTAGTTGCAATGGAGAATATAGCAACTATATAGCAGAGAAATTAGACACCACTTTTACTGTGTGATGAAAATTGATATCACAGATGAGAGGCAGATAGACAGCAGGCTGCCAGCTGTGCTACCTGAAAGGCACTCAGTGCGTCTATGTGGTATTCTGGCCAAAACACATAACCTGAGTCTAATTATAAGGAAACATCACACTCAAATAAGGCAAATCCTGTGTTTAAAACTGTGGGATCTCTCTCTTCAAATAGGTCCATGTCATAAAAGACAAAGAAAGACTATGGAAACATTTCAGAAATTAAGAAAAAAAAAAAACAAAACATGCTAACTAAAGGCATTACATGTTCCCACATTGAATCCTGTATTGGAGGGAAAAGAAGCTATAAATAACATGAGATAATTAAAGTGCAAATTAGATAAAAGTATCAACTTTATGTCACCGAAGCTGGCAACTATCCTGAGGTTATTTTAAGAAAAACAAAATATTATAGGCATATATACAAGTTAATATATACATAGGTGTGTATACACTATTGTGTCTAAATGCCTATGTGGAGAAAGAGAGAAGAGCACACAAATGATTAAGTAAACTGCATAAAATGCTGATAATAGATGCAGCCAGGCAGATGGTTAGCTAGTCTTTGTGCTGTTGTTATTGTTTTTCCTTTATTGAGGTAGCAATGGTTTACAACACTTGATATGATTTAGGGATATAGGATCACACTTCCCCAGATGTATGTTACTACCCCACCCCCACCATCCAGGCACCATTAGCCCCCTCCCCAGGTCACTTTCCCTTTGTGACTTTGCTCCTGAAGAATACAAAAGCACTAATTCAAAGGGATATATGCTCTCCTATGTTCACTGCAGCACTGTTTACAATAGCCAAGCTATGGAAACACCCAAATGCCCATCAACAGAGTGGATTAAGAAGATATACAATGGAATACTAGTCAGCTATCAGAAGAGATGAACTCTTGCCATTTGCAAAAAACATGGATGGAAGTGGAGGGGATTATGCTAATTGAAGTAAGCCAGGGGGAGAAAGACAAATACTGATGATTTTACTCATTGTGGAATATAGAGGGAAAGAAATAAACAAAGGAACTATATGACTCTTATTCAAATAACTTTTCTCTAAGTTTTAAATTCTTTCCAAATATGTAAATAGACATGCCTCTCAAAAATGTTCAATACTTTCCCACTGAATTCCATGATATGCAAAAGATCAAGGGAGAAATCAGTCAATGTAAAATAAACAATAGTTATCGTTCTAAAGGATTATTCACATTCATTTAGTTCCATGCTTACATTTCTAATTGTTGATAATTAAGCCCCAGGATAATGTTGCTCCTTTAGACCCTCAGGTGATATGCTCTTTGTTCATGCCAATACCTTACTGCTGTGCAGGGAGACAGCGAGTCACAGGTAGCTGATAAACATATTCTAAAGGGATAACAAACACAGAGGACTAAGGTCTCTTCACATTTCTTTATGACTCCTCTGGTCATTAGGATGTTAAAAAAAAATTAAGAGACTTCATTAAGCTTTATGACAACTGAAAACATTTTTTGAATGGGAGTTTAAAATTTCTCATCACTGATACTCAAAGCATAAAAAAATGAAAAACAACAAGAAGGAAAACTTCTCCAAACTGTCCTGGATATCCCCAGTTGACTCCATAAGAACATTTTCCAGTGATTTGGTAATTGCTAAAATTTTTTGTCCTTGTTCTCCCTGCCCGACTAGCTTTTAGAGCAGAAAAAAGTTGAACAATAATAACATTGTAAGTAAAATGCTGGCAGTTGAAATGTGGATTAAGTCCAATCAAGACCTCTATAAAGTGCCACAGCACTTTCAAGTGAGCGTGATAAGAAGTCTTCCTAGTAGATAAAAAGCAAAAGCGTTCACACAAACAGGCAAATAAAATCCAGAAACGGCACAATGAAAGAAAGGGAAGACCAGCAGAGGCGAACACTAATGTCAGAATAAAGGAAGCAACCACATGGGCACAGAGCTGAAACCCTTTCAAAGGTCAGACAGTGAAATGAGAACGGGAAAAAATGTATTTGTTCTAGGCATGCCAGCTGAGACTGAATGTTCTCTGATTTTGATAGCATGAACCTAGCAAAATAGCTCAGCCAACACACGGTGGAAGCCACCAATTTTAAAGTCAGTATATTTTATTTAGGACACGCCTTTTAGACCTAATGCCCTACAAAGGAGACGTGTGCTCCGCCAGGCTGCACGCCTTAAGCAATGCTGCTTAATATAAACCTGTCACTCCCGTTTGGGGGGTCAAGCATACTGGAAATGAGTTAGAATTCAAAGTATATAGTTCTGAGACTATTGCATCAGTGGCACTGTGAGAAAGTAGTTTTGAACGTTTCAAATCATCACTGAAGAAAAGGACATTTTCATTTTATAAGAAAGTTTGTAACTTCTTTCTTTTACTTATCAGAAAGAAATTAAGAGCTCCACATTAGAGCAAGCAAAATAGCTCTAACTCGCTGAGTAAAACCTAAAGCACATTTTTGTGACAGACAGAACTATATGTATGTACAATAATGAAATTTGCTCATCCCAGAAATGAAAATCAACTCTTCTTAGTCACCGGCTTTCTTTTTTTTTAAGTGTCTACTCTTCACTAAATGTTCCAGGATTCATATATTTGATTTTTCATCATTCTGCAATGCTGAACCTGGCTCATGTTTCAATCTCTTTTAATATAACTTGCTTTCTTCTAGGAGATGGTTCTAATAAGAATACTTCCTGAAACATAGATAAGAACAAGATGTTATCTCAGTTCTAACACACACACACAATTCAGCCCCTGTGTGATCCAGGATATCACCCCTTGGTATCATATTAAAAAAACAAAATTTCTAAATTCGACTTGGACTGGCTTGTTACTTATATCTCTTTACTTTTTAAATTATAAGTTTTTCAGACTCCATGTAATGAATTTGTTGCTGTTTAGATTTACCTCTAGCATGTGATCAAATCAAAAACAGATTTACTGATAGCATGAATCAGTTATCCATTACTCTGCTCATTATCTGTGGGATGCCATCAAGGTGGGGTCACTTACTCCTTCAGATTTTTTTTCCTGATCCAATCCATCAGATTCCAAATTACCCAATTAAGTAATTGAAGAGTCAAGTACAGATTCAACAATCTCTGGAAACAAAGTTGGTAGGGCAACAGAGTGGAGTCTGGTGCCCTCTGGATATCTTCTCCTGTCTAACAGCCCCTAACACACACACAGACACACACTAGGAAACCACAGGGGAGGGAAATCTGACCCTACCCTCAACAAGAGCAGGGCAATGTTTTGCTATTTTGATGCCAGAAAGTTTGATGGAGCCACAAAGCATAACTATGAATGTGAAAACATTTGTGGCAATTCATTAATGAGAAACAGGCTGTCGAAACCTTTATAGTGTGGCTTTTTTTTTTTTTTTTTTTAATACAAGCACTGGGTATAGTCAGAAGCGCGGGAGGGTGAGAGGATTCACCAGAGCCAAAGCGGGGAACAGAACAGGCAGACTGATGAAATACACTGCTGAGGGGAGCAGCAGGCGAGGCAGGGAAGGTCTGTCGCACCATGTGGGACCCTCGCCGGTGGCCAGGGATCAAACCAGTGCTGCAGAGGCTGCAGGCAGCTTTGCTGCCCAGTGTTCAACCGCTGCACCACCAGGGGAGGCCCTATAGTATGGCTTTTGGCATCTTGTGAATCAAGGAAGTAGGAACATTCTCCCATTATAAAAACTGGTTAAGTGGGCTAAGCTGAGAGTGAATATTTTTACAATATAAGTACTAGATGACTATTTTTTTTCTTTTGTGACTTTATAAAGGTCATTTTTCCCTTTCATATGCAAATTATCATTGAAAACTTATCACAACAGGTATGTAGTCATTTACTTGATGGAACTACTTTTTCCTTCCACTGTTTTCCAAGTCAAAGAGATAAGTTGGTTGCTGCATGTTGATTTTCCCCAAAACAGATGCTGAGATAGATTTGGGAGTACCTTTGAAGGGTATGGGACCAGGCTGGATTGGGCAAAGGAAAAAGGAACTTCAATGCAGGGCCAAACATCTTTGGCAACCCTGCAGGAACTTCTGGAGAGTAGGGCCTACTAGAGGTAGTCCCAAGTGGGTGGAAGGGACTGACAAGGTTTCTATCTCTCTCTCCTTCTTAGTCACTGGAAGTGAGCAGGTTGGGCCAAGGGAGACACATAGGGCAAAGACTCTCTACAGCTGAGGCAGACACAAAAGGGTGTGACAACAGTGAGCTGTCTGCTGACATCTCTTTCCATAGCTGACCTGCAAGCTCTTCATTAAAGAAAGATCCAGTAACAGCTCTTCATGTCTGTACACTGGGGTTAGCTGGCAGGACTGAAGCACTATGTAGTTGCCTGAACCAAAGTCACCTACATCCTCTCCTTTATAAAGACATGCCATTTAACAAGAAACATTTTTGATCCACAAGCCTCTGTTTTTAAAACAGAGGAAGTAACCCTTCGGGAGGCCTGCTTTGAATTTGCCCCAATGTTTGGTCATATGCCAAGATCACAAGCATTCTTCTTTGGGAAAACTACAATTAACTCATTCCTTATCCTAACACTGGTCATCTTGCTCCAGTTTCAGGAATCTGTTGCAAATGACAGGGATTGCCTCCCAGGGTGTGTTTCATTTTTAAACACCTTTGGGAGCTAGAAAAAGTGAACCACAGTAATTTCTGGCTTGCTAGTCAATTCCCAACCACAGACAAACAAGAATAAGTGCTTTGGGTTGATTGTGTAAACAACAAGCTCCACGGGCCCCTCTCAAACATCTCTGCTGCGGGGCTGCCTAAGGAGAAAGAAGCAGAGCAGTGAGCTGACATGCACAACAACCCCTCCTCAATCAAGCTGCCCCTAGGATTTTCTTCCCTTCTCTAGTGTAATCATTGTTATCAGTCAGCTACGGCAGGCACTTTGCTACGTTGCTATGGGGATTACATTGAAGATAATCACTTGCACAGGTTTTGACAGACCACTCCAATCTGAGTTGCTTTTGCCCCCTCAATAAAACGTGGGGGTGCTGAGAAGGACAGACCATGGACTCCTGCGAATCCCCAAGGTCAACAGCATTGCTCCTTTGTCAAGACTCAAATAAGAGCTTATCATTCAGCTTATCACCTGGGTATTGTGGCTCTTGATTTTAGTCCTAACTCTGATCCTTTTCTCCACAGCTGTGAGTCTAAACAAATCTTTTCTAGATCTCTGTTTCCTCATCCAAAAATGAGGTGGGAGGGCATGAGGTTGGTACACATGATGGCTAACTTTAAAATTCCAGGTGTTATAGATGAATATACTAAGAGGGTCACACTATTAGAGCTTTGTTTTCCATCATAAATCACCTTGAAAATGAAGATAAATTTTAAATTCCCTATTAAATGATGCTTAGGTACCCAAACAATAATGAGATTATATTTTAATCCCATAACTGTGTTTTTCACAAGAGAACAATCATTATACCATTTGGGGTGTGGTACAGCATTGAAATGATCTGCTTTCTCTTAAAACCAACCCAGACTTTGCTTAAAACAAACAAGAACCTAACTTTGATTCTCAAAAAGTTCATTCAAAAAATTGAGGAAGAAAGCAAATGGTTTTAAAGAAACACCACCATGAAACCATTCTCACCTTTTCTGTTGAGTAAGGCTGACATCTGCTGGCCTGCTTCTCCAATGCAGACACGCGCAGAAGGCAGGTTTTGCAAGACTCTGATACTATCTATGCAAATTTATCTGCTCTAGAATTGCAGCTATTTGAAAGGGCATTTAACAGGAGAAGAAATGTGAGAAAAAAACTAGGAAACTAGTATATTTCGGGGCCTCCCTGGTGGCTCAGGCGGTTGAGCGCGGCACTGTGAAGCTGTCCATAGCCTCCGCAGTGTGGGTTCGATCCCAGCCAGCAAGAGGCGAGAATCTCACATGGTGTGGCAGATCTCTCCTGTTGTGCCCACTGCTCCCCTCAGCAGTGTATTTTGTCAGTCTGCCTGTTCTGTTCCCCGCTCTGTCTCTGGTGAATCCTCTCACCCTCCCGCACATCTGGCCTGTACCCCAGTTCTTGTATAAATAATCTTTTTTTAAAAAAAAAGAAAGAAACTAGTATATTTCAGTTGTACATTTGGGGGTTAGAATAAAGGAAATAACAGATCAATAAAAAAATTCAGAGAGAAAGAGAAAATTATCTAAACATTCTTGAAGAAAACTGTTCTAAATTTTCCTCATCATTGATAAGACTTTCTAGCCTGTTTGTGATGGTTATGTGTTTATAGAAAATTAATGTAACAGACAATAAATGTAAGAGAAAATGATTTTTTAAAAAATCCAAAAAGAGGGGGTATGGGGTTGAGCATAGGGATGAAGACAGAAAGCTGGAGCAGGTAGAGGAAAAAGAAGCATTCTGTGAAGAGGCAGTTTCATGTGCCAGCAAAGTCCACAGTCAGGGAAATCTTAAGAGGAAGCAAGAGAGATCGTTCACTTTCCCCGAACAGAAACTGTCCAATAAAGTAGAGCAACATGATCCAAGAGCATTTAAGTTGTTTGTTGGATGGCACATCTCACTTAGCAGCCTGGTCTCCTAAGCTGCCAATTTTGTCTCTTGACACCTTGACGTCTTGAGAGGGTCAGTGACAGGCCTGCAGTCACTCTGCAAGACAGGATAACACTCTCCTTGGCAAAGAACATATTTCCAAGGCAACACTAAGTCAAGCATCTCACTTAAAAGGAGGCTTCTTAAGATGTCACTGAACACTTCATTTTCTTATAATCAACTTCCTAGCACTAGGATAATGAGTTTTTCTGGCTGGGGGGATAAAAATGAAGGCAAGGGGCTACATGAGTCCTTCTAAATTGAACTCCAGGATAACAATAGAAAAACTGTAATATATTCTGCTGAAATTTGGAAAAGAAACTAGAATTAAACTGGATATGGTTAACGCTTTAACAAAATATAGTTTCTGTACTATCATTTTCCTGATCCTTTGTTTGGGGTAGAGGTCAGAAGACCAATGTTCTCCTAGCTCTGCCACTTATGAGAAGTCACTTAACCTCTCTCAGCCTGTTTCTTTTTCCATGAAATGGTGATACTAACAACTCACTCTCTCTAATTAAGAGGATTATGAAAATCAAATGAAATAAATTCTGTAAAAACACTATAAATTTTCTGAGCTATGCCAAAAAAGGTGGGGAGGAACCCTCTGGACAGTGAGGTATGAACAGCCTTGAAGAAGAGAAAGATGCTGAACAAGGGCCATGTGCAAGCAGAGAAATATCCCCAGGGGAGCCCAGTTTGGGCTCGCCTGGAGTTTGGGTGAGAGCTCTCTGAAGTTCTCTAATGAGCTCTAGACACACAAGCACATGGAAATATCAGACACAGGAAAATTTCCTCTCTGGCTCTCAGTATTGATTTTACTAAATGCCCCCTTGGCTCCTCATTTGAACAAGCTGTTCTTGGGTTGGTTTAAATTCCAAAGGAGGATGGGGTGTGACTGTACCCTTCAATCTAGCTGTGAATGAGAAGAGGCTTTATAGGAACCTTATGCCAGTGACCAAGTGAAGCTGCTGCCAGGAGTGGGTTCCAATCTTGGCCATAGGTATGTCCCAAAACATCACTGTGGTCTGTGTGTGTGTGACTCAGGCTACAGAACAAGGAGCCTGGACAGAGATATATTTTTCCCATGTCCTGGCAACCACTGGCCATCAAGGGAACGTTTGATTCCATGCAGACAGAAGGCCACACAGAGCCAGTGAATCACAGAGTGATGTCACCCACTTATATGTTTTTCCAGTTATTGGGACAACCCCACTCCTATACATGCTTGAGCAAGTTCTAAAATTTATAATTTTGAGAAGTACATAGCAATAAATTTTCACCTTAAAAAGAATCTCACCATTTTGCCTACAAAACAAGAAGTTGGACAAAGAAGCACATTGAAAAGTTCCTTCCAGAATGATGATAGTGGTTTCTGGTTTTATTTGTATATTTATATGAAAGGTGGGTCTTATTGCAGGTTTGCGAGCCTCAGCAGAGGTGTCCAAAAAAGAGCACACACCCCAAGGAGAAATTACTGCTTATATTACATTTACTCATCCTTTCAAAAATTATAATTTTCTATGTGTTTTATGATGTGCATAACAGAATAATGCTATATACATTAAAAAATTTAAATGTACATTATAATTATACATAAAGTTGCTCACTACTATCAGTGCCTTATCCCAAAAAATGTTTGCAGAACACAGAAGTACAATAAAGAATAGAGGGCATCCCTGGTGGACTACAGGTTAACTCTCAATACTTTCACCACTATCGCCTGAGTTTGAGCCCCAGCCAGGGAGCTAACCCACATGTGGCATAGCAGACCTCTCCTGTCTCACTCGCTGCTCCCCTCAGCAGTGTATTTCAGTAGATCTGCCTGTTCTGCTCCAGATCCCCCACACCTCTGGCCTACACCTGAGTTCTTCTATGCAAAAATAAATAAAACTTTAAAAAAGAGAGAGAGATAGAATACTGTTTGATTCTGCCATGTAGAAAATCACATTACCTTGTAAGTTGGCTGATCCCAAAAGCTCAGTTTTGTTTCAAATTTGTATGTGTCAAAGATTAATACTAAAATTCTAAGTAGGACAGTGAAAATGCATTAACATCAATCAGTCATGACAAGAAGCAGAAGTAACAGAGTTTAGTTCAGTGACATTACAGAAATTGTCACATAGCACACAGGCAACCTCATGCAAAGCCTCACAATACCAACAGCACACATATGGCATTAGAGGTATATTGCTCAAAAAAGTCATGCCACATCACTGTAGCCCCTGAAGGTCAACCAGTGATGGAATTTTTCCTTAATCCAAAGTCTAGGAAGTGAAGACCCTTCCCAGTCCAGGACAAGGGTACCAAGCTTGGCGATCATGATCCTGTCAGGAAAGTGCAGCTCTTCATATTAACTTCATCACACACATCTGAGGACTTACAGACACAAACTTGGGTGAAACAGTGGTTCAAATATGGCACACGGAAGCTGTCTCTTCCTGTTACATGTATAACTTACTGTCATTACATGATTCACTCTCAGGAATGAGGTGCCCTTTGGAGTTGAGTCATCAGCAGAATTAGGTGAGCCAGGTTGTGAGACAGCACTTTCCTGCAGGGCAAAAATTAACTCATCAAGTCCCTTTTATCTTATTACTCCTTCTCCTTTTTAAATAATTTGAATGTTAAATTAGTAAAAATTATCTATGTGGTTTTCCATTCACCTTGTTACAAAAGAATCCACCCCTCCCCCACCCTCCAAGGTCGTGGAGATGTTCATTTCCTGCAAATTCAGTTGGGATGACTGAGCCCCATGGACATGACTCATTTGGTAAAATGCAGGTGAGAAGGATTATAAATTTGACTCTTCAGCTACTTCCCAGGACAAAAGCAAACACAAATGTGTTTCGAAGGGTAATTGCAAAAGTTTTTCAAAATCGAGTTTTACTTAACAGGAAAGTAATTACTACAACAACTTTGAAACAAGAAATTGTCAATACTGATCAATTTACTTCCCAACATTCTAATATTTACCCTGAATTGTGGTTAGTATTGACTTTTGGATGTTCTCAGCTTACTCATTTTCCTAGAGTCTATTCTTTATGTTGATGAATACATTTTCAAAATGCTCCCATGATAAACTTAAGAAAAAAATCAATCCATCCATGAAAAATTTAATCCTACCCTGGACATTGAGGAAAGTTGGGTACCTAATTTGCTGATACATTCATTTAAAGATTCCTCATGCCAAGTAGTCATAATAGTTAATCTACTTTAAAATATTGCCACATGCAGATTTTTATAAAATATTCAAAGCAATAATAGTTTTAGGAATCCTACAGGCATTACTTTCCTCTTGTCCTGGAAGTAGAGCATACTCAAAGCCAAGACTTCACACTGTAAAGACCACAAATATCTGGGGGCAGATACTACTTGAGATTTATTAAGAGATAGTCATCTCCTCTGTTACCTCTAACCACACCCCCCAAACACACATACCACCTCAAAAAAATGCCACGCCCAAGAGCATACGCTCCAAATCCAGATTGTCTAGTTTCAAATCCCAACTCTCCCACTCACTAGTTATGTGACCTTCATAAGCTTTTTAACTTCCTGCTGTGTGTGTTTCATCATATATTGATTTTTAAAAAGTATTTTATTCATATTAGTGTGAGGCTGGAGTGAATGAATAAGGGTAAAGGATGCTCAGAACTCGATGACCATGGGGTGGAACTGTCTAGGATCTGAGGTCCCAGAGCAGGGGCCATGCTAGGGTTTTCCCTCTTCTGCATTTGGGAGGGAGTGTGGGTGAGAGAAGATGGTGTCTTCTCCAGAGTCAAATTAAATGGAGATGTCAAGAGAACCCTTGGTAGGAATGGTGGATGCCTTGGGAGGGAGAGTTGGCACACGGTTCAGAGTATCATTAAAAGGCAGCGTGTGAGGTCTGGGAGAGCACAGCTGGAGTCAGCACTGAAGACAAGTCCTGTTTCCCGATCGCATCCCACTGAGTTAAGACTGATAGATAAGCTGGCTAGAAAAGCAAAATGGTGGATACGGAGGTTACTAACTCCTAATCCAATTCTCTTACCACTATCACATTGTACATGCCTTATAACATTTAAAATATTGTACAAGTGTATTTACCTAGAATTTATCTTTCTCTAGATGATATCTATTGAGGTGTCTGCGTACTTCATAATCCTTAGTCTATGATCCACACACCTAAGTCATAGGAGTGGGTCTTGTGATCCAGGACCTGCTTCTACAACTCACTGGAGAGGGGGGAATCAACAGTGAGCATCCACTGACCATCAGGGATCCCCCATTGTCCAAAATCTCAAAGTCCATTGATAGTAAACAAACAAATAAAAAACTTCTACGGAGACAGTTCTGTGAAATCAGGGCAACAAAGCAATCGTATTCCTCTAATAAAGTCAGGAAATGTTCCCCGTTGTTTGGGGTTTTTCAGATTTTGTTAACTCAATTCTATGTATTGAATTGACATTGGGGCACCATCATTCATCTTTTATTGTAAAGATTTTTATTTTATTTATGCATACAAGAACTGGGGTGTAGGACAAAGGTGAGGGGTGAGAGGATCCACCAGAGACAGAGTGGGGAGCAGAACTGGCAGACTGACTGAAATACACTGCTGAGGGGAGCAGCGGGTAAGACAGGAGGGGTCTGCTGTGCCATATATGGGTTCGCTCCCTCGTTGGGGATGGAACTCAGGCAGCAGTGGTGATAGCGCTGAGACTTAACCTCTAGGCTACTAGGAAAGCACCCAGTAATATACTTATATCTTTATACAGTTCTTTTATCTGTTTTATTTTGGTGGTTGTTACTTTTTAAAAATATTAACCTCTTTGACTTTTAAACAACAAAATATGTAACAGAGAAAAAATTCCACACTACCTGGTCTACTACTGTAATTCATTTGTAATTCACATATAGTAAACCAAATCTGGCTGAAAACTGAAAAACAGAAAGATTCCCAAGAAAACAAGGCTTGACTTTTTTCTACTTCAGTCTTTATTTGCTGTGTTTTTATTGGATTCACATTGTAACTATAATGCATATTTTCATACCCATGTGTAAAAAAAAAACTATTTTTAATTTTTTTGGTGTTATGCCCATCTTTATTATTTTTTTAAATACTTTTTTTTTTTTTTTAGATTTATTTATACAAGCACTGGGTACAGTCAGAAGCGCGGGAAGGTGAGACAATTCACCAGAGCCAGAACAAGGAAGAGAACAGGCAGACTGATGAAACACACTGTTGAGGGGAGCAGCGGGCGGCAGGAGAGGTCTGCGCACCATGTGAGAGCCTACTTTGGTGGCCGGGGAGCATCCGGGGATCGAACCGGCGCTGCAGAGGCTGCGGGCAGCTTTGCAACCCAGCGCTCAACCGCTGCGCCACCGGGGAGGCCCTGTCCATCTTTATAAAGAAAAAAATTATGAGATAGACAAGTATTCTTCAAAGACATGCACAAATGCAAAAATCCACTAGAGAATAGGAAAAATAGTTGACCTTCAGTTTAATTCTTATCTTAACCTTTTATATTTTGATTTTTCTATTGCCTACCATATAATTGACATATATTGCTGCAGTATTAGGTATATAATTTATAACCAGACCCACAATGTTAGTTTTGCATGCTCAAAAATGATAGGAGTACTCTTGAAAAATGTAGGCCAGTAGACAGCCAAGAAATTGCCACTTTTCCTCGGCTGACGGAGCTTCAAGCCTAGAGCACAGCGCCATCTGGTGGCGCCTCAGGTAATGCAGTCACAGTATTTGAGTAATTTTTGTAGGAAAAATATTCTTGTCATTCAGATAATTAGACAAATAAACAAAAAGTTCTAAATAAATCAAACACAACAAAATCAAGGGATACTATGAAAATTCTTTTTCTACTCTTTCCTGCTGATTCTTCGAGGCTCTTTTTTTCCACTGTCCCACTTAAAGGTAATAGATAATTTCAAAAAGCCTCCAGTCTTTCTTCCTTATTCTAGATATACTTCTCTCTCCTCCCAGCCTGCCTTCCTCCAGCTTGCTTCAAAAATTCCTGTTCTTCCTTTAAAGTTCATCTGGTCCTCCTCAATTCTTGTCCTGACCACACAGCTAAACAACTGCCTTCTCCTCTACACTCCCTTCAAACAGGTCTCATCCACTCACAGTGACTTACTTCCTCTCTGCCTCCTATTCTATTAGCTTCTAAAGAAGCACTGCCTTATAGAAAGGCAGAGGCACCACAAAGGTGAGTCAGTCACACTGTAACTTTATTATTTATTTAGCATAGAAGACCTGGGATAGAGGTGCAGGGAGTGAGGAGATTCACCAGAGACAGAGTGGGGAGCAGAACAGGTGGATTGACTGACATACACTGCTGAGGGGAGCAGCGGGCCACACAGGAGGAGTCTGCTGCATCATCTGTAGGTAGCTCCTTGGCTGGGGATCGAACTCAAGTCTTAGTGGTGGCAGCACTGAGACTTAACCCCTAGGCCACCAGGGAGACCCACACTAACTTTACAGTTCTTAGTAGTCACATTTTAAAAATTAAAAATAAACAAGTAAAATTTATCTTGATATATTGTATTTTACACAATATACCCAAGGTATTATCATTTCAACATTAAATCAATATAAAAACATTACTGGTGACATAGAGTACATGTATTTGGATGTGTTCTACATTTCTAGCACATGCCAGTTCAGACCGATCATGTTTCAAGTACACAATAACTGCATCTGTCTAATGGGCCATGTTGAACAGTGCACTTCTAAAGGCAATCTCCTTGAACTTAACAAACATTCAGTAAAACTTTCATAATTAAATAACTTTAAGCCAACAGTCACTAGATATTTTCTGAGAAACTTGTCATCTATCTGCAAACAAGTCTCTCCTGTAGGAGAAAATAAGAAGGCTGGCAGAGCTTATCAATTGCTGATTTTTGTTGTAGAAACTTTTTAGAGGTAATTTTTATGCATATATCTTTCAACGCATTTAAATAATAGTGTTAAAATTAGTGACTGTTGGACTCCTTATTATGCATCTAGATATCTCTTTTTAACACATAATGTGTTTTAGTCACATTTTCATGTTTCCCCACCCAACCAGGACAGTGCCCCTTCAAAGGCAAAGCCATCCGCCATATTCACTGCTGCATATTCAGTGTGTGTTTTATGGCACGTGAGCTGTATTTGTTAATTTGGAAAATTTGAGATCTTAGATCAATGCATGTTCCCTTTTTCCTGGAAGTGTGAATTTCATTGTTTCTCATTCATCTAAAAAACATGGAGTGTGTTAGATAAAACAAAAATAAACTTTCTGACTATATGAGCAAATTAGTGGGCACCAGATGGGAAGGGGGAAGAAATGGGGGTAAATCAGGTTAAAGTCTACTGTATGATAGATAAGTTCACTTGCAGTTTACTTAATATATACAGACACAGATTGACAACGATAAACACCTGAAACTTATGTAATCTTAAAATGCAATGTTACTTCAATAAAAAAAGTTAAAAGACGGAGTTCATAAATATGTACTAAGTATTTGAAGCAGAGAGGGTTGCAAAAGATGGCTTCTATTTTCAGTCTAATGCACAACAGAATTCATAATTTAATCTCAGCTCAGGATTCTCCTTCCCAAACACTGCAGCACCCGCTGTACATAATGAAGTCTAGGCCTTGGGCATGCACACAGCATTTCTGTTATCACACTCTCTCTTGCATATGCTCAGGAGATTTCCAACCACCCAGAAAAGCAGATAGGTCAGGTGCTGTTTCCCCTTCAGACTCCAAGAAGTTAAATGACGGTCAAAATATTAATAAGTAACTGAACCAGCAGTAGAAGCCAAATGTTCTGACTCTTAGAGCATGTTTCCACTACTCTGGTTCCACCTCTGAAGTTGGAGAATGCATTTTCCAAGTCAGCAAACCTTTAGTTTATTATTATCTTTCGTTTAAAATTAACTTCTGCATTTTGTTTTTCTTTACTTTGCTTCTTATGTGGTTAGTGCATGGGGATAAAAGAAAGGAAACCTCCACCAGAACTCTGAGTATTAAACCAGTGACACCAACACAATAAAAATGACGGGTAATCTGCAGAGCTCATTTAGACACAGTGGTCAGAGTTGTCATGTGCCAATGTGCAGACTTGGCACTGAGCAACCTGGCCAAGTGCCAGTCAGGTGTGCAACTGACAAGCCACAACTGGCACCATGGGGTGATTATCTCCCACATCAAAACAGAAAAAAAAAAATCCCAGAAATGAAATCTAGGTCCAATAGCATATAAACAAAATGGCCATTATAAAGGGTGCTGAGATGTCTGAAAGAAGAATGCATGGCTGAGAGGTGGCCCTCTGCCCCAATCTGGTCTTCATAACTAAAGGGTAAATGCCTCTAGACTCTGGTTCTGTTAATACCCAAACACTGTGCCTAATAAATCTAGTTCATGACCCAAAATAAACAATTTATTTTTTTAAATGTTTGTATCTCCAAGGGCTTTGCAAAAGGCACATATGAACGGGTTAATAATAATCACAAAGTAGGTACCAGTAGTTTTTTTCACTTATAAGTACATGAAAAATGCTATCAAATACTCCACTGGCATATAATTTGAGACCCATATCCACTGTTTTAAAGTGAATAGCCCTTAAGAAAGACAGTTTTACTCATTTTGCATAACTTTGTAATTTATAGTAATTACAAAAAGCTTCTAAAGAACTTATTCAAGAAGAGGAAAAAAAAAAAGCCACAACTTTGGACCCAGCTTGAAGCAGGCATGGAAGGTAACTGCGCACAGGTCTGCTCTCTGTCTTACCTCTGGTTTCTTGCCTCTTCCTGGCACACCAGGCATTTTTTGTGGAATTTTCCTCGAACAGTCTATTGGTAAGGGTCCCCTGAGAACACAAAAATTTTATCAAACATTTCCTCCCACAACTCACAAATGGAAAAGAGTAATTGCATTTTCAATTATGGTCATTCAGCTGGTACTTCTAGAGTCAAGGCTGGTTAGTTCTTATTTGCTGACATGCAGGCTTACCCACGTTCACTTTCAAACCCACTACAAAGAACAGGGAGAGGCATGCAGGCTCATTAAGCCCTCATTACTTTGCAGACTTCAACATGGTGAAATCTGTGACAAAATCAGATTCCACTGAACCTGAGCAGTGAAGCCAGGCCTGGTTCATCCCTTGGTTTTTACTTTTCATTAGGTCATGACTTAGTCAAATCTGATTGTAATACACAGTTCATGAAAATAGGCTATATCATGTCAGCTTGAAAAAAATGACTCTACAAACCTTTAACTCAAGCATCCAGTGTCTGTTTAAGCACCTGGCTTTCTACAAGGACTTTTGGAGCAAGTATGTAAGATATGGCCCCTGCCCTCAGGGGGTGTACAATTTCACTGGGAAGGCAACACACAACAACATGCCCTAGCCCAGAGAGAAAGCGAAAAAGCCATCAAAAGCACTGAGAGGCAGTAGTGAGGGGATCAGAAGACAGATTCTGAGCTAGTCAGTTTGGATTCATATGCTAGTTCTACCATCCGTGATCTTAACCAGCCTATGCCAGTTTTCTCACCTATAAAATGCAGATGATAACTATACTTACTTCATTTGATTATGTGATTAAAAAATTAATTTCGAACTGTTTATAACAATGCCAGGCACATAGTAGTATTTAGCCCAGTAGGGAGTAGTAGCTGTTTTTATGTAATTAAAAGTCAAATACATGAGACAGGAAGTACTCTGAAATTCAAACAAAAGAGGAATTGCTGTAGGTTGACTGAAAGGTTATGCCAACAAAATCTTACCATCCAAAGCAAGATCTGAGGAGGAAGATGAGAGCCAGAGGACCAGACAGGACAACTGAGTTGAAGTGATTTTTTTCTATTGGAAAATAGGACAAGCAAGATGGACTCCAGGATTATTGTAGCCTCAACAGACACAAGGACTATTGGACTATTGCAAGTACCCAGTGCAGGGGAGGGAGAAATAAAGCAAAAAGATATTTTCATGAAAGAACTATCATCTGCTCTTGGTTACATATTAGAAATGAGATCAGTTGGTTGACAGCATGAGTGACCAAAAGAATGATGGTGCTAATGACACAAACAGGAAAATCAGGAGAGCTGATCTGCCTGGGAGTGAGAGGAGGAAACCAGAATTTCACTCTGGGCAGAAGGACTTAGAGGTAACAAAATAACACCCTCCACCAAAAAAATTCTCATAAGGACACATGGAGATATGAAGTGGTTACAGAAAAGAGATTTGAGCTTTAAAAAAAAAAAAAATGGATTGGAGATCCTCAGATCATGGAAGCGAGGAGAATAGCAGGTTCAAGAGAGGATTCAGGACCTCCCTGGTGGCGTAGCGGTTGAGCACTGGGCTGCAAAGCTGCCCGCAGCCTCTGCAGTGCCAGTTCGATCCCCAGCCGCCGGCGAGGATGGCGTGGCAGACCTCTCCTGTCTCGCCCGCTGCTCCCCTCAGCAGTGTATTTCGTCAGTCTGCCTGTTCTGTTCCCCGCTGTGGCTCTGGTGAATTCTCTCACCCTCCCGCGCTTCTGACTGTACCTAGTGCTTGTATAAATAAAATAAATAAATCTTTAAAAAAAAAGAATCTATGTTTATTAAAAAAAAAGAGGATTTAATGGGTACTAAGAAAGATTCAGGAAAAGAAAGACATACTTGTAGGAGCATGGCTTCTTTAAGGAAGGGCTTGGACCTTTTGTCCTAGGACAGTGGCAATGGTGGATAAAGTGCGACAAAGGATGACAACTGGTGCTGATACTTTGACCTAAGTCAATAAGTGTGCAGAGGGAAAGGCCCTGAGCTGGAAGTCGGGAGAGCAGGGAGCTCAGGAAAGTAGTAATTGACAAGAGAGGGTCACATCCAGCTTGACAAGCTCTACATGACTGCTCAAGCCTAGGTGTGAATAATAGATAACATGTCATTCTTTTTGCAGCTTTGTATTCTCTAATAAGAATGTTTAACTTTTTAAAGTATGGGGGCAAGTATTCTAGAAGTTTCTAAGACTCCTCCATAGGGAAAAGTTTTCATTTTAAGAATTTTCATGAAAAATATAGAGATTATAGTTACATAGATATTTATTGATTTAGGCATATTCTATTTATAAGGATTTATATTCCACTTTAAGGAGAAAAAATAATTGTATGCCAATTATTTTTCATTTCTATTTTCAATAATATGCCTAAAGCAACAAATTACTTAAAAAAATATGCCTATGCATAAGTCCTTTCCATCCTTTCCATTAATTCTAAAAATACTCAGACTCCTCATTTAGTCAGTCAATCATTCCATGGATACTGAATGCACTGTAGAATATATCAGTAAGGAAAAATACAAAATATATATCTTCTCTATGCAGAATAATGGAAGATTTTCCCCCTTTGGCATCCTTTCCTCCATTCCTCTCTGCACCACACAAGTTGTTTGTATAAAGGTAACTTTTACTGATGACTAGTGACTGAAGGAAGAATATTACAACATTGATAGAAAGTTTAAAACAATTTAACACATCATCATTCCAAAGAGTTCTTTGGGCATCCTTATCTCTTGGAAATGCTCACCAACTTTCCTCCCCCTTCTACCGTGTGGCTCCTCTCTCCCCTATGAATACCTCCCCTTTGTCTGCCCTTCTCAGGGACAGTGACCTGTTTTTCCACCTGCCAGTGGAAAATTCAAATGTCCTATTTCTTCATGATGCTGTGCTAAGTATTTCTCCATCTTCTTCACAACTTGTCCTAGCTTGTAACTCTCTGACTGTCGTTCTCAAATTTGAGCATCTGTTAGCATCACCTGGAAGACTTGTTAAAACAGGGATTTCAGGGCCCCACCCCCAGAGATTAGATACAGTAGGTCTGAGGTGGGGCCTGAGAATTTGCATTTGTAACTAATTCTCAGGAGATGCCGATGCTGCAGGGATCTCTCAGTCTGAGAATCACTGCTTCCAGTGCCTTTGAACAGGCTTCGCTAACAATAGAATCACCTACAAGCTCCAGGCTTCATCCTTAACCACACAAAGAAAGAACTGGAACTTGGGAGTTTTTCTCTATCTTGAACCTGGGAAGAAAACTGCCCCGGTAACAAATTCTGTAAGTGGACTCTATCCTTAAAACCTTGTTATAAGGCTTCTGACTTTACCTTTTGATATTTGATTGCTGGCACCCTCAAGCCTCAACTCTCCGTCTTCCCCTTATGCAAGCTGATAAGAAACTCTGAGTGCTCCTGCTTTAGTGTAGGTGGACATTCAAACTACTCAGTGCTCGTTGCCAGTGAACCCCTACTCAGCTGGCTTCCTAAGCACAGTACAGTCTTCTTTTCCTGTTTTCTCAAGCTATTTGGGCCTGTGAGAAATCTGCCCTATTCTCCCCCCAGAAATCTCCATTGTGTAAATAATAAGCTTTTTTTGTGCTCCTTTGGTGTGTGTATGGCATCATTAGTCTTGACATCTGAATCAAACTTGCCTGGGGGGGAGAAGGGAGTCTTACTTCTTTTCTATGATAACCAAAACAGGTTTGGGAAGGGTTTTTCCTTTTCTTTCTACATTTAAGCACCTAAGAAAAATCTTCCTATGCAACTGTAATGACAGCATAAGCAAAAGTTTACATATAGAATTTGAGACCCCCTCCCCCCAGGACACTGGAAACTGGGTACAGACATTCTTGGAAGAAAATTCAAGATAACTACTCTAGAAATTCACAGTGGATGGGAAATTTGGGAGGGTGGATAGGGCTGATCAGGTGAGAGGTGCTTTACATTGTAAGCCTGAAAAATTTTCTGACTTCTTCAGCAGGTGTAGCTTTAAATTGCTTAAATCTAAACCACTCATAATTAAAAAAAAAAAAAACACTTTACACAGTTGAAAAATACTACCTTAACTTTCTATAACCTTGTCACAAAGAATTTGTGGTGACATATCAAAAAAATATATGGACATACATGTAACTAAAAAGCAACTATGAAAATAAAGGAAAATAAAGGCAAAGGAGAACAAGAAATATAAGTTTCCTGAAGAATTACCAACTTCAAGCCTCTGTGGTGGCGCAGGGGTTAAAGACACAGCACTATCAAGCTATTGCAAGCTATTGCCAGCTACTGCAGCATGACTTCAATCCTTGGCCAGGGAGGCAAGACCTCTCCTGTCTCACCCGCAGCTCCCCTTAGCAGTGTATTTCAGTAGATCTGCCTGTTCTCCCCACTCTGTCTTTGGTCAATCATCTCACCCCCCACACCTCTGGCCCAGTTCTTGTATGCATTAATAAATAAATCTTTTTTTAAAAAAATCACCCAATTCATGGTAACTGTTACTTTATTTTCTCCATTGTAAGAAATGAAAACATAATGGCAACGATGATTTTGTGGGGTTTCTGTTTAAATTAGCTTTGTTTTGCAGTAAAGAGATACCCGTAACTCTTTTCAAGTGTGAAAAAGGTGTTCTCATACTTTGAAAAGCTGAAAACCAATGAGCTAGAAAATTGTTTCTGATTCCCAATTTGGAGCTGATCTACTTTTCAAAAGTGAATCTATCTCGTTAATGTTCACATATCAGCTCTGCCTCTCCCTAAGGAAAACCACACAAAATAGAGGCAGTTATTTTTCCTGTAGGCCTCGGGGTGTTCTGAAAATATATATGTACATAAGTGGATGTCTGTGCTAATGCTACTGATCCCAGGTGAATTTCTGCAAATGGGAATAACTGAGACTCTAGTCCCCTGAGACGTAACCATTTTCACATCTGGTATGTTTTCTGCTTGTCTAAATTTTAGATGCAAAGGCCTTGGGATCTAGTAAGGATTTGTTTTCACTTTTTCAAATAATGTTCAAATTACCATTAGGTATACACTTAGCTCTTAATAAATATTGTTTCCATTTTATATTTCACACTGTCTAACATATTTCCTTTTATTAAACTAGAAACTTAATAAACTCTGAAAAGAATCCAAGTCATGAATTTGGAGAAAGTTTGTGGGTTTTTGGTTCTAAGTTCATTTTATTTTTTAATACTTGTATTTTTCTTCACAAATAACTATAATTTTCCTAAAAGGAAATCCAACAATAAAAAAATTATTTTCCTTGCATGGAACTGTATTTTCTAAAAGAAAAGCATTTAGGAAAGAGGTGTCAAGAGTCTGTGATGCTGATATAAGGCCAAGTGGCTCTGTCAAGTAGGCCTTTGAATATTGAAATCTGAGGCCTTAAAGAGAAGGGGGTTCTGGAGGATACATTTGGATTTGTTGAAATAAAGTCCCGAGCACAAGATGGAATTGCTCCAACCCAGGATGCCACATGAGCACACACTGAAACTTAGAAAACTTTTGTACTTTGTAAATGTCCACTTGACCAGAAATACAGTACATCCAGTCAGCAAACCCTCAAATGTCAAGTTATCTCTGAGGCTCTATATTTATTTCCCTGTTCCTTCTCACCCCAAACAAGGCTAACTATCTGACTCAGATAACTTGATGTTTTGTCTCTTCTTTGTTCTTATTCCTTATCCTATAAAAACTTCCTGACTTCCATTTCATTTTGCAGTTCTCCAAAAGCAGACTGTCAACTTCATGAAGTGCTAAACAAAGTTTGTTTACATCACCTACACTGTGTTTTTTTAACCATTGTTTAACAGAACACAGAGGCTGCATTTACAGCTGAGGGGCTATATATAATCACTGAGAGGGAGGGCATTGGAAGAGAAAAAAACCCAAAGACTAGGTCTAAGTAAATGGAAAACTTAGAAGTCAGATAAAGAGAGGTGCCAACATCAGAGGCAGGAGGAAACAACAGAGTTGAATGCCCAGCAGTTAAGGAGGTTCAAGAAGCTTCACAGCAAGGGGAGAACAGGTTAGGCCAAATGGTTCTACTGTGGCATATGGGTGATTTTGAGCTGAAGGCAAGCAACATCCAGTAGACTCAGGAACTAATATGGGGCATGTACCAGGAAGAGGGTTTCGACCAGAGATAGCTTTTTTTTATCTGAAAGACCTATTTGCATAGCATGGAATCTGATATTCAAATATCTTCTCTTTTATCATCCCATGATTTACCTCCCCCTTTGAAGTCCCAGACATCTATCCCTTTCTTTAGTTCAGGATGGCATATAAAGCTCAACTGCCCACTGCCTTTGAGGATCATGTCTTTGTAGGACTCCTGTGCTACATAATTAAGTTTGTTTTTCTCTGGTTAATCTGCCTTATTTTACTTTAATTATTAGACCAGTCAAAGAAATTAGAAAGAAAAACGATAAACTTTTCCACCCCTGCACATGAGAAAAAAAGGAATATTGGTCCTTCTATTCAGTGAAATGAGTGAAAACTGTCACTGTATTTGGCATATGTATAAAGCACATGAATAAATTGTGTTGGGGACTGGTGATCATCAATTTCCAGTGGACCTATTTTACCTTATTGTCATTCTCTCCAACAAGGTTGAGAAGAGACAGAGAATAAAGAGATAGGTTCATTTGGAGGTTGGTCAGCTAAGTGAGTAAGAAAAAGAATAATTATAATGATAGATTGTGGGATCTAGTCTGAGAGAAACAGAACATTAGGGGTTAACTGATATTCAAAAGAGTAGCAATAAACATATAACATATATATATATAAATCTTTCTCCATTTTAATAATGTTTTGTTAGGATTTCTAAAAGTGGAATTACCAAATTAACTGATATGAATTTAAGTTATTGATGCATGTTGCCAAATCACTTTCCAAAAAACTTAACACCATCTTAAACACAATCAACAAAGTGTAACATTGCCTATCTCAAAAAACAAAACAACAACAAAAAAACCCTCTGAACTCTGAATTGATTTACCTTTAAGGATTTCTCTATTTGCTTCCACTTGTACAATGTCTGTAACCCTCAGTGTCTCCAGAGAGTCGCTGGAGGCTGATGCAAAGCTGCTAAAAGTAGATATGAGAAGAATGGCCCACTTCCTGTTGATCACAACCCAAATCCTCTCCTGGCATGTAGAGTCTTTGATTTCTCATGAAAAAACTCCACAGGGATTTCTTTGGTCACTGCTTCAAAGTCTAGTGATCACCAAGGTGATGACTCCAGCTCTGAATTTTAAGAGGAAAAAACAAAGTGATATATGGTCTCTAAAACCATAGTAAAGCAATCAAAATATATTGTTCACCCTGCTGATAAGCAATATTCTAAGGCATAGAGAACATCTGTAATAGATTATTTTCACATATTGCCATATTTCATTACTGCCCTTTCCTTAGACATCCTAAACTTAGCAGTGCTATACCCCTCACAAATGGTCCTCCTTTCTATAACTTCTTCCTATCTCAAAAAAAGGAACCGCCCTGGGGGCACAAGGGGTTAAGTCTCAGCACTACGAAGCTATCAGCAGCCACTGCACCATGAGTTCAATCCCCAGCCAGGGAGCTGACCCACATGGCACAACTCTCCTGTCTCTCCTGCTGCTCCCCTCAGCAGTGTATTTCAGTCAATCTGCCTGTTCTATTCCCCACTCTGTCTCTGGTGAGTCCTCTCACTACCCCACACCTCTGGCCTACACCCTAGCTCTTGTATGCAAAAATAAATAAATCTTAAAAAGAAAAAAAAGGTGCCTGGGCAAAGTTACTTGTTTAGCACATTCAAGTTTACATGTGTAGTTGGATTTTTTTTTTTTATTATAAAGAGGCAAAAATAATGGTAGCTTGATTAAATGCAGAATTAATTATTCCATTAAATGATTCAAAGAGCAAGTGGTTGGGGGATTTTGCTAACTAAATTTTTAAAGTGAGGGTTATCAAAATGAGATACAATCAACTAATGCATTTAGTAAACAGTTCTTACAGCTAGGTAATACTGAGAATAGTGAGTAATTATAACAAAATGCTTCTTTGGGATACACAGAAAAAATCACTGAACAGAAACAACTTTATTTGCAAAAATGATATCCTAAAGAAACAATACCATGTCAACTAACTATTCAAAACCTAGTAAGAAGGTGGACTTCTAACTATATCCTCTAAGGTGAACTTTAGTATTAGATCAAACATTGGTATGTCAAACCAAATTTTAAAAAAATAATTAACAGAAAAAATTTTAAAGCCTTACAAAGAGGGGCATGATGTGCAAGAACAGTATTTTCTCAAGGGATTATTAACTCCTCTGCATACAAATATTTTTTCCATTATTACACTGACATTCATGGGGATTTACTCGATTTATTAGAGAGGCTGTTATATTCTTCCCCTCTCCTTGTCATTCCTGATATTAAGAATGGAAAAGTGGGCCTCCCCAGTGGCACAGCAGATGGAGCGCAGTGCTGTCCAGAGCCTCTGCAGGGTGGGTTCAATTCCTGGCCAGCCAGGGAGCTACCCACATGGCACAGCAAACCTCTCCTGTCTCACCCACTGCTCCCCTCAGCAGTGTATTTCAGTCATTCTGCCTGTTCTGCTCCCCACTCTGTCTCTGGTGAATCCTCTCACCCCCCACACCTCTGGCCTATACCCCAGTTCTTGTATAAATAAAAATAAATATTTTTAAAAAATGGAAAAGCCCCTTAACTGCATTGGCAGGAAAGTGTGTCTTGATGAAACCATGGCAACCTGCTACTGAACACTAAGTGGACCAGCCCTGAGAGCATGGAGCAAATCAGCGTGGCCCACCCCTAGCCAGGGGGTAAACTCAACATGACAGCTACAAAATATCATCTTACAGCACACTTTTTTGAACCACAACTAGAAGCCCTTTCTTGAGTTAACATGTAATTTATGGTTACAAAGAGAAAGTCAAAAACTATTTTTAACTATTAATAATGTTTCATTTTAAAGGAAATATTCTCTTACGTTCTCATGTGGAACCTGCCTCCTCAGTGTCTTGCTCTGGACTGACTCTTCCTTCCGTTTTTCATTAGCTGAGCTAAGCTTGTTCAAAAAGCCACCATGAAAATTTTCCTTTCCCTGTAATGAGTCCCTGTGGATACACTGCAAGTTACAATCGCTCTCAGGAGATTTCAGAAGCCTCTTGCCCACATTTTGAAAGGAAAAACAGGTGACTAGGTGACTGACCTCACTAATACCATCCTATGTGGGTGCTGCTGACTCCCACCCACCTGCAAGAAAGGGGAAAAAGGAAAAGCATTCATTGATCTGTGCACATGCATGCGCACGCACACACACACACACAAATTCATTCTACCATTTCTCAGAGATCTTTAGGAAATTGCCTTCAAGGTCATTAAATAGTTTGGTCATAATTATGAAATACCTGAAATGATATCATCAAGGAACTAAAACTGTCTCCTGGATCTCAGAAGTGCCAGTTGCAATTCTTTACTCAGTAGGGAGTCATTGAGCCCTGCCAACACCTGAGGTCCAGTGGTGACAAGGCAATCAGGAAATTCATAGGCCAGTATCCTTCCAAAACCCTACATCAGCGTATTCTTATTAGACAATACCCCATTTTTTACATGAAACAAGGAAGTTGGTGCTCTGATGTTAAACACTCAGGCTGAGCCCCACCTGCAGATTCACTAAATTAAACTAATACAAATGAGGCCTGACTTCAGCAACCACGTGCTGGCTAAACAAGAGCAAATCCCAACCACAGGCTTGGAGTCAAGATAACTCTCAGAGACTGTCAATGGAATTAGAAGCAAATCCCAAAATCAGCCCTGGAGTGTCACACTGGGCACAGAGCTTCTAATCTCCACCAGTGAGCCCCTTCGACTTGGCTCACACTCCTTCTGCATCTGATTGAGCTCCAGCCTCTGAGACATACCACTGGTCTAGTGGTTTTGACATTGAAGACTATAGATTTCTGTGATTATATTTTCAAGACCTCTCAACTTTGAAATTCTTTCAAAGTTTCAAAATTCTCTTCTCGCAAAGATAATTAACCTTTTTATCTTAAGCCAATTCTGGATAATCTGCATAGCAACCTAAAACCCAGGCTGCCCTACTCCTGCAGCTATGTTTATGATGATGTTGATGCCCAGGGAAGGCCAAACAGCAATCCAAATGAAGCTGTCCCTTCTGGTTCAATGAGGGAACACAATAGTAGGCGGATTGAACTGTCAGATGATGACAAGTTAGTCTCAACCACTAAAAGTTAAAAAAAAAAAAATCCAACAGCACCTGACCTAGCATGCATTCCTCAGATTATGTATTTTTCATAGCAATTAGCAAAAGTTAATTAACAATAAGTTTAATAATTAAATATGCAACAAGGTATTTTGTACTCTATTTTTTTACGTCATTCTTACGTCTTCCAGAATTGTGTTTTGTGGTGCATGATTTAACCGGCCCATCCAAAATAAGAGATGTGTGGCTAAAATACTCATCACCAAAGACAGAATATAAGGCAGAAGGCATGAAATGACTGAGATGATGGTCCATCATGCCCTAAATCCAAAGACACACACACACACACACACACACACACACACACACACCCCTCCCCCCAGTTATACCAACTATCTGGGAATGTTGACTAATTTACACCACCTGTCACTTCAATGTTGGCTGACTTTTAGGAAGGCAGCTTAGCATAACTATTATGTGCACATTCTCTGAAGTGAAACTGCATGGGTTTGAAGTAAAGCAAAATTCCTAACAGCTCAGTGGCTTGTGTGCCTCAGTTTCTCCTTCATAAGTTAGACGAGGTCAAATGTTTCTGTTATAATGAAATGAGCTAAATAAATATAAAGCACTTAGCATGTTCCTCACACCAATGGGAAGCTTTCCAAGTGTGATTATTACCTAATTCATGCAGTCTTGTTTGAAAATTTGTAAATTCGATTTAGATTTATAGCCCTATATGAGTTATAAATGTAAGGAATATATAACATGTTTCATGTTGTTACAGATTAATAACACTTCAATCAAAATATTGCTTAAGCAACATATATGAGAATTTCTTTTTAAAAGCTGCATGTACTACTCAAATTTTAAAGTCTTTTTCGAATTACTGATTATCCTATACACCCCACAAGTGCAGAATGAAGACATCACACTCTAGTTTCTGGGGAAACAAGGTGTTTTCCCCGTCAAGACAGCACTGATGGGCAGTAACGTGGGATGAAGTGGGTAACTAGGGATTCTTCAGGCAGCTTCATCCTGCACAGCTCCTAAATTAAACCAATTACGGGCCAAGCTACAACCCCTCCAACTGAAGTACGATTCACTGAGGGACCTATACAAGCTTCCAATAGGAAGTTTTATTATGGAAATGAGCAGTCAATCTTCTCCAGCCTCCCAGTTCCCTAGGAGGAAACAGCCCTGGCCAGTACCTTAAGATAGTACCTCATCACTTAAAACTTACATGTCAATTGATTTCATATTTTGAGTCCTCTGACCAGCCTACCTTAGTTCCAACAGGCAACTTGAGACCCATGAAAGAAGAAGGTTCTACTTATTATAAAATCAGCTGATTAAGAGGATAGGAGGCAGTTCCCTGGACAGAAGAGAGAAGGGGAGATAAAATCCAAGACTCTACTCTGGACCTCATAACACATCAAAATCATGTGTAAGCAATATTAATCCGATACTGAAACAGCATTCAGAGAAAAGAAGATTACTGAAAACTAATAAGTAAAATAGCCAGCTAAGAATATAGCTTTTTAGAATATGGCCTGTGGTGGCAGCAAAACCAGAATGAAGACAGAGAAAGAAAGAAGATGGTTTCCACTGTATAAAAACTGCTATGGAAAGACTTACTTCATCCTCCTGGGAAGCCAACAAGCCACTTGAGGTTTTGCAAGAGTAATCTTAGTAAACAACCAAGGTAAACAGAACAAGGCAACAAAAATACAAAATATTAAAATGATTGAATATCCAGAAGATAGCCAACAGCATTTCAAGCTTCAGTCACTTCCAAAACTACTCTTTCTGTAGTTAACAAACCTCCAGAGCAGGACCATTCCACGGCATGGTACTCCTGGCACAGAGAACCTGCAAAACGAGAACACGTACGGAAGACATTGGTCAGGCTGTGGTAGAAAAGGGCTTCCTATTTTCATGGAAAGGCAATTCTCATGGGAAAAAAATCTAACTATGGATAGACTTTTCATCAGTGTTTTATTTTCAATTATATATTACGATGGAGATGGGGCGCCCTATAAACTCTTAGGTGTTTAGTGCTAGAGCACGGACTCTTGAGGCTCACCTGCAAGCCACTACATTTGGGCTCAGGGATAGGTCGTAGGATACAAAGATAACCTGGTGGACAAGAAAGTTCTTTTCCTTCGTGACCTCATAAAGAGTTTATTCCTGGAGTAAAAGCTGCCCATCACTAACTTTTCAGATGCCCACTAAGATGTAAGTCCACAAGGCAATGGAGCTTATCTGTTCTGTTTACTGCTACATCCCTTTGCAACTGGAACAGCACTTGGAACATGACAAGAGTTCAGTAAATGAATGGCAAGAGTTCAGTTTACTGAATGAATGAATGAATGCACCCATCCATCCATCTATCCATCCCTCCATCCATCCATCCAAAACAACTTCCTTCAATTGTTTTAGAATGCTCCAAGATCCAGACTCCAAAAAAAAATTGTGACTCTTCTAACTTTCTTGTTTAGTTTCCTTGAAAAATCATCACAAACTGGATGTTAAAGCATTTTGAAATGTTGCTGAATGGAGACTGCGCTTACCTAATAACTGGTTAAATTTTCTCTCACCATTCTAGCTTTCTAAGGTCCAGAGGGAACTGCTCTCCCCTAATTTCAGTTTCTTCATCTGTAATGTGAAAATAATGCTCTCTTTCTTCCCCCACCTAGAGGATTGCTGTGAGGATTAAAATGAGTGATATTCAAAAGTATTTAGGTCAAAGCTTGACACAAGCTAGCACTGAATGAATAGCTGCATCTTTAATTAGGGTTATTCCAGACTCACAACCTCAGCTTCATTTTGGGTGACTCAGGGAACTCCTGTCCCCTGTCTGTAATTGTGAGTTTTCTGTGTTTCATGGGCTGTGTGTGCAAAACACTATATTGGGCACATTTTGCTAACAAAAATGAGAAGACACGCACTCTAAAGGAATTTACAATGGTGTATGGATCTGCCTTTGGCTACTTTCTCTCCCTCTTAACTACATTTAACTATAAAAATGTTCAAAGATATTAAAGAGTTGAAAGAATTATACAATGGACACTATGTACCAATTGCTAGGATTTTTTGGCTGCTTTTTCACAGATCTATCTATCCTTTCATCGATATATGTGATTGTTTTATACATTTCAAAATAGGTCATAAACATCATCAGCTCATTTCACCTTATATGCTTTCACATATATATACCATATATACCACTCACAAGAATTCAATATTTGTCTACAGTTTTTAGGGTAAAATGTACATACTGTGAAGTACTCAAATTCTAAGTTTACTGTTTGATCAGTTTTAATAATCACACTTATATAAAATTCTTAAAACTTTCTAAAAACTGTTACACATTAACACCCTACAATAAATAAGCTATCAATAAGTTATCATGTCATTAACATCTAAGCTCGTTGAGAACAAGAATTCCTAAAAACAAAAATTAGGTTGCTTTGCCATTTACAGGTTTACCAATATATTTTATTGTTTCAAAGAAAAGAATATTATAATGTCATATCCTGAAATTCTAACTCTTAATTGTCATCAATACACAAATATACTTCTCCAGTTCAGGAGAGAAGTCTTTGGAGACTACTATAAAGCTAATGAAAGATTCACAGCAATGAAAAGAAAATAATCATATGTTTCAAGATTTTTTAATCTAAATTATCAAAAAGATGGTCCCCTAAATATGCGATCTCTATGCCCAATCTGTATGGGCATGTGTGTGTGTGTATGTGTGTATACATATATATATATATATAATCTGTATATAATATATACATATATAATATACATAAGATAATATATATATTTTATATATGGGCATATATATAATCTCTATGCCCAAACTGTCTCACAATGGTACATTCCAGTGTAACCAGAGGAACCTTAAAAATGGAGCCTAGCATGACCCTCAGGAGCTGGATGAAGGTCTGTAACAACCCAAAAACCACATGCAAAATGGTCAAGGGACCAAATGCACATCTGGTGAAGTTTTAATATGTCAAATATTATAAAAATGTAAAACCTACATCCTAAAAGCAAGTTTAGTGATACACTAGAGGTGAGCTCAATAGCAGAAAACATAGAAAATAAAATGACCGAGTCTAAAACATTTAGTCATCCTTTTGATAAGCAATAAGCCATATTAACTTGCATTTTACTTCTTTCCTTTACTACACTTACCATTGGCTATAGGTATGTGGTTGTAAAGAAGTACTACTATTAGTATTAACAATTATATAAGTAAGCAGGACAGCTATTATTACTTCCTTTTTATAGATGAGGCTACTGAGGTTCAAAAGGCTAAATCACTAGTTTGCATAGCTAGTACAAAGTGGAAATTAGACTTCTGGTCTTCTGAATCTATATCCAAATTTTTTTCCATAACATGACATCAGTGAATCTATTACAGAAACTAAAGAAGTACAAGTAGTGTGGAAGGAACCAGGCTATTGAGAGTTGATCTGGCACAGCTAAGCCCAGGAGCTGTTAAAGAAAGAGGACACCTTTATGAAGCATCAGGGACTGTGCCTCTGTTTCCACTGAGATTCCCCTTTGACTATCATTCATTCAGAAATGTTCTCAAGGCACTTGATGAGGAGTTTCCTGGCACCTTCTATTGTTGTCCTTTTCAACTGAATCATGACCAGAACTCTGTTCCCCATCTCCCAGCTTTATTTCTTTCCTGTTTCCGAGGAGGTATCTTAATCCTGGTTAAGACATCAGAAGTGTTTGCAGAATAATGTGTTTTCTGGGATTTTTTTCCTAAAATGTATAACACCTAACAAGAAAGTTTAAGAAACCTCCCAGAGCAATGCTGGAGGCAGGTTAAGAAGAATGAATACAGTTACCACAGTGCCACAACGTGTCTGACATTAGCGGTGGGTCACTAAGTCCAGCTACTGAGATCTCACCCCTGGCTTTCCCGTTTACAAGGTCTATGATCCTGGGCAAGCCATTTAGCCTATCTAGACCTAGGTTTCTTCATGGAAAAATGATAGAAAAAAATCATTGTAGCTACCTCATTAGGCTATTACTAGTATTAAAGGAATGAATATTTGCGGAGCACTTAGAACAATGTCCCATACATAGCAGATGCTGTGTGTCTGTGTGTGTGTGTGTTTATAATAAAATTTACTTAACAGGATCTCTGGAGTCTATTCAAAATGTACATGATTATTTAAGTCAGTAATTATCTTTTTATTTTTAGCTACTTCAAGGGATAGAAGCAAGAGGAGAGTCAGTTCCCCAGCTGAGAGCTCCATTCCCACCAGATAAGGAAAAGGTAGGACAAAGGGAGGGAGAAGAAAAAGGAGATGCAATAAAGATTCTTTTAAAAGCAAAGTACAAAAAAATGAAATTATAAAATAAAAGCAAAGTACCATTAATCCTTGAACACGGGTATTAACTTCACAGGTTCACTTACATGTGGATTTCCTCATGAACAGATGGCATAAACCCTTGGTATAGATAAATACCAGTATGGCACCACAAAATATCTTCCCTTCCTTGTGATTTCCATAATAAATTTTCTTTGCTATAGCTTACATTATTGTAAGAGTACAGTATACAGGGCATGTGACACAAAATATGTGTTAATCGACTGTTTTATATTATCATTAAGGCTTCTGGTCAACAGAAGCTATTAGTAGTTAAGTTTTGGAGAAGAACAAAGTTATACACTGATTTTCAACTGCATGGGGTAGGGAGGAGGTGCAATGTCCCTAACCCCATGTTGCTCGAGTCAACTGCATATTCCCATTACCAGAAATAACTTCCAGACATGAGATGAAAGCATACCTGGTACTGTGTATAGGAGAATCTGGTTAAGTATCCATGGATCAGTGCCTGGAGAAAGCTGAGCATTAGTCAGGTGGGAAGTATAGGAGATTGGATTAGAGACCTAACTCCCAGTGCTATAATCTCAAAGGACATCATCTGTAGTGAGTAAAATAGAACCTCGGCAGCCTCCCTCATCCATAGAAAAAGCAGGTAGTCATTTTCTATTTGACCATTTTTGTCTTGTTTCTGGGTGCATGAGTAGGGGTGGGGACAATCTTTTACTGAGAATTTTTAACTGCAAGGCTCACCATCAAATTGGTTTGGATCTGAAATTCACAATTTTTATGTAACAGAGCCAAACCCCTAACATGAAAATTTCATTTAAAGAGTTTACTGGCCCAAGCAACTTAACTCAGATGTCAAGGACTTTCCACAAATAAAGTTATAAAGAATCAGACCTTATAATCAAAAATCAGCAGTCACAGTAAGTCATCTTAAGTGAGAAACAGTCAAATGGTAAGTCACAGAAGCAGACCCCCAAAAGCACTTTGACTGTTGCTATTAGCATATAAAATGTTTAAATTGGCATGCTTAATATTACAAAGAAATAAAAGAATGAAAATATGATGAAAAACAAAAGCCTGTCAAAGTTAACTAGATAGGGTCTGAAAAAAAGATAAAATAGAATTTCTAGAAATGAAACTCAATGCATAGATTAAAGACCACGGTAGATATGGTTGATGAGAGAATTAATTAGGTGGAATTTCAATCTCAAGGAACTATTCAGAATAGAGAGGAGAAAAAATAGGGTGAGAAAATGAGAAGACACAATATAAAATCTAGAAGGAGACAACTGAGAGAATGGGGCGGGACAATATTCAAGAGATAATGGCTGACACATTTTTTTTAATACTGATAAAAAGATTCCAATCCTCAAATGAAGAAACCCACGTAGGATAAACGATAAGAAATAACACTTAGATACATATATCTGAAACTGCTAAACACCAGAAGAGGAAAGAGATCATAAACATATTAGAAAAGACATTATCTACCAAAAACTTCTAATTCAACTAGTAGTTAATTTCTTGCAGAATAATGAACCCAGAAACCTTTGATATATCTTCAAAAAGCTGAAAGGAAATCCAGAAACAATATATGGTCATCAGATCTGATGCATTATAGAATGACTTTAACAGACATCACAATTTTCATAAACATCCTTATTTGTTGGTAAAGAGCTAATACACTGAGTTCCAGACCCTGCCCAGGCACACATTCACCCAGCCCCTTTTCTTGGATATCCCTTCAATATCCTACCACCAATAACCCTTTTCTTGCATATTCCCTGATATCGCAACTAAACATCAATGTGTGGCCTAACAGTGATCCTCTAAGACCAAACACCCCCACTCACTTTCCCTGTGCCTTCACCCTTCCCAGGGAAGCCACCAGTCCTCTCACCCACCAACCAGTCTCCTCAGCTCCAACTAGTCAGTTCCTATCCTCACATTTCCTCCTGTCCACAGCAAACCTACAGCCCTTTAGGGGAAATGCCACCCTCTGTAACAATGCTGGAACCCAAGCAATTGCCCAGAGCCTCACCATTTCCCCCAGGCTGTGGCTGCCCACCACTAACAAGCTCTCCCTCAGAGATGCCCATCTGTGGCCACTGGGGGGAGCTGCAGCCCATGTGGATTTTCCCTCTGAGAATGCTGGAGAGGGATAGAAGGAAGGAGGGGAAGGGGAGGTATTAGGGGCCTGACACTGGTCAGACAGCTCAAGCTTGCTGGCACAGCCGGCAATACCCTGGCAGGAGTCTTTGATGATTGTTGATCCAGCCTATAAATTAAATCAGTAGTTACAATCTCCCCACAAAGAATACATAAGACCTACCTTAGAAATAAACTTTCCTGAATACTCAAGGAACAGATAATTCTAAGCTTATCCTAGGTTCTTTCAAAGAAAGGACAACAGGGAAGACTTGCAGTTCATTTTATGAGACTTATATAGACTTCATACCAAAACCAGACATGAGCATTATCAGAAAGTTATTTAGGAGAATAGATGCAAAAAAAAAAACTCAAATAAAACATAAGCACACCAAATGCAAGAAAGATAGAAAAATGATAATGCATTGTGATGAAGCTGTATTATTAAAGAGTGCAAAATTGGATCAACATTTTAAAAATCTGATAATGAATTCATCACAACAGATTCCAAAACAAAACCTCATATGATAGGTGCATATATTAATAGATGCAGACCTCCAATAAAATTCACTAACAGTTACGATTTTAAAAATTAAAAATCTTGGGGCCTCCCTGGTGGTGCCACAGCCTCTGCAGCACGGGTTTGATCCCGGCCGGCTGGCAAGAATCCCACACGGTGAAGCAGACCTCTCCTGTCTCGCCCGCTGCTCTCCTCAGCAGTGTATTTCAGTCAGTCTGCCTGTTCTGTTCCCTGCTCTGTCTCTGGTGAATCCTCTCACCTTCCCACGCATCTGGCCTATACCCCGGTTCTTGTATAAAAATAAATAATTTTTTTTAAAATTAGCCTAGTCCTGTATTTAAATAAATAAAAATTAAAAATCTTTCAGAAAACTAGGACTAAAAGGGAACTTCCTACTTTCACCAAGTATCTATAAAAAACCCTATGGCAAATATTCTGCTTAATAATAATAAATTAAATGATGTATCATAAAAGCAGGAACCAGCAAAAAATGGTCACTATTACTACTTTCTATTCATTATATTGAAGGTCTTTGCATTATAGACCAAAAAAAGAAATTCAAATTGAAAGGACTAGAAAAATTTAAAAAATATTTTTATTTTCTGATATGCTTACTCAAATTCAAAGGGATTTAGGGGCTTCCCTGGTGGCGCAAGGGGTTAAGTCTCAGCACCATGAAGCCATCAGCAGCCACTGCAATATGAGTTCGATTCCTGGCCAGGGAGCTAACCCAGATGGTGCAGCAGACCTCTCCTGTCTCACCTGCTGCTCCCCTAAGCAGTGTATTTCAGTCAATCTGCCTGTTTTGCTCCCCACTCTGTCTCTGGTGAATCCTCTCACTTCCCCACACCTCTGGCCTACACTCTAGCTCTTGTATGCATCAATAAATCTTTTTTTTTTAAAGAAATTAAAAGGGATTTATACACAAAATGCTAGAACAAGAGAATTTAGGAAATCTACGGGATATAAGATTTGAGATATAAGATATGAAACTATTTACCTTTGCAGTCAGTCACTAACATAAGTCTCTATTTCTGATAATGGCATATAAGGTTAAATTGTACTAACCTTCATACTTAGGATAACTAAAAAATTGTACAAAATATAATGTTCTCCTCACTTGACATCAATAAAATAGTAAAGTATTCTGGGAAAAGAAAGGATAATGACAAGCCATAAAAGTCAGCAGGTAAGGAATTCAAAAAGTTTGGAAATGAAAGAATGGTGAAGGGGTGTGGAAGTTAGAGTGGTAGAATAATATCAGCAAAGTAGACTTTGAGGCATAAAAAAAAGGCTTTTAGACATAGAGACACTTTGTAATATAAAATGTTTATTTTACTAGGAAAAAATGAAGGCTAAATAAAAATGTCTTCACAATTGGCCATAAATAGAATATCCACAAAGTATTTCCACTGCATGATTCCATTCAGGTGATTCTAAACCAGATCATTTGTCAATCCTTACAGAAGTGGCAAAACTATGAGAAGAATAAGGGAAGGAGGGAAGGAGAAATACTATCATAAAACTCAGAATGATGATTATGTCTCAGGTAATAATGATTATGTCTCTTGTGGACAGAGAGGGTCATGCAGCAAGTTTAAAAACAATATTCCACTTCTTGACCTGAGAAGTATTACATAGGTGTCTACAATTCATTAAGCTGTGCAAGTTTTATTATGTGCTTTATGTAATAAAAAAGATGTTTAAAAGATAGCAATTATAATAATTGTAAGATTTTCTGCAGAAAATTATAAATCTTTATAGAAAGATATGCATTGAAAAGACCTAAATATGCAGGAAAACATGGATAGGAAGACTTAATTTTGTGAAGCTATCAATTCCACCCAAATTAGAATATAGAGTCACAAATCAAAATCAGAACATGTATTTTTATATAAGAAGCTGATTTTGTAATTTATGTGAAAGAAGAGTAACGAACAAATCAAGGTTCAAATAGAGAAGCAGAACAATATATAAAGAGAAAGAGAGGAGGGCAGGAAGAAGGGAAGGAGGAAGAAGAAAGAGACAGCAAGAAAGGGACAGAGGCAGAGATGGGCAGATTTATTATAAGAAGACGGCTTACGTGGTTGCTGGATTGACTAGTAACTCCATAGAGAAGACCATAGTAAGCATGATGGAACTCCAAATGACTGGCCAAAGGTCTCATCCACAGGTGGCATTTCTTTTTCCTCCTGGGGAAATCTCAATTTTGCATTTAAGGCTTTCCAACAGATGCATTCAGGCCACCCAGAAAATACAGGTTAATCTTCCTTGTTTAAAATCAACTGATTAGGGACTTTAATTACATCTGCAACATGACTTCATAGCAACACCTAGATTAGTGCTTGTTCATGGAGCTGGGACTATAGTTAAGCTAAGTTGACAGATTGAAAACTCATCACAAATAGACAAGATTTATTGCAGAAACAGGTAGACTTGACCTTCCAGATATCAAAACTTGTGATGACACTCTATTAACTAGAACTGTGTGGCAGCTAGTAGCATGGGGTGGTGCTGGAACAGAAGAGAGAGCTAATAAGCAGCCCACATATACAGTGATACCTGAAAAATAATCCAGCTAGCATTTCAGATCCGTGAGGAAAACATAACTTATTCAGCAAATAGTGCTGGGAGAACTAATTATCTACATAGAAAATAGTGAAAATAGATCCCTACTCATACTAACCATACACAAATACACAAGAGTGAAGGAAGGGGAAGATTTAGGACAATCCTTTCTCCTCAACATGGGAAATTGCCGAGTTCTGTTTCTCTTAAAATCCAATGAAGGAAGAATGTCAGCTGTGTTGTGAGGCAGCTATGCTTATAATAAAAAGAACCCTGATTGATAAAATGTATTTATCTTGGAAGACTATGAATGAAGCATAAATATCTGGTAGGAAGCTTCCCTGAAGCCATGTAGCTTTTAAGTAGGCACTTCCTGTGCCAGGACCTGAAAGCTATGCCGATAGTTAGAAGAGTTATAGTTGATTTCGGAGCTTGGAGTTTCAGTATGGTGCCCTTCCCTAAAGAGGGCACGGGCATGCCTGCTGGGCTCCCACTGAAGGGGCCATCAGTGTGCACTGCTGGCATGAGGTGCTTCCCATCCTGATTCAAGGCCTAATCAGATACGAAATATCCAACCAGTCAAGCATAATGTGCTCACACATATGCATATACTCCACGTGGGTTAAGAAATTAAAATGTTAAAGGCAACATTTTTAAATATGTAGAAGAGAATCAATTTCTCAATTCAAACAAAAAGAAAAATATTGGTATATTTGACATTTCATTTTTTTTGAAACTTCTATTCATGCTACTCAAAGATCCCACAAAGAGTTAAATGACAAGACAAACTTGGGGGCAACATCTGCAGTACACTTAACAGAAGATTTCAAATGAAGAGCAAAGAAAAATAAACTTTATAAAGCAGGGGAAAGATTGGAATAGGGATTTCACAGCTAATGAAAAAAAAGTACTTGTAATTCCTGAAATGATGTCCAGTCCTACTAGGTCAGAAATTGTATTAGCCAGGACTATGCAAATTAAATAACAGATTTTATATCACGCCACCAGGTTTTTAAAACTGTTAAGCTTGGTTACCAAAGTTAACCAAGGTAGTAGCAGTGAAACTCTTGTACATTGATGGTGGGATTATAAATTGAAAAAATTTCTTTGGAAAATATTGTGGTGTCACTAGTAAATTTGGATGTGTATATACTGTACCATTTAGTAATCCTTTTATAAGCATTATAACCAAAAAGAAACTATGGTGGATGAACTAGAGAAGTTACATTCAAGAAAGACAATAATAGCAGTATACATAATAGAAAAAATGTCAGTCTTTTTTATTTATTTTTGTGTAGAAGAACTAGGGTATACCAGAGGTGAGGGGGCTAAGAGGATTCACCAGAGACAAAGTGGGGAGCAGAACAGGCAGATCTACTGAAATACACTGCTCAGGGTGTAGTTGCTGAGGGACTTGCTAATTGCATAGCAGGGGGGGAGATAGGCAAGGTCAGCTGCACCATGTGTGGGTTAGCTCCCTGGCAGGGATCAAATCCAGGCCACAGCAGTGACAGTGTTGAGACTTAACCCTTAGGCCACCAGGGAGGTCCTCCAAAATACCAATCTTGATGTCAATCAGGCATAGAACTAATATATCTCTTTTGATATAGTCATACCATGGCACATCACACAGTGGTGAAAAGGAAGGACAGTCACACATAATACCAACAACAAATGTGAAAGAGCAAGGAACCAAGGAACACTGATCATGGTTCCATTTACAGGCAAAACAATATATTGACAGTGACACATGCGAGTGTGGCAAAATTTGAAAAGGAAACAAAGGATTAATAAAACAAAAATTCTGGATGGGGAGTGCCTCTGGAGCACAGGGAGGGAAAGGATGCACAGACAGGACGCCAAGATAATGGCAATGTTCTGTTTCTTAGGCTGGATGGTATGTGGTTGTCCTTTTAATTCTATTATTCTTCTTTTGAATATACATCCCTGGGCCTCCCCTGGTGGCACAGGCAATTGAGCACCGCACTGTGAGGCTGTCCGCAGACTCTGCAGCGCCTGTTTGATCCCCTGCCACATGGTGTGGCAGACCTCTCCTGTCTCGCCTGCTGCTCCTCTCAGTTGTGTATTTCGTCAGTCTGCCTGTTCTGTTCCCCACTCTGTCTCTGGTGAATCCTTTTACCCTCCCACAAATCTGGTCTGTACCCTGGTTCTTGTATAAATCAATAAATAAATCTTTAAAAAAAATACATATATACATCCCTATAAACTCTGCATGCAGTATATATTAATGGATACAAACATCATTTTAGATGTAAAGTTTTTGCTTTATAAAGAACAGAGGTTGGGCTGTCCGGCACCCTGCTGGAGAGGGGACACGCCTCCCACTGCGTTTGCTGGGTGTGGTGGCCCCATGTAGTACAAATAAGCAGCTTTTCATGAAGTCAGTCCTTCCTGGCTCACAAACAGCCCTCTAATATGAAGACCTCAGTCCCTGAAACCAAGGGACTTGATAATTCCATAGCAACAGGAGTAATTATTCCACACACACCTTGTTATGAAAGGAAGCCATTCTGCAAATGATTTGTGGCAAAACAAAGATGACGCCATGGACACTGACATCACTGTCATCCCCAACACCTGTGGAGCCCAGCTCAGCTGTGTTATTCCAGATTGCTACTTTTCTTCCATTTGGCTCCTTTCAGCAGCTCAGCTAAAGCTAATTCTGAAGCTATGTTATCCTCTGCGGCATTTTAGCTTTAAAAGGATTTCAAATCAAGATTCGGGGTTTCCCACTATGCAGAAGTAGAGCATTCAGTTGAAACCTCTCATAAACTGAAAAGGCATAAAGAAGCAATTACCTTTAGCTTATATGGTAATTTCTTGAGCATTTAAGACCCCCAAAATAACCTACCAACTCATACTAAATAACACATAAAACCTAAAATAACACTTACATACAGTAAAAGCAGGAGTGCTGTGACCAGTACGCACCAGGTATAAAGAGGATGCTGGAGAAGCAGCTGGGCGGGTCCCCCTTGCTGGTCAGAGTGCCTGCTGCTTCTAGAAGGAATGTGCAAATCAACTGCAGGTGCTTGTTCACTTCCCCATTATCATGAAGCAAAATCCCATCAGATGTTTTCCAGTTATTTAAAACAGCTGCTAAGGTAGGTCTTTCATAAAAGTAAACTGACATCTGTAGCGGCAGGAAGGGCACAGAGCAGGATCTCTATGATCCAAGCAGTCGGGTAAAGGAGAGTCCTGTAGCCTTCGGTTGCTTTTCAGGCTTTTATTGAGCTTTTACCAGGTACATGGCAGGCAGAAGTGGGGGGAGGGAGGCCAGGAAGCTGGCACGCCTCCCAGTCCCCAGCAAATCTTCTCTGTTCCTGGGTTCTCTGGTGTTCTCTCGTGGTCTCTGCTTCTCTGCTGGTTCTGCTCTCATTCTGCTGTTGCTCTTTCTCATTCTCTAGTTCTGCTCTCCTGGCCTCCACGTGATGCCGTCCTTATAAACCCAGTCTCTCAGCCCAGGTGTGCCCACCTATGCATGCCCACATCATACTTCAAGTGCCCGCTATCAGGCATGCACGTAGGACCACAGGGATCCATCATTCATGCTAATGGCGAGAGGGTGGAAAAGCCTCATAATTTTTCACTTACCCTCCACATAATTTGTGAAAACCGGGGGATACTTGTTCTTTGGCAGGGAGATCAAGAAAGTTAAAGCCAACCTCCTCAGGAGATTTTAATTTTAACTAGAGTATCTCCTGTATTTCCACAGGATCCTCACAAATGAAGAGAGTCCCCGTGATTCTGTTTGCTTTCTCTCCAAAGGGCTGCAGAGAAGGAGTGGAAAAGAATGTAAATTCCTAACCCCACATATAGCTCAAGTGTGAAAGTGTATACTCATGAGACATTATTAAAGAGTGTGAAAACACAATTAACGAGAATAGAGAGTCAGCTCACAACATCTAAGTGCTATTTTTTCATTTTAGCAAGTAAACCTTATTCCCTTTACATCCTCAGTTCCAAAGCACATCATTTGTTTTTCTTTCTATCCTTTGATTTGGATAAAAATCACTAGGAATAATACATATTTTCACAATCTTTGCAAGTTAAAAACGTAGGCAGGAAAATTTTAACAGGCCTGACACGGGGAAATACAAGCATAAAACAGTTTTTGTCTCCAACTTCTCCCAGGCCCTCCATGGCAATTCAGGCTGTCCCTGTGATGTTTTTCGTCATTCATAGCTAATGTAAATATCCTCACTGTAGAAATATGAAGCTCACACCCTTATCAGAGTCCAAACAGGCACTCAAAGTGCTGATGGACCTACTCCCCTTCCTCTAGCAGGCCTTGTCCAGGCCAGGCCAGGCTGGCAGAAGAAATTACAGGTCAGTTGGTTTCCTCCTGTGCCCCTGGCCTTTCTCTTTCTCATCTGCCAACTCACTCACCTGTATTAGACCAACCTCTCCAACTCCTCCAGTGTTGCAGACCCACAAGACGAGGGGGTAAAGGGGAAGGAAATTGTACCCCGACTGGCACTACTATACACTGATTTCATGCGCTCCAGGCATGGCAATCTATACAGAGCGGCTCTCGTGAGTGTGTTGACAAGCCCCTTGTCAGTATCAGCCTTCATCCTACAGTTCCTTTGACCCAGGATAAGCATCTCTATGCCAGCAGGTTGCTGGAAACTCCTAGGAATCCAGTGGCATCTTCAACTTCTCTCTGCTGAGCTATCTTGAAGCCCCCAGAGAGCCCCTTGTCAAGACCTGAGGTGAGTCCATACCGCATCTCTCACCTGGATTGAATTCAGGAGAAACTCCAGAGTTTCATGACAAACTCTGGAGGTCTGGCCCAAGCCAGACCTTTGCTGCCCAGCTGGTCTCTGGACCATTTCTCGGGGGAGAGTCTGTCTTAACCCACTCTGACCCCAGAACCCTAAGAGGCATTTATCTAGCACTCTGGGCTAGAAGTTATGACTGACTCCCCTCCAGGACCTGAAGAGAGGAGCAATTACCTCTCACCCCCAACTCTGGTCCTCCCCCCTAGCCCCACGTGCTCTCAGGAACAGGAGTAGACTCACCGTGCACACCATCCCTTTCTACACATCCTCCTGATTCTTGGATCTCCCAAAATTTTGCACCCTCCATGCAGGAAAAAGGTTTAGAAATCATCAGTCCAGCCCTGAACTATTAGCTTTTCATAAGTCCTACAAAAGAGCCAGCTTTCTTTCACAACTCACTTTCATATTGACCTTAGGACCTCAAACAAGAGTTTCACTGAATATCCCATTCACCAGGTGAAGAGAGAGGAGATTAGACTTTTGTGTAGGGTAACTGGGAAAAATATGTAAGAAAAATAATGACAAAGCGAGAGAATCCAAGCAGGAGGTGTCAACAGCAGTGCTTCAAGGAAGAGCTTTGCAGAAGTCCAGGCAAAACTGAGCCAACACACGGGCAAAGATCTTGCACTGGAGATACAGGTAGGAGTTGGTTGATTCGAAGGGATGGGATTACACAACAGGTGAGATGGGGAAATGTATAAAGAAAATATGAATAGTTATACTTGAGCAATATACTTAGTCTGTGGTCCTCCCTTTTCTCATTTCTAAATGAAGGGCTCTATTCTGCTCCCTTGATTTTATGTTATATGTTTCGTAGATAAAGAGATCTATTTGATTACTGGTACGATGGAAGAGGAGTGAGTTATTCACTCAGTCAAGCCTTTTCAGAGGCTGCTCTATGCTAGCTGCTGGAGGAATAAAAATCATCAATATGCAGTCCCTGCTCACAGTGGTTCATTTGTTAGTGGGGTGAGAGGCCTTAAAGGCTTTCTCAAAAAGGAGCCCTGGGCCCAGGTTGTAACAGATGACCAGGATGTACCAGGGGACCATGTCAGGAAGGTCATTCCTCCAGAGGAAGCTGTATAAGCAATGACCTCTGGGAAGGTCACTGGTGTCTGTAGCAGAAGCTACAGGGATAGGGTCAGGGGCATCACTGTCTCTTACACAACTCTCAGAAATTCACCCTGTGCAGTGAGGAATGCGGTGCATTTTGAGGGGAAGAAAGGGAATACGTGCTTTTGAAAAATTCATTTTGGTGGCAGACTGGAGTCTGGAAACTGGGTTTCAAGATTGGAAACAGGAATGTCAAAAGAAGACTTGCCAGCTAGGGCAAGAGTAGAGCCAAGTGAAGAATTTAAAAACTGCTTGGGGAGTTAATCTATAGTGAAGGTTGCTTTAATTAGGATACGAGCTACGATGCTCTAACAAGAAATCCCAAAATGTGGTGACTTAATTAATACAGACGTTTCAACTTGTCACACAGTACAATAAACACAGGTGGGTGGTCTCCAGCAGGGGTCAGCAGACAACAGCCTGGGGCCAGGTCCTGGACTGCTGCCTATTTTGTAGGTAAAGTTTTATCAAAGCTCAGTCTTACCTAGTAATTCTTCATTGTCCATATCTGCTTGCCCTCTGCAATAGCCAGGCAAAGCTGAAGAGCTACAACAGAGACTGCAAGGCCAAAGAAGCCTAAAATACTATCTGACCCTTTACTACCTAGTCAACCTCTGGTCTAGAGTAAACAGATGCATCTAAGCCTAAGGTCATCCAGGCACTGGAGTAGGGTGGGGAGTGGGGTCAACAGGGACTCTACAGTGGAATTATGGTCACCTTTTCCCATAGAAACAGGCAGAAGAGAACCTGAGCTTACTCTCAGCCAGCCAGCCTCTGCGTTAAGCCAGGAAATGCAATCTCTGATAACTGGGCCATGGGTCCAACCGAAACTCATTACTATGTCATTGCATCTGGTCTCCTATGTACATAACGCACCTTCAGTCCAGGCTGATGGGGATGGTAAGCTGAATTCTGATTTTCAGGGATGCCCTGAAATGTGAGATAAATACTAAGATGTAGATAGCTAGCTAGCTAGCTAGATAAACATCTTAGAAGCACTGTCAGCCTGGGTTGACGTTGTATTTTTCCAGGGTTGATTTGCATCTGTTTCTTCCAATTATCTAGAAGCATTTCCAACATCCTATCACTTCACATTTTCTGCTTGAGATAGTTTTTAAAGCTCAGTATGAATTCAGACCATGATGCAGTTCTCAAGTGAAACTCCCTCCTTCCTACCTGCACCAGCACAGGGCAGGACGCACTTGCTTCCAACCCCTCTACAGTGAGGTATACTTCTCGCCTCCCCTCCACCAGGGGCAGCCCTGTGATGTCCCACCTTTGTGGGGTTCCTATCATCTCCCCATTTTTGCATCCCAAGAGATGCAGTCCCAAATAGTCAAGTACTTCAAATCCCACATAATTCAAGTTTGGTTTTCCATAGAAATATATTCTAACAAGGGAGATGTGTTCCCAGAGAGTCAGACACATGGGCCCATCAGCACAAGGCCCCCTTAGGGTGAGACTGCTATTAGAACCCCATTGCCAGCATCCTTCCATTATTCTCCTCAACTACAACAGCAATCAACTTTCTTCACAATATCGTCTCCCATCTTCTGTTCCCCATTTTGATTTCAAGGTAATAGCACATAATAAATATTTGCATAACTTGGGGTTAAGAGTAAAAAAGAAAGAAAGAAAAAAGATGTGATGCTTTTCTCACCAGAAAATTCCTTGCAGAAGATCTGGTGCTCTGAAGTCACTAACAGCGGTTCACATGACTGTGAGCAGAAGAGCAGCTATTTCTGTTTGCAAGATAACTTCTGCCCTAAAATGAAAATAGCACAAATCTAATCTACAATTTACTCTGCAAGCAAGCTTGATTGAATGGGCTGAGGGATGATCACACAATTTTTTGTGTGCATAAAGTAAGAAATTTGTATGGCATTATTTGAAATATACATAAAATGTAATCACATTTATTTGATAAAAATGAAAGGAGCCAATCTTTTAAAGCTGTTTAGTCAAGTAAAAAGGATCATTTCTTTATTTCTCTTCACCTGTCTCTAGCTTAATACACACATTGACTTTATATTTTCTTAAAATGATGATGGATAACAGAGACTGCGAAAGAAAGAAATGTGTTATCAAGCAATATTTGCCATTTTGTAAAATCACTTTTTAAATATTTTCTAGGAAAAAGTAAAATAATCTGTCTTCTTCCATCCTGATTAACTAAAACTGTTACTAACATAATTTATCATTATGGTTGGATCCTGATTTAAGAGGTGAGCTACTGGGTCTCCCTGGTGGCGCAGCGGTTGAGCGCTGGGTTGCGAAGCTGCCCGCAGCCTCTGCAGCACCGGTTCGATCCCCGGTTGCTCCCCGGCCACCGGAGGAGGGTCCCACAAGGCGCGCAGACCTCTCCTGCCGCCCGCTGCTCCCCTCAGCAGTGTACTTCGGTCCTTCTGCCTGCTCTGCTCCCCACTCTGGCTCTGGTGAATTCTCTCACCCTCCCGCGCTTCTGACTATACCCAGTGCTTGTATAAATAAATCTTTAAAAAAAAAAAAAAAAAGAGGTGAGCTACTGTCTCTTCTTCTATTGACAATAAAGCCAGATGATTCCTTCTGAGTATAAGCTGGGTTCTTGATTGGTTTTTTGGTTTAGTTTTGCTCTTAGTTTGTCCTAGATCAGTCTCTGGCCCACGCATTTAAAACTAATTATCAGTCTCACCTGACCTTGACCTAGGGTCAGTCTCTGGGGCCTGAACCTGGGCCAGCATCACCTGCAGGGACAGAGCGTTTAGAGTGGAGTCAGGCTGGGGGTATGCAAGGTGAGGAGGGTAATGGGACCATGTAGGGAACACCCACATATGAAGAACAGATGGTGGAAGGTAGAACACTGAGGAGTATCAGAAACTACAGAGACCAAGAAGGATCAGAGGAAAAGGAAGGAGAATGTTGGTGAAAGCAAAGGCCTCAAGGTTCAAACTGCACCACCTAACCAGATAGTGAGTCATGAAATCAGTTAGTGTTTGTGACCAGCTCTGTAAAAGAATGAACCTGGAAATATCAGAGTTCTTTGCCAAGTTAAGGGCCAGCTCTGCAGTGGGAAACTAACTGCAACTGTGTATATGTAGGGTCACTACATAAATGTTCCTTCTTAAGTCATGCTGCAGTCAAAAAAAGTTGGAAGCGCTCTAAGGACGAGGTTCCAAGAAGGGCGCTGTTTACAAAGGCAAAAGCAACAGTCTAGAAGCAAGAGCTGAATCAAAATAGCCATCGGGGTGTTAGAGGATGTTGTGGTGGTAATCATTTTGAAATATAAAGATATCAGATGAACAGGTTATACACCTTCAACTTACCCAATGTTCTATGTCAATTATATCTCAACAAAGTGGTGGGGGGCGCATTTAGGAGGAAGACCACCATCTGCAGCAACATGGAGGGCTGGTGGTCCGGCCAGAGTAGTTTCCAGTATGCTGAGGAAAAGTGCCCCCAGTAGGTCAAGGTAGAGAGATGTGTGGGAATTTACAAGGTGGAGAGGACAAAAACATGCCTCTTGTTCAAAGGTTAGTCGAGAGAAAAGGGGGAAGTCATGAGGAAGGGAAAGTGGGATCAAGTTTTATTGTTTATTTTGGGTGGAATTTAAACAAATGTATAGCAGTGGCTGAAGATACGGGGAAAGTGGGCAACTGATGGAGTGGCTGTGAGCAGGCCCTGGGGTCTGGGAAAGGACAGAGGGATCCCAGCAGAGTCGCGCTAGGTGAGGGATGGAAGCAAGACCGTCTCATGGGAATTAAATTCCTCCATAAAATGAGGCCGATCTTCAGATGGAATCTAAATGTACTACCTCACCATTTTTTAAACATGGCAGCTCTTACGACAGAATCTAAGTGATTTCAATTATGGAGACTAAGTCATGACAATGTTCTCTGCCAGGCCTAGCGTGGTAATGGGGTTTAGCATGGGAGCATGCCGAGTGGTCTGAAAAGGGGTGGCCTGGGCATATGTTGTAGAGCAAACAATGCTATAGGCAACGCTATTGGCAATAGAGACTAAGATGCAGCCAGTGCAGGAAGCCAGGCTGTCCTGAAGGGCGTCTGCCTCACACAAGCCGGTAGTATATCTTGCGCCCTCTGGTGGCAAAAAAAAGTACTAAATGAAACCTATTGAACCAGAAACCCCTGTAAACTTTTTGTAAAGGCTTAAATTATATTTTAGATTTAGAGGACCAGTCTCTGTACACAAAAAAATAATCATGGCCACGTGCCAAGCAAATTTTACTTACAAAAACAGGCCAAAACCATAGCTTAAGAACCCCTGCACTTGAGTATTTTAATAGGATTATCCAAAAATTGTGATATTGTTCCCTAATCAAACCATGACTCAGAGAAGAGAGTCATCAGGTAGTGATCACTACAGTAAACAAGTCTGAAATATATACCACCTCGGAAATTCTAAGATAAAAGCATAGTACTACTATTTTGATGTCTAGAAAAGTAGTTTCATGGCATAGATAATTTTGCTTTAAGACAATAAGGAATATCATTTATACATGTATGTATTTATCTATATCACTATACTTCCATACCAGTAACAAGTTGAAGGATGAGGATAATGGCTTTGGGGACAGTAATGACAGCTTGGAATAGTCCAATAAAGCAACTTGACTTCAGTTTCTTAAGAACACAAAAATCATTGTGCTGTCTGAAGAACACAGGTGAGGTCTGGGATCCTGAAATTTTTAGAGGCATGAGGATTAGATTTCCTGCAATAATCCAGGTTAACAGCACCTTGTAGGCTTGGAGATTTGGGATGAATGTCAGGCATAGAAGTAAGTAAGACACCTGTCATGGGGCAGGTCAGGAAGTGTTATATACCAACCACCTCCAGCCATGAGCACTGGCGGGCTTCCCCCGAGGCAGGTAAGCAGATTCTACTTTTGTTAGTACTTCCTCTACTCCCACTACCTTGGTATGGATTAAAAAGAGGAACCTCAAGTTCAGCGCTCAAAGAGAACAAATTGTTCCTCATGCCTCATGTGGAGCCACCGCACGCAAAATTCAGGACAGCAAAAGGAGCTGGTGATTATTGAAAGCCTACATTGCACCATCGTTATCATCTCATCCTCTCAAAAATCTCAGAGTAGATGTTATTCCCATTTTAGAGATGAGTTAACTAAACTTGCAGAAATTAAGAAAAAATCTCTCAAGACTACAAAATCAGGTAAGTGCTGTGGCTGGATTGAAATTCAGCTCGGTTTTACTCTAAAGCTTTGGCTGCTCCCAAATGCACTAGAGCAATGGCTCCCTGCGGAGAGTCCCTGGACCATAAGCAACAGCACCTGAACACTTGTGGGAAATGCATATTCTCTTGCATCAGCACAGACCCATGGAATCAAGAGACCTGTTTGAATCATGCTGAAGTTTGCTAGCACTGTGCACACTGGCCCCAAGTAACAGGACACCACAGTACCTGTCAGATAACAGGACAGTGAGCAAGAATAGGCTCAGTCACAGCCAGTAGGCCCGAACAAAACCGTAAGGTATGAATGGAGGAGAGCAGGTGGCCAGGACACCAATTTTTCCGGTGTTCAAAGTCCAGTCCTTTAAGGAGCGAGGCTGTCTGATCATGAGTACCCATCCACAGAGAAAGAAACTTACAAGCACGTCATCTCATTTTGTTGAAGTCATTTCTTCTAACAACTCATGAGCTTTATAAAGTAGCTATACTGGAGATGAGGAATGGAAACTAGGTAATTGGCCTGGAGTCAAGTTACTAGAGGTGACAAACCCTGGGTTTCCAAAGGAGCGCTGCGCTCAGGTCCTGAGGCACAGCACCTGTACCTGCCAGCAGACATCAGCCCGGGGGAAATGAAGACTCCACAGTCACTGGTGTGACAGTATCAAACAGGTATCTCATCTAAGTGGTGATTTTTTTCTCCCATGCTGCACACCTTTCTGGTGTCCAGGTGAGGGTTGCCTGTTCTCTGTCTAGACCCTGGGACATGCCTCCCCGGGTGCATTTGTGAGGAAGCGGCTGAGGTGGAACACAACTCCTGTCATCACGCACAGCAATGCTCTCTGATCCTCAGACACTTCAAAATGACTAAAACCAAGAGCAACCCCAACCTCACATACCCAGCCCACGGCCTGTTCTCGAAACTTTCCAAACCAACGCCGAAACTCGCCCCACCCATTATGCCTCTGGGCCAATGGGCAGGACAAAAATTCAGGAAGAACATTCAATGCCCAGACAAGTAAGTGTGTTGTTTTGTTTTCCCAAGCAGTGCTGATCAAGGTTTGAACAAACAAGCACTCACACCTACAGCCGAGGGAGGGCGGGAAGCAGCAGCCAGGTGTGTGATGGTGAACACAGGACACCTGGGGTCCAGACAGGCACAGACTGTCTCCCAGGAAAGCCTATGGCCTTTGGGTGCTCAGTAAGCACTGTTCCACTGGGTTCTTGGGTCACTTTTTGTAAACAGTAAGATCTCATTTATGACTGTACATTGAGGAAAGCACCTAAAGAAACATGAGTAGACTAAGTGAGACTGGGGTGTGAGGTATCCCTGAATTATGTCCTGGTGTGACAGCCTGGTTTCTTGCCATGTGAAGACTCTGTTAGGCCTCCTTCTATAATTAGGATGTAGAGTGAGTTTCAAATAAAATTAAACACTGCTTAGTCACAATTATCTATTCTTTGTTTCCTGCTTATTTGATGTTTCCTAAATAGGAGCAATCACTATTTGTCAAATCTTTCACATCAGTGCTTTTTAAAAGAAGGATCTTCAATGATAAATCATGCGTCACTTTGCTTATTTCCCCCAAATAGCATTAAGGTCAGGTTGCAGCACTATTGATTTCCAAGTATTCATTATCTGTCTTTTCTCCAAGAGCAGGCTCTTAAAGGTGGTGAGGATAAAAGTCATTCCGAACTCATTAGCTCATTCTAGAGCTAACTGCCAATCTCTGGAACAAGTTAAAACTCTGTCAGAGAGTTGGTTAGCAGACTGCCACTTCAGTTAATGTAGAAAAACATGTCAATTTTTTTTTTTCTGGTCATGTACTAATCAAATATTTTATCTCCCAAGACTCTTGAGATCTGCATGAAGTTTGAGCATTTAATAGCCCTTAGCACAGGATAACATGCTAGGGGGTATGAGCAGATGGAGGGGTGTAGGCTTCCATAACATTTACTAGAATTAGTCCCAAATGACAGCCCAAGTCTGCATAAACGGTGGCTAACCCTCTTTCAGTTCCATGCCAGTTTCTGTCCATAACCTCAGTCTAAATCAATAAATTAATAAATTAATTCATAAATTAATACTGAATAATCACCACTATGATAAATACAAAGCTAAGTGTAATTATAGGGTCACTGTATTTTATCTTTAAGAGGGAGCAAAGTAAAATAGGGGTGTAATCAAGATCACATATTCTAGTCAATGTGCGTTCCAGTTTTGTCATTTACCATCTGATCTCAGAAAAGTTATTCAAACAACTGGAATATTACTTCTCTTCTTCGCAAAATGGAAATGCCACCACCACCTACTTCATGGATTGTTCCAGATAACGGAGACTGTGTTCAGTTTTACCTCAGTGTGTGGCACATAGTAAGTCCTCAGTGAATAGCAGCCATTATGACTACTACCTTACTACACCAAATAAAAGCTCAGTATTAGACAGAAATTAAATGCTGCTGTCTGAAAAGAAACTTGGAAAATCAACCCAATCAGATTCTTGCCCAGTCAGAACTCAAGGGCCTTTGGCTAAAACTCAAGTCTTGACTTGTTACAGTGACTGCCCACTCTCAGTTTAAAATTACATTGTCCTCTGGCCAACCGTGAGGCATAAAAACTCAAAACTGGTCTCCAGTCTTCCACACCGCCTGCTGAACAAAAGTAACCAGATCAGGTTCTTCTGGTTGGTTTCCCTTTCCCGCCAGCTGTCAGTTTTTAAAAAAGAAAACACTCCAGCAGGTTGGGAGAGTACTCTACACACCCCAAACCCGGGTGCATTTATTGGTATCCAGTAGATGTTTCCTCCGTGGAGAATCCACTTCTTAACTTTACTCACTCCTCCTGATATAGAAAGCCTCAGAATTTTCCCTTTAATAGGGAGAGAGAATAGAGCAAGAAGTAAAAACAGAAGGAACCTATGAAAATCAAAGGTAAAATAAGATATGACAGTAAAATAATCACAGACAAGGCCTCCCTGGTGGCGCAAGGGGATAAGCACCACACCATGAAGCAATCCGCAGCCTCTGCAGCACGAGTTCGATCCGCGGCCCGCAAGGGAGCAGCTCACATGGCAAAACAGACCTCTCCTGTCTCACCCGCTGCTCCCCTCAGCAGTGTATTTCATCAGTCTGCCTGTTCTATTCCCAGATCCATCTCTGGTGAATCCTCTTACCTCCCAGACCTCTGGCCTGTACCCCAGCTCTTATATGCATAAATAAATCTTCAAAGAAAAAAACCAAAAAGCATAAGCACAGACAACCAAAACCAAGAAAATTGGGGGCATGGCAAAGGAGAAGATATCGTGTGAAGAGACCCTTTCCCGGATTAGGTGTTTTATAGTTCCTTGACAGAAAGTAGCTTTATCTTGCGGGTAGCTAGCCAATCAGTCTACTTACGAGAGGGCTACAGGAGACCACTGCCCTGTCCATGCTGAGTTGACAAAATTTCCCTCATCTGTCATGGGTCTCTACAGAAACACCACCAGTGAGAAGGTCGTCTGCTTTCTCTGCCACAGCACTATTAGGCGTCCTCACTCCTGGGGAATACTCTCCTTGGGATCACATACGGCTGCGTCAACTGCAGTCTACTAACACCCCAGTAATGACATCAGTCAGGCCTGTTAATATTAACAGCCTCCTGCTTCAGAGATCTTGTGTTGTATGGCCCCCTTATGTACATAAGAGATTACTCCATCTTAGGTTCCAAGGCCCAGGGGCCCATTTGAGATTAAGTAATTTATGCAAAAACACAGGCAAGGCTGCCCCATCTGATTCCAATGGCTGTGCCATGTCCACGCTCACAAATTTAACTCCAAAGAGCTACTTTTAAAGGATATACTTGCTCTTTGCTTTTCCTGAGTTTTTAAATTATTTCACTATCGTTTTCTTACAGATTTATTTTAAAACAGAAGTTGGTCCATTTAAAACAGCTTAGTATTGGGGCCTCCCCGGTGGCGCAGCGGTTGAGCGCTGGGTTGCGAAGCTGCCAGCAGCCTCTGCAGCGCTGAGCAGCCTCTGCAGCGCCGGTTCGATCCCCGGCTGCTCCCCAGCCACCGGAGGAGGGTCCCACATGGCGCGCAGACCTCTCCTGCCGCCCGCTGCTCCCCTCAGCAGTGTACTTCGGTCCTTCTGCCTGCTCTGCTCCCCGCTCTGGCTCTGGTGAATTCTCTCACCCTCCCGCGCTTCTGACTGTACCCAGTGCATGTATAAACAAAATAAATAAATAAAGCATGCCTCTATTAAAAAAAAAAAAATTAAAAAAAAAAACAGCTTAGTATTGGCCTTGTGTTGACAACTGAAGCTGTGAAGCTGAGTGATAGATACTAGGGGGATCATTATCTAATTCTCCACTTTTGTGTATTTTGAATTTTCCATAATAAAAGTTTGTTGTTCTTTGTTAAATTGGCTCTGTGGAAAGTTGGGTGAGGTAAGTCAACACTAATTGCTAAATCGAGCTCCAGCTCTCCAGGGAAGTGCCCGCACCGCAGCATCCCTGATGGCCTCCTGCTAATAGCAGCCCCCGCAGCTCCTCCCCACCTGCAGCCTCACCACGCTGTCCCAAGCCCAAAGTGGGGGTGGTGTTGGTCATTTTTACAGGGTCAGAACTATTCCGAGTCACTTTCTGACAAAGAGCACTTTTCCCAGCCTCCACCCCATCCCTGAGCATGTCCTCCCAGGTGTGGGAGATTTCACAAGGACAGCAGGGCTGCCATGCAAGGGCTGGCAGCAGTCCCACCGCGCTTCTGCACCTCCTGGGTGTCTGGCTAGAACTGGAAGTGTTCAGCTAGAAAGATCAGGTAGGACAGGATGATTCCTCCAAACTCTACAGAGGGGGAAAAAAGGCACTCAGGTAAACAGTTCTAGTCTTATCTGTGTTTCTGTTCATCATCAATGACTTTCATTATCTCATATCCCCCACCTTTTTTTCCCTTAGGTTATTTTATACACTGAGATGTAATTTCCTTGCTAAAAAAAGGAAATCAGAGAGTGAAAAAAGTGGGTGAACAGGTCATACTGATCTTTCCTGCTGCTACCTGTCACTCCCACAAGACAAACACAGGCCCCTACATGGTAGTACTCCTCCCTTTCCCAAAGGAGGGGCAGACCATGGCAGGGCGGGGTGAGGGGGGCTGGCAGTGCTGTATAACATGCTCCCTAGATAAAGGTCAGGAACCGCTGACACCAGCCTCACAAGGGAAAGGCACCCTTCAGGTAATTAAGTTTTCCTTGTAACTGCAAGAGTGGCTCCTTGGGAAGGCTGGCAGCTTCTCCAGCTGGATCCATTTGGTGGTGTGTCCATGGTGAAAACAGAGCCTGGTCCCAACATCCTGAAGGTAAAGAGCATGATAGCCAGTACAAATGATGAGGAAGAAGGCATCTTTTCCCTCTCAAGGGAGGGAGAAACAAAAATCACAAAAACTGAAAACAAACAAAACATTCAGGTGCATAGGAAGGAGGCAAATAACGAGGCACATCCAAAGGTAAACACACGATTCTGCCCATCTCTGCCTCACTGAAGCCAAGCAAAGCAGCATAGGGCAGACTTAAAATGAAAACAAAACACTGCAAGTTCTGTACGTTCTTTAGCATCAAGACAATGCACTTTAAATAAAACCAATCTGTTCATCTATTAGCCCATGGGTTTGTGGCATCATCTTAATTGACTTAAAATAAAGAATGTCAAAAATCTTAAAATGAAGCAAAGGCAAAAATGGGCATCCAGATGTTAGGGGATGAGGCCTAAATTGACTAGCCAAAACCCACTGGCGAGCCGTGCTACTTTCAACTCAATAAATCATTTTAAAAAGATACACAAACAACATAAAAACCAAAGTGACTCCAGTAAGTAAATGCATAGTAGTAATAGAAGGTGTCATTTTGTCGGGTGAAAGCAGGTTCCTAAGGAATCCAACCAGCCTCAGAGCCACAGCTCAGTGACCCACCAGAGCTGAAGACGTTTCTGGGCTTCTTCCTGGACGGGAGAGAACTCAGAACTGAAGAGTCTCAGATATTCAGTGCGAGGGACAGCAGTGGCCAAGAACTTACTACCTATTACATATTACATACTAGGTGATAATTAAGTTTTAAAACTGTATGGAGAATATTCAGGGTGACTTTATTTCATGGAAAGAAACAAACAAAAACCCACAAACATGATTTTCCTAGACACCACACAGTGACTGGCACTTTTCATTTTTCTTATCACATTACACAAAGAAAGAAGAAATCAACAGAAACATACCAAAACACTCCCCCCTTCCCTTTAAATTAGCAGATTTAAATGACAACTTGAAGAAGCAATAATTTTGTTACACGTTGATTCAAACTATTTACACATTAAATTGCACTTATAAAGATAGCAACATTTCTATTATGGTTGTAGATTACTCTGCTTTATTGTGGTTTTATATCTTGATATAAAACTTTTAAAGCTTTCTTCAATAAAAATCACACTTTCTTTTGCAGTAAATAATTTACCCACTGAATTTCTGATCCAGCTTTCTCTTTTTGTGCTTTTCTGCTCTATTTTATGTTACAAATGGCACATACTTCCCGAGCAGGTAACAAGCAGACACTGCACTCATTATGAGAGATTCATTCATGAGAAGTTAACGTGTAAGAAGTAAAATATTAGCAGTCTAATCCTTTGGTTCACCATTTTTTAAAAAAATCAATTCATATAATTTACAAATCAGTGATAATTCTTCTTTTTTGGTTAAAAACAAATCTGACAGGTAGATTATAGACTGAAATCCAACACTGCTTTAAAAGTACCACATTCCGAGTCTCATCGCACTGCTTCAGGATGCTATTGTCTACACTTGGTTTGACATGACACAGAATACAGTAAGGCACGAGTGGATGATACAAATAAAAACAAATACTTTAGGACTTTGTTTCTGCACAAATACTAAAATATGTACCGTTCTCAAGATAAAATAACAAAAAAGAAATACATATATTTTGTTATGAAATACCTATACAAAATTTTTTAAATTTACACCATCTGAGCTGCCAAAAAAGGGTTTAAAAAAGTATCGATTTTTCCCAATACACAAAACTATCTCTCATCAGTAGGCCCAAGAAAACTTGGGTTCAAAATGTCCCAGCACTGTATGGGCGGGAGGAGGATAAAATTTCCCCGTCCTGCGCTCCCTGACCCCAACACAGACAAAAATGAAGGTCAGCTGTTTACAGTAGTGTGTTCTACTCATCACAAATAACTAAAAATTAGAAAGAAAAAAAAAAACACGATGCTGGGAGAGCACTGGGGTGATGACTGGCTGACGGAGTAGAGTAAGGCACTTCCTTGGAGAGAGCAGCATCCCACATGCCACACAGGCGGCAACTTGCAGGTTCTGGCCAAGACGAAGGACTGCCTCAGAAGCAGATGGGACCATCTCAACAGCAGGGGAAGACACAGGAGGTAAAACTTGGAGGTGAATTCTACACAGAAGTGGTTACTCGGTCAATGGCGTGATTGACCTCATTTTTGTTGGAATCCAGTCCTTTAGCAGCATTCATGTCGTTCCGTAAATTCTCCACTGTCTTTTTCATGTTCTTTAACTCCCCGGGGTGTGGAGTGGCTCGCCTCAGAAGTGTTCTCTGAAAACAAAGTGGAGTGAGTGTTTGGGTTTTGTTCCATTCTCTTGCAATCACACAGCTTCAGCTTCCAGGCAGCTAGCATTCCAAGACAAACCTTACCTTCTCAGAGATTAGGAATGAGAGAAGGTGGGGAAGCTTTCTTTGGTGCTAGGCCCATTTATCAAATGCCTACCAGTAGTAAGAATTATTTTCAGAAAACTTCTTAAACTATGAGATTAGTATAAGTTAAAAATAAAGTTTTAGACTCTCTGGTGGTGCAGGTGTTAAAGTCTCAACGATATCAAGCTATCTATCGCCAGCCACTGTGGTAGGCATGAGGTTAAATCCCCGGCCAGGGAGCTAACCGACATGGCACAGCAGACCTCTCCTGTCTTTCCAGCTATTCTCCTTAGCAGTGCATTTCAGTAGATCCTCCTGTTCTGATCCCCACTCTGTCTCTGGTGAATCCTCTCATGCCCCACACCTCTGGCCTACACCCCTGTCTTCTATGCATAAGTAAATAAAAATAAATCTTTTTTAAAAAGTTCTATGAACAGCGAGAAAAAAAAAATGAAACATTTATAAGATTTAATTGTGGGGTGTGGAGGAAGAAAAAGATAAAAGGGGGAAAAATTCTAAATTAAAATCACTATAATGTTCTACTATTACCCAAAGTGGTTCTGGCTTCTGTCAACCCTGGAGGCATGGGAGTTGAAGGGAAAAAGGAAGGCAGAAAGGACTTCTTTTCTCATTTGGTAATGTGTGTGCTATTTATATGATCAACTGAGGAAAGCCAGCATTCTTCTAACACAGACCACAGTGCTGGAAGTGAAGTAATAGGGTATGGGCAATTTTTTAAAATGATAGTTAAAATATTACATGCAATTTAGCTCATAAAATAGTATTTACATCTTTTAAATGCCATGCCCAGGAATTTTACACAGCGCTAACACAGGTTAGCAAAATACTGCAAGGGCACTAGAGAGGCAATGAAGTAACTGATTCCTATTTTGCACTTTACCATGACAAGTGGATAAAATCTTACTTGGTAACAAGTGAAGTAACACAGACTCTAGGCAATAATTAAAAAAACACCCTTTGTTTTGAGGAATGCAGGTATTCCCTGTAAGCTCCACTTAGGAGAATCTCAGAGTTAAGGAATTTAAAAAGCTAAAGACAACATGTAGGAAGAGATCAAGAGTCATGACTAACTCTTGGAGATGCTGCATGGCTGAGAGACACTTGAAAGTTAGGCTGAGCGGGACTTTCAAATGGATTCCCGATTTTCTGAGAAAATCCAACTCAAATCACAAAACATTTTGCATGAAGGGGAAGGTGGTCTGGTTATGTGAAGAGTAGTCCGGGCGGGGCGGGGGGGTGGGGGGGGGTGCAGTGGGCTGAGTGCAGCGCTATGCAGCCTCTGCGGCGCGGGTTCAATTTCAGCCAGCCAGGGAGAGACCCACATGGTGTGGCAGACCTCTCCTGTTGTGCCCACTGCTCCCCTCAGCAGTACTTTTGGTCCGTCTGCATATTCTGGTCCCCATTCTGTCTCTGGTGAATTCTTTCACCCTCCCATGCTTCTGGCCTGTACCCCAGTTCTTGTGAAAATAAATAAATCTTTGAAAAAAAAAAAAAAAAAAAGAGAGAGTAGTCCAGGGACAGCAGAAGTCAAGCTGAGTTACACCAGGAAATGTGAATGGAACCCACATGGCACAGATATAAATGGGGGGTGATGAGGAGCAGGAATTGCTTTCATTTGCAAATTTCCAATTAGTTCTAAGGAAACAACAGGGACAGGAGGGCAAATGATCATAAAGAAAGAAAAAGCAGCACCATAAATGATTCAAACAAAAGCCCAAAAGTTCCATTTGCCTAGTGTACATCTGATAAATCAGTACCGAGAGTTTCATTTCTAAATCTTTAAATGCTGAAGGCAAAACGGGGAACAGACTATTTGGAAATAAAAGAAATCCTTATCAGGTGCCATGGTCAATCCTTGAAGGACCTTTAATTTTGAATCTCCATGAAGACCAAGAATCTCCATATCCATACCGTTTCATTGTCTTCTTCATCTTTTTCATCTTCCAAAAATCGGATTGCACTGACTCTGTTTACTGCACGCTCATTCCAGGCTTCGTCGGAGACATCATTCACCAAGCTCTCCAGCGCGCCACAGCGGGGCAGGTTCTCTGTGGTGACAAAGACCACATCAACAGGGAACTCAGGCTGCTGTGACTGGCAACTGCTCTGCAGTAAATCTAATGTCAAGTAGGCAAAATCTACAGGAGAACCAGGGGTGTAACAACAAAAATAAAGAGGGCACACCATTGTTTCAACCTATCTTGGCTTTAAAAGAAAAAGTCCTGGGCCTCCCCCGGTGGAGCAGTGGTTGAGCGCTGGGCTGCGAGGCTGCCCACAGCCTCTGTAGCGCCGGATATTCCCTGGCCGCAGGCGAGGGTCCCACAAAAAAAAAAAGAAAGAAAGAAAAGAGAAAAAGTCCTGTCTTGGCTTTAAAAGAAAAAGTTGGAACAGAGTTGCCCTTTCTTTTCAATAATGCATAATTCTATTTGAGATCATATAAAATATCTGCTAAATTAATGTTGAGTATTTCATTACAGAATGTCATAGTAATTCCGATTCCTTTCTTTTGCGTAATTCTTTTCTATACTACCTTCCAAAACTGTCTTATGATAGTCTGGTGGCTACACATGATGACACGAGTACTTTCCATAGTTACACGCTCTTGCGCATTTTCTCTTGGGGTCTTAAAAGCTCATCTACAAAAGTTGAGACAGGCAAGGTGATTATGGAGTCCTCGCACTTTGGGAACTCCTATTCTCTCAGAACACTCTAGTTTCTCTTTTATCAAAACCAGTTCTCAGCAAGAAATTTATAATAGCTATCTGATGTTAGTGCGAATATTTTTGAAACATAATTTACAAAGCAAAGGTACAATGACTCGAAACAACCCACTGGCTTAAAAGTAGTTTACCAGTGATGGTCAACACTAATCCACCAGACCATAGGTTTGGATTTTAACTAGCTCTATAGCCTACAATATTTTGTATTTTCAGCATTAACTATAATTCAAAACCAAAAGGATATTCAAGGAATTTGATGAAAACGGCACTTTTTCTGCAAAAGTGCAGAAAAAGAGGTGACCGATAATGACCTCAGCAACAGGGTTGGCTTTGGGGCAGATCAGACAAAATACAGATGAGGGAGTAAGTGGCCTCACAGGCAAAATGCACAGGAGGCAGACATCAGCTCCTACTAATTCTTGTGGCCATCTGAATACTGTCCTTGAGTTAAATTCACCTTGGCAGCTAGGTTCAGAAGGCAGTTGAGGAAGTAAGACACAAGTTAAAATCTTCTCTCCCGTGGTGTGGTCTGTGTCTGTCTGGAACGTGAGCAGAGGCTGGGACTGGTTGTCAGATAACCACAGTGCCTTCAGCTTCAAGGTGGTCAGTGAAAGAGGCAGATGTAGCAACCTAATTTAAAATAAAAGGAGCCATCAGGACCTCAACTTGGCAATTAAGTCCTGTTTTTTATCACAAACAGGAAAAAAAATTGTAGCAGTTTCCTGGGATTGTCTTCAATCTCAGGATTGAAGATTTTATGTCTATAGTAAAAGATTTTATACTTATAAGATATTTGATTTACTCTCTCCATGTGGAGTCTTCAATAGGTTACTGTGCTTCCCTTTTTTGCAATCACTTCTCTCATCAGGAACTCGAAGCCATAGGACAAAAAATGAGGAAATTATAAAACACGTTATTCAGTCTTGACTAGGAGGTTTCAATTTAAAGAGTAAATACAAAAATCCAGTGTGGAAGGAACCAGAAGCCTGAGTTCCTCCTACTTCAGTGGCAAATGACTCACTGACAGGACTGGCAGGCAGCAGCGGGATGACATGTTTACAGCAGCTCATGGCTTATCAGAAAGAGGAAGGAGATACCTGGCATGCTGAAGAGTTTAAGTTGCAGTTAAAATAAAGATTAAGACCAATTTTAAAGAACATCATCTGCTTTCTATAGGAAAATAAGTTCAGGCATTCTTCTTTCAACCTTCATCTTTCCATTTCTGGAAAGCTCCTCATTCTCGGATTCCCAAGTTATAATTACTATCAATGTCAGATAGTTTGAGTTTCAAATGATTTAATATATATTAAAGACTTCAAAAATTTTAATATGACACTTACTGATTAATTCTATATTCATTTTTACAAAAATATTTGACAGATTGGTTGTGGCCAGTCAGATCTGTTTACTAAAGATTGCCAGAAGAACAGGGCCTCCCTGGTGGTGCAAGGGATTAAGCACTGCGCTATGAAGCAACCGCAGCCTCTGCAGCATGAGTTCCATCCCCGGCCGGCCAGGGAGCAACCCACATGCGCAGCAGACCTCTCTGGTCTCGCCCGCTGCTCCCCTCAGCAGTGCACTTCGGGCAATCTGCCTGTTCTGTTCCCCACTCTGTCTCTGGTGAAACCTCTCACCCTCCACATCTCTGGCCTGCACCCCAGCTCTTGTATGCATAAATAAATAAATCTTAAAAAAAAAAGATTGCTACAAGAACAATCATGTACTCAGTACTTGCCACCTCAGAACAGTGGTCCTCAATCAGGGGTGACTGGACCCTACAGGACACTGACAATGTCTGTAAATATATTTGGGGGCACTATTAGCATCCATTGAGTAAAGCAACATTCTACAATTCATAGAACAGTTCTCACAACAAACCACCGTTCAGTCTAAAAAGCTCCTAGTGCAGAGGGTTGAAAACACTGTTTTAATGAAAGCCAATGCTTTGCACAAGTCTACTATTTCACTTTGAAAACAACCAAATCCTCTGTAGATACCAGAAATATAGGGTTTAAAGAATCAAAGTTACATTTGATCAAGTATTTTCACTCAAAGGATAGCTCCATGTATTAAATTATGGATCAATCTTAGACGTAACCTCATAAGCTAACAACAAGGAGCTAATCACCCTATGTTAACTACAATATGAATTACACTTTCTTAAATCTCTGGCCCATTAATTCCAGAAGAAATTACATAACAGCATATATTCCTGGGGCTTTTTCCCTTAAAAAACTGTAGATTTGGGCCTCCCCTGGTGGCGCAGCAGTTAAGCGCTGGGCTGCGAAGCTGCCCACAGCCTCTGCAGCGCTGGTTCGAGCCCCGGCCACTGGTGAGGATCCCACATGGCACGCAGACCTCTCCTGCCATGCCCGCTGCTCCCCTCAGCAGTGTACTTCGTCAGTCTGCCTGTTCTGCTACCCCCCCCCCCCACTCTGGCAAACTCTCTCACCCTCCTGCGCCTCCGACTGTACCCAGTGCTTGTATAAATAAATAAATAAATAAATCTTTAAAAAAAATTGTAGATTTATTTCCAGTTAACATACCTGGGAGAAGTACCTATAGAGATTACCAATAGATTAATATTGTATTATTACCAATCCATACCATTTCAAATTGACAGACTTAAGAAAACTAAACTAGAACTCTGTAGAATTATTAAAAGCAGCTGTACTCCAGCATTACAAAATAAGCCTAAGTAAATATAAACACAAACTGGTTAAGTTACTTTAACAAAGTGAAAAAAAAAAAATGATCAAAGAGACTGTTAAAACAAATGCATTAACAAACTTTTCTTAAGAACAATTAGCATTTTTTGCAGAAGATTTCTAATGTGCTCATTATGGAGGTGAGAAAACACTTTCTTTTCATCACAATTAGTCCAGAAAAGCTGGCCCAGCCCCACAGGTGTCCTGGCCCGGGGCTGAGCACGCATGGTGGAACTGCACCGCACATGGGAGTTGGGCTTCAAATCAAAGCAGCCGTGAGAACTGTGTAAATTAAAGTATCCTTGGAAAGACTCCAGGCATCAGATACTAACATATTGCACAAAAGAGTGTCAGAATGGATGTCATATGTGTATTTTTAAATACCAACCAGAATCCACGCAATGCACTGACATGTTCACACCATTAGGAGGATACAGAGGCTTTGAGAGAACAGCAGATTTTAACTTCTCTTCTCATACTGAGTTACTGCTTCTTTCAGTGTGATAGAAAGTGAAATCTCTTGTGCTTATACAACAAATTACTTCTCCCTCTCTGCAAAGGCTGCTGCACATATACTCAAATGCCCACAAGACATGTATTTGCCAGGCATGGAAATTGCCTTTTTTATTAAAGGAATATCTGGAATATACTGTGAAAGCTTAAATTACATTTAACTCCACATTGTTTTATTGAACAAAAGGATAATTTCTCTTGAAAGTCTATTCCTAGTTTTTGGCAAGAAATCCATAGTCAGCATCTCTACCTTTCTTAGCCATGGGAGCAAAAGGAAAAAAGCCAACATTCAAAAGAACTTAAAATACAAGTCCTCAAACATGGCCACCTCACCTATTTGGATGAATACTGGCTGCCCAGCTGAATGCTAAAGCAAATATATAAATAAAAGGCTAAACGGAGCAACAATAATAAATAATAACTTCTAAAGATGACAAATCACATGGTAAAAGCTAAAATAAATTACTAGACTCTACAACAGCAGACCTTGTAATCACATTCAACCAAGCCATGTAAGATTAACGAGTTGAGCAAACACCAGTTTTCCTACAAAGAATCAAAGCACTGACATGAAGATGGTTTCTGCTGGCCGAGCACATACGACACACAAGCTTGTGCATAAGCGTCTTGTGAACAGTGGTGATCCCACTGATATCAAAGAGAGAAAAGACCTTGTTCCTGCCCAGGCTCACACAGATTCTGCAGGCCAAGCAGCGCTCTCACTGACTCACTGCAGTCTGGGGAAAAAAGACACACGCTTCTCTGTGAGTGAACCATCCCAGACATCCATGCATGTAGGAAAAAGAAAAAAATGCTTACTTTCCACAGGAGTTAATAATGCATTTTTTGTTTATTTGGGTACCTTCTGTACACTATAGACCGAACACAAGAAACCACAGTCCCATTTGTACACATCTCCGTGTTCTATTTAGGACTACATACACCAAAATAAAAACACTGCAGTGGCTATTTCCATCAATAGTATAAGGACTACAGCAAATGAATTGGTTCAATTCACCAAACCGTGAGCCTCTCATTTCCAGTTATGACCATGACCAGCCCAGACAAAGCAACCTTTCCCACCTCTGAACTTCATCACAACTGCTCTGTCAAATTTATTTAACAATAAAAAAAAGGCCTATTAATTAATGTACTAACTTAACCTATGGTTGAATTCTTATTACACAATTGAAAATGTTTCTTACCTCCTATTAGAAGTTCTAAGCATATTTTTTACAACTGTTTTAATGATATATAGACAGAGCATAATCAGTGAAAAATTTAAATATCAAAATATCTAAAGTAAAAGTAGACTATACACTCGAGTCTCCACACCTCCCTCAGGGGAACTGCTATTAATATTTGGGTATATTGAACAGATAAGTTCTTTAAAGAATAAAAAAGGGGTGCTATATACTGTTTAACACTTGGTATTCTGGTAACTTGGTATATCACTTGGTATCCATGTCACTTATTCCTTATTTAATGAAGGAATCATCTCAGTCCTTAACTGGTTAGTATTCCAGACTGTGGCTACACAATTGTATTGTGTTTTACCTTTTAATATTTAAAATAACATTTTTCCAACTTTGGGATATAATTGTAAATAAAAAAAGTACAATGTGATATACTGTGAAATGATTACCACACAAGGCGTGCAAGTTAACACCTCCATCACACCTAATGTAATTACTGTTTTGGGTGTGTGTGTTCGTGTGTGTGATGAGAACATTTAACATCTACCCTCTTAGCAGCTTTCCAATATATAATACAATATTGTTAACTATAGTCACCATGCTGTATAATAGAGGCTCAGAACATAAACACCTTATAACTGGAATTGTGTTCCTTTAATCTAAATGTCCACATTTTTTCGACCCCTAATCCCTGGCAACCACCAATCTGCTCTCTCTTTCTATGAGTCTGATTATTTAGATTACATACAGTATTTGACTCTCCCTCCCTGTCGGATTTATTTTATGCAGCATAATGCCTCGAGATCCATCCACATTGTTGCAAATGGCAAGATTTCTTTTGTTTCTCATGGCTGAGTAATATTCTATTTTGCATATATGTATACATGTGTATACATTTTGTATACTGTATATGTGCATGTATATATACATGTATATGCACATCACATCTTTATCCAGTCACCTTGTCAGTAGACACTTAGCTTGTTTCCATGTGTTGGCTATGGTAAAAAAGGCTGTAATGAACATGGGAGTAGAGCTATCTCTTCAAGATTCTACTTCCATTTCCTTTGGATATTATACCCAGAAATGGAACTGCTGAGTTACATGATAGTTCTACTTTTAATTTCTTGAGGAGCCTCCACACTACTTTTCCTAGTGGCTGCGGATATTTACATTTCCATCAACAGTGTATGAGAGTTCTCTTTTTTCCCCACACCCTCACCAACACTTTCTATCTCTTGTCTTTTTTTATAACAGGTGTTTAAATAAGTGTGAGGTTATATCTTTAATATTTTTATTTAGCTTTTTAAGCAATAAAATTCAAAGGTAAAACTATTTTCCCATCGTCAGCCCTGTTTCTAGTATAGTACTGGTACTCTGAACATTGTAAGGCAGATACTCAAATGCCCAATTTGTGTGGCTGGTAGAAAGATCAGAGGAAGGAGGAGTCTTTCTCTAAAAACTAAGGAGTATAGAGACATCCTGCAGGGGAGGGGGAGGGTGTGGGATCAGAGGGAGGGAGGAGCACAGGGGACTGAGGTGATGGTGCATGGGTGAATTGGTGGAGGAAATTCTATGGGGACTACACCTGAAAGGGGGGAGGTGGGGAAGCAAACATTGTTCAAAAATGAACAATGATGTAAAATGCATATAAATAAATTTTAAAAAATAAAATAAAAATTAAGGGATAGCTGATGATACAAGATGCCTCCTGTTCCTTTCACAGAAGGCTAGATGTTTAGTTTTCAAGGGACATCTCACAGTCATCCTTGCTGTAATTTATTCTATCCATTATCCTTAAAAAGGAAAGCTTTTGGAAACTAATAAGTAGTTTCCCTGTTGCCATTTGCCACTTTTATATGTTTGAGAGAAGAGGCAGAATCTTCTGTTGAATTTGGTCTGATTTCCCATGGTACGACTTTTTTTTGCAAGTTAAAAGGCTGACATGGTAGCCTTTTTTTTTTTTATTAGTTTCTATACTGATACTCTAAATAAGTGTAATTAAGTATTTTAATAGGCTTAAAATTTGGTCATGAATCTATATATCATGGATTAAATGACACACTTAACTGACTCAGATGACAGCCATGCCACTCAACTTTTTAATGGGGTTTTCTCCACCCAGTCGAAGCATAATAAAAATTAAACTTCCCTTTCTTCTGAGACCTGGAGAATGAGACCTCTACTCAGGTGGAAAAGAAATTTTAGATAGCAGAATACAAAAATTTCAAGATTTGGTGATGCACATTCATGCTCACCAGTGTAGCAGGAATCAGGGGAGGTTTGAAGTCATTGAGTTTCTACTGCTGGAGGCAAGAGAGCAAGGGAGAATAATCCTTCTCATGCTATAAGTTTGTTGTTTAGCTCAACAGAATATCAACATTCAGCTCAACAGCATCTTGAGTTTTCGTAACCATTTAGTGGTCTAAAGAATCTATCAAAATGTCCTATAAGCACTTACTTTGAAAAGATGAACATTCCTTGAGGTCATAACTCATTTCCAGGACCCAGATAAACACTGCTATTTATTTAGCACTGCTGTCCATAGTCCATTAGCAAGAAGGAAAAATAGGGACTTGTCTCTAACATAAGTGAACGGCTAATCAGAACTTAGGACACAATCCCCCAAACATTCTTCAGATGGCTGGTATTTACCATTTAAACTCACTGATTATCTTCCCCTGGCTAAGTACAATTTTTCCTATCTCAAAAGCAATTTTTTAATTCATTTTTGAAATGAAGCAGGTGATCTATTTCACAGTGGTCTTCCTTATACTCAGCAAAACTAGGATTTTTAACTTTTTAATTCAATCAACAGATATTACCAGGCATCCATTGTGTCTCTGGCACTGTGAAGGCACAAATGATACAATGACACATGAGCTATATCTCACTTAAGGTAACTTTAAGTTAGGATGGCTACCCACACATAAGCAAGCAGTTATTACATAGTGCTGTGAGTGCTCTCCTGGGAATAATTAAAATGTGCCTGCTGAGAGACAAAGGCATGTGGAGAAAATAAAAGCTTGAGTGATAAAGAATAGAGAGTCCCAGGCAGAAAGAACAGCTTGTGTAGGTTTAGCAGGAAGGAAGAGCACGTGACATCTGAGATATTAGTTCAGAATGATTGAAACAAATCCATGTTCTACAAAAGTGAAGAGAAGGCACGTTCCAGAAACTGGTGAGCAGTCCAACATGATCTCTGACCACAGAACTTGAGAAATGGTGCTACAATGACTTTGGCAATACCAGTCTGACATTCCACGCTTTTCGCGGCCTATGAATCGCTCAGCAATTCTGACATTAACTATAGATCCTCCCACCAGAGAAATGCCCCAGAATATAATTGAATTTACAATTTCAGAGGGCTCAGAGTCACTGGCAGAGCACATCAAGACCCCTGGTTAAAATCTAGTTCAAACTCATTCAAGCTCATTTTCCAGAAGAGGAAACTTTGAGGTACAGGACAACTTACAGAAGTTAAGGTAAAACCTGTCTCCCAGCTCTCAAGCAGTGATCATTCCTTTACATCAATGCACTGACATCCTGGAAAGGATTTCTGCAGAAATATTTACTTTAAAGCACTCTATGCTCAGGGTTTCCATGACCTCCTCTACTTCATCGGGCTAAGTCACTCTAGTTCCTGAACTAGAACTCCCAGGGCCTGGGTGATTCAACTTAATTGGTATAGATTCTGCATGACGAAGCCAAGGCAAGACTGTGAAGATGCAGAACAAAGGTGGAGAGGATGGACAACTCTCTCTAGTAAAACAAAACAGAACACACTTACTTGTTCCCTGCCACGTCCAGGACGTGAAGCTCTGTTGCCTGTGACACTTCTGCAGGTATCCGAGTCAGTCTATTGTCACGCATGCAGAACACAGTGAGGCTGCAGCACCCGCCAATCTACAGTGGAAAAGAAAATACACCTTTTGCCCAGGTCTTTTGAAGGAGGTGGGGTAGGAGCAGAGTATCTTGTTTATCAAATGGCATGACAAGGTTGCATAAAATTATTCTACAGGATTTTAAGGCTCACTGATGCCCAGTAAGCCTTTTATTTATGATTAAATAAAATCATACAAAATCCTGAAGAGTCTAAATAAGTTCACAGAAATTTCTGTAAAACAGTAAACACACATGTTCTAAATTAAATGTAGAAAATAAACAAAATTTTCAATCTGAAAAGAAAGTTAATTTCCACTGTTATCTAATGAAACTGCATCTCTTAAATGTATTATGCTACACAGGTCTGGATAATTGTTATTTAATATGGGAACTCAAGAATTCCAAGTTGCAAGTTAGGTCAAAGATATCTCATTCACACACACAAGCACACACATGCACACACACGCACACACACAGAGACACACACACACAGAGCTCTTTGACCACCTGCTCTTTATATTACCTTCAGTGTTCTCAGTGTTACAGTTTATTTAAAAAAGACAGTGTGAGAGAGACAGCTAACAGATGATATAGTACATTAATGCCCACGGCATAATTTTTAAATAGTTTTTGGTCATTCACAATTTAATTTGGTAACTTCATTTTCTGTTGACAACTGACAAAATCAACAGTGTCTTAGCAAACAGTGAATTTTATAAACACATACACATTAATCTCCTCAGCTATGACCTGATGAGAAAAGCACATATGTCAACATATGCATTTATTCTGAAATTGATGACCATTTTTTTAAAATAAGCAATTCAAAAGGTAATTGAGCTTTATATGAATCTGATCTTCAAAAAAGAACACAAATGCAAAAGAATTCAGTGATTCTCTTGAACAAATTGGCTGTGATATTTACAGTCAAGAAAGCTGAACCACGGGGGGAGGGAGCACAGAGAAATAGCTGGGTCCCAGACACAGCATATTGCAGGGCTCCACACAGCAAGACATTCTTCTTAAACTTGCTGTCCTAGAGTGACTGCTAGGGAAGCTCATGAAGGAATCTATTGATGTCTGACACATGGAAAAATATTCCACAGTCTCCCACTTGGGGAGGGGCAAGAGGCTCGAATCTGCAATGATATTTGAATATATCTCCTGCTCTTTTCTATTAATATATGTTTAATAAGTATGTATAATATCTTAAAAGCAGAATACATATTGATAAGGTTACTGCCTAGTTACCCTCATGCACAATCTTAGCAGAGCTTCTTTTACGAATTAATATAAAGATCCTGAAATAATAGATTTAACCACAGGATTTTACCATAATGAAAGTAAAACATAAATAAACACAAAAACAGAGACTAACATTTTGTTTCTGGTCACCTCGAAAACTCCCAGATATGGAGGAAGATTTGTAGAGAGTCCCCTTTATTTCTAGTATTCCTATTTCCCATCCCAGCCAAAATGTCCTCTAAAACATAGCTTGTAATTTTGATACTGCTGCATCTCACAGAAATGTTTTTTGTCTTTCTTTCTAAGTCTTACCAACCACCCAAAATTAACTAAACACTCTCTACTCCACAAAGTCTTCCCTACACTAACCTCCTGACAGCACAACTATCTTAAGAAGATTCTTCAGACCCACTGAGCAACTGTTGATTGGCAGGTGACCACATGTAATTAGGGTACTTGGAAAGTACAGTGTTCATCCTGTCTCCCCATGTGGGAAGCCTGTCTACCTACCAGCATTTCTCATTTAGGTGTATTCACAAATGTATGGTTATTTATTTACTTACTAGTGAAAGGTTGCTACTTAAAAGTTATTACGTGTTTCTGGGTGTAGTAATGGAGACAACAAAACTATTTTCCTAGTATCACTAGAGTGATACTCATATTTAATAAATATAGAACCTCTCATATTTTATACATATAGGACCTCTCTCCTATTTTATAAATATAGGACCTCTGCATTGTGTATTAAAAGAGATGTGTAACAGAAGCTTGTGTGGGGTCTGACATGGCTTCCCTGCCATGAGGAAGGAAATCATCAGTTGCCCAGGAATTTAACAGAAGGAAAGGAATCAAACCCTGATCTTTTTTTAAGGACGGAGTCTCTGTGATAAATTTAGAAAATCCCAACAAAGATGTACTCAAGGGAAGGAAGTCCAAGGACACCTTCCGTCTCATCCTGCCCCATGTGGAGAAGTGCCTGCCTTGAACTTGAGGTTCAGGAGTGGCTCCAGGGGAAGAGGACAGTCTTCTAGGTCAGCACACGGCTGAGTCTGGACCCCCCACAGCAATGCCATCCTGGCCTGGGTTTTTGGTACTCCAGGGAGACAGAGCAGATAATATCAGTTGAATATCCATTTACATGATCCTCCTGGTGGAACAATTTGCTCCTGGATGTTGCAGAGCCAAGAATCCCTGGTGATCTGGGCCATTTTGTCATGAAGCTGTGCACGCCCTCAGCCACTGTGAGGTATCTGTTTAGGGACACTGTCCCTGAGACAAGTAAGCATTTTCAATGTGTATCACAGGTCTACACTGTCTATTCAAAAAAACTACTTAAAGTGGGTCAGAGAGCGCTCTAAAAGTTGTTAGAGGGATGAAAGTTCTAGACAAGTTAACATTCCTTAGGTACTGGGGGGAGGGGAGGGCAGTAATGCTAACTCCCAGTGGAATGTGCAGCTCTCCACTGTGTTTACATCTCATTTATTTATTTTCTTTTTTTCTTTCCCACTCTAATCTCACACCCATTTGAGACGTCAAAGGGTGGAAAACAATTGCATTTAAGAGCCTCCTAGGCGCTCTGGGTTGTCAGTAGAGTGACCTCCTGATCCCCATTGTCTATGGTTTTTGAAAACAATGCCAACAAAGCCAGCACAAGAATTTGTCTGTCTGTCGCACAGTGTGCTAGGGAAGACTTAATCACCCCTCAAAGGCACAAGCTGTCCCAGGCAACATTCACACAAACAGAGCTCTCGTTCCAAAACAGCCAGGAAGGGATGGCTTGAAACTTTGACTTTCAGAAAACACTATTAAACAGTCAAAACCGTAACTCAAAACATATAGTTCTTTATAGACGTCAAAGGGGAATGTGGTGCAATGGAGGGAGTGGATACTTTGAGATCACACAGATATGAGTTAGAATTTAGGCTCAGTCAGATGTTTTGTGGGTTTGGACATGTTACTTTAACCAAAAGTAACAATAAGGATTAAGTTCAATGACACGACATATATAATTTAGCAGCTATCACAGAATCGGGCTTACTGCTGCCGCCAAATGAATAGGGTAGCTATGGTTTTTCTAAGCAGTGAAAATTCCAGATCCAGATGATGAGTGCAATTAACACTTCAGCCACCTACCACATTGTTCAAACTGTGCAGATGCTAGAAAGCTCTTCCTGAACCCGCCAGAACTTCTTAAAAAAATGCCTTCCTGTATCACAGTGACCCTTCATACTAGCAATAGTGAGGACCTGACATGAGTTCAGTATTGTATTGTATATGTGTGTGTGTATGTGCGTGTATACATATATATATATATATATATATATATATAATTCATATGTATTTTCACTTTCTCTTTTGGATTCAGGAGGCAGTTTACCGGTTCCTAAGTGGTCATGAGGATAAAATATCTATCACTTAGAAATTCTGGGAAACAGTGTGACTGTTTAAATAACTTATTACCACTTATGTAGGAAGCTGGTATTTTTAAACCTCCCTTAAACCACATAATAGTGCCTTCCCAGAATACAAGGGGTGGGACTTGGATTCTCTAAAAACTACAGAATGCAGTTGAGAATTCTTGTTTAGCTGTCTTGTGTCTCTTAATTCAAGATGATATTGTCCTTAACTGTTTGGCACTGATTTAATCCATCTCAAGGAGATGGGACCAACGGATCACTGAGCAAACCTTTAGTCAAGTCACCTTTTACTAGGTATTAACTGTCTGCAGGTGACATTACCTTAAAGAAGATAATCAGAATTAAAAAGAAAGTCCATACTGGCCACTTTTGTCTGCCTATATTCTACTTTGTGAATGCCTGCCAAAAATATAAAGGAAATTTTATTTCCTTCAGTATCTTTATTGTGATATTATTTCTAACAGAATTAAACTCACATTTGATTGGCGAAAAGGAAAATGTACACTAAGCAAAATCTGGTCTAAATACAATTTGAAGACAAATAGTATGTGTAATTTTAGAAACCAAAGGCTCTTTTTGCCTTTCCCATCATCATCTGCGGTATATTATTGAAATGTTCCCTACCTCATAAATATTCTGGAAATTGTGTGGCTTTGGGACTCCCTGAGTTGTTGGACCACTGACATCAAAATATCCACTAACAGCTATGGCATTCTTCTTTGCTAATTATAAAAAACTTATGTGACTGGAAAATAGAACCATATATAATCACACATGAAAGCACAATGAAAAAAATAACTCAAAACAAATCCTACCACAAAGAGAAAATCAGTATTAACATTCTGAGGTACAATCTTTCAGTATTATCAGTATGCATTTGTGATTATACATATATACGTTAACAGAACTAGAAACAACACTATGGCTTTTAGTACTTTTGTTCACATATGAAATCAAGAACATTTTCCCATGTCATTAAATTTCTAAAATCATCTTATTGGCCACATAATTATTTCATCCTACAGATGTACCCCAGATTTCTCAACAAAGAGTCCACATTAGTTCTGCCATTTCTTTGCTGTGTGATATTGGGCAAGTTTCTTAACCTCTCTGAGTTAAGTTTTATAATCTGGTAGAGGCTGATAATGATTTAGCTACACCTCGTGGAACTATTGGCAGAAAAATAGACAGGAATAAACATAAAAGCACTTGGTAAGGTGTTGGCACATGTTAGTTGCTCCTATGTACACTTTAAGAAATATTTTTGTGCACATTCTTAGTGTAAATCCTTCACTGTTAGGTTAAATTTCTAGATATGTAGGATCTCCTTCTCTGTGATGCCCCCGGGCTGCCATTACCTTCTTAAAGATCAGAACTCTAATTTTCATGAAGACAAATCCATCAACTGCCTCTTTTATGACTTATTTCCTCTGTCAAGTTTAGGAAGTCCTCTCCATCTTGACATGCAATAGTCAACTGTATTTTACTTTAATACTTTTAGGTCATGCTGTCTTGTTAGTTGTCAAAAATTCATTTTAGAATATGAAGGAAATTTACACAAAAATAATTTTAAACTATAATAAGGAAGAAATCAAACCACAAAATGAACCTTCTATTACCATGGATATTTCTTAATATTATAATACTATTTATGGGTAATTAACATTTACAGGTAACCTAATTTAACAACAACAACAAAAAAAGGGCTGGTCAATGATCTTCAAATCCTATCTTATCTTACTTGAATGGGTAAGTGTGACATAGTTAGATCACTTTCATTTTGACTTGATAGAAATAAAAGACTGGACTCCAAACTTGGATATATGCTTAATTTCTTCCAGGCAGAAAGTCTTTATAGTCCAGGTTGGCTAACAGTAATATTTGACTGGGGAAAAATTATAAAGTTATGGATCACTGTTCATCATACCCATGAACACATATATCCAACTCCCTCTCTATCCATGAATCATACTGCAACACAGTCTCTTCTGAATTCTTTCCTCCACCAAAAATAAGGCTTTAGGGAGCCTCCGGAAGCATATATAAGTAACAGGATGAGGAATAAAAGACACAATAAGTGGCTTGAAAAATCAGAAGCATGCCACATGTAGCAAATAAAGCAAATCTAGCCTTTCCATTAGAAATAGAATCGTGCCGACAAACCAGAATTTTGTGAAGACAGATGAGCTGCCAAATTATGCCTTTCAGAATTTCTGAATAACTTAAAATATAACTCACAGAACAGCATTCTTTTGATAGAGAATAATTTGAACAAATCTGACAAACACATAACAAAATATGGTTCCAGGCCATGCAGTCATTTAAAAAAAAAATGAATCTAGAGGAAAATGTCCAATATTTTACAATGAGGAACACACAAAGCAGTCAGCTGATTTGAGTCTTCATGCATTTAAGAAGCAACATGGAAGTTAGAGATGGAACTGTGATCTGAACAATACTTACAAGATGACAAGTTTACCTGACTTTTCTAAATTTCCAAGCAGCTAACAATTAAGAAAACAAGAGACATTCGTTGATTTGCAAATGTTTACTACAAATAACACCACAAAACACAAACATAATCTGTTATTATGACCCACATAGTACAAACATTTTCCCCTCAACCATTTGGAGAAAAAAAAAAGATAAATAAATCTTGCTAAGACTAAGGATCTATGATTTAATATTGACAATATACAATACCAACAAATTAAAAGAAAAAGACAAAGAAAAAAAGGAACTACACAACGTATCAGACCAATGGCAATTAATACAACTATGGACTTTTGGCATATAAATTGAATTGGTCAGCATTTCAGTTTAGATATGTCATGCATGCAACATACTTATTTAAGAGAAAGTAGTAAAGTCTTAAAAGAAAAGAATCCAATCAGGAGGGTGCAGAATTTGATCAAATGGTTTCAAGCTTGGAGTGAGAGCACACTTGTGCACAGACACATTCACAGGTGCTATTCCCCCTTCTGCTAAGCCACATACACACACACATACGCACACACACACAGAGCCACAGGGCCTTCCACACTCACTCACAGAGACAGTGGCACAAAGGTGCTGCCCAAACCAACATGACGCAATTGGAGGTCAGGAGGCTCTCAGTGGTTTGGCGACTCAGCCCGATGGTCAGAGGCAAGCACTCAACCATTTCTGCTGGGCTACCAAATTGTGAGCCGCGGCAGAATTGGAGACATGTGGACATGTGCTCAGCGCATTTCCTACCGTGGGAGCTGAGTGTGTGTGAGGAGGATGAAGGTACGCAGGAAAGAGTGATTCCTAAAAATCCAAACATCCTCTGGTTTACCAGGCAGTAAAAGAAAAGAAGTATACTTTTATACCTTTTTAAAACTTCAGATGCCAGAAAACAAACCGCAATTTCATAGAAAATGGGTAAAATGTGATAACTAAAATGCTTTGAGGGTGGAAATATTTTCATATCATGAAAAGCTGTGCTACAAAAAAAATTCATGCCTCGAGGCACATACGAGGTAGCACCAGCTAAACAGCACAAGTGTCACTCTCTTAAAGTGAAAAGAGGACTAGTGCTAAAGGATGGTGATGGTTTTACAAAAATACACTTTTAAAGCTCCTGTCTAGAACGTGTCCTTTTGAAAGTGAGAATAAAAAGCAAGGAGAGTTGGGCCTCCCCTGGTGGCGCAGCGGTTGAGCACTGGGCTGCGAGGCTGCCCACAGCCTCTGCAGAGCTGGTTCACTCCCCGGCCGCCGGTGAGGGTCACACACACACACAGAAAAAAAAAAAGCAAGGAGAGTTAGGGGCATGTGATGAAACTTTGTGGGAATTTAAAAGAGGTCTCTTTGCCATTTACCTTGAAACCTACTCCAAGAATGTATCAATTTTCTAAAATGCACATTAATGCACTTGGTATATTACCAGTATTTTCTAAAACACTACTAAAGATAATTTGACCTTTCTTTACCGAGTTGAGGTCCTGCCTTACTCCAGCCACACAGATGGAAAGGGTGGCTGAACCTATATGACCTGAGCAGCCAACTTTTGACTAGCCAGTGAAAGAGCAGGGAGCTGGATTTCAGGAGACTGACCTTTGGAACCTGGTTTTAGGGACTCCCAGCTCTGTGAGCCCTGGCAAGGACAGCTTCTCTCTAGCTTCTGTTTCCTCATCTGTAAAATGAGGACAGCCTCACGACCTCTAAAGCTGTTGTGAGGAGTCAATGAATTAACATACACGAAAACATCTAGTATGGTGCATGACACTGAAAAGGAAAGATATAAATCCCTTCTACTTCTCTGTGTGCATTTATGTGTCCAAACTATTACCTATCTGCATGTGCTAACCAACAAGAGTGAAATTAATATTCAGAATATCAGCTGTGTTTTGGTTTATCACTTTGGTTCCAGAGATTAGAACTGAAATGTGTTGATTAGCCTAAGTTTCAGCTGGGTCCCAGTTTAGCTGAGATGTCGACTTAAGTCTCTCTGCTGGAAACAGTTTTATTTAGATGCCAGGGAGAAGCCTGAGACACCCAGGACTGAAGACCAAGTTCAAGAAAGGAAAGCAGAAACCAGACCAAATTCAGACACCTCGAGAAGTGCCCTAGGAAAATAAGAACCCCTCAACTTCTGGCTGGTTGGGTGGCAGCTTTGAAAGTATGTCAAGATATATGATGGAATGGGTCAAAATGGAGAAACACAAAGAAAGCCACCCCTGGACGTTGATCTGTCACACAAAACCACACCTTTTTATATGAGGTTCTGGCAGAGGGGAAGGAGCTCACCAATAGCTCATTTGATTGAGGTGGGTGGAGGGGGAAGAGGGCTTACATTTAGTTGTAGGCTATACTAATAATTAAAAAAATCAGGCTCCATACTAACTTCCTCCAATCAAGTTCTCCTTGTTCCAAACAGAAAGTAAGCCTTCTTTTTAAACAACGCATTACAAGCCTCCTTGTTTGATCTACTGTGGGCTTCCTCCTCATTCTTTTCCTATTCACCTCCCTTGCCAGAATTTAAATGCCTCTAGGTCTGCACAGCTACTTCTCCACAATGGATGGTGGCTGTCTCTTTTCTCCCACTTGGAACACTGACAGAAATATCCCAAGAATCTGGCCTTCGCTACCATTTGCCTTCCTCTACAAGAACATCTCTGTGAAGAGCTCATTCACTCTTTCTCGGATGTGAACGTTGCCCAGTACAAGTGCCTAGAGTCAGGGTTGCGTCAAAAACCGTTCTTATAATTCCCATGGCTTATGAAGCAGTTTAACTGTATTAAACTCAATCAACATCAAAGTCCTCTGCTTCCTCTGCCAAACTCCCGAATTCTCCATTTCTGTCCATGGTGTCAGCATTCTGTGATATCAAGCCCAAAACCTTGATCTCTGTCTTTCTCCCTTTTAAAATCTGACCAGTTCACCTTTGCCAGCATGGTTCACAATCAGGGAAACTCACCTACTCTCTTTAATGTTGTTGAAATTCATTCTTTCATATAATTCCCCCAACCATCTCTATATTCACAGATGAGAGTGTGTATGTCCTTAAATGGTACCATGTAAGATTTTAAAGTATTTGGCATTTTGATCCCTTGTGGGTTGATATTATTATTTTATAATTATTATTATGCTAGTTTGTAAAAAGCACATACCTCTTTTGGTAGTGACACCAATTTATTTCTGTCTGCATTCAAGTTGCTCAACTTCTTAAGTTTTCCAATGCTCTTAGGTAAGGTCTGTTAAAATAATGTTTTATTATTAATTTAACAAATATTTGGAACATGGGTCACAGTAAAAGATCTTTTCAAGGACTTAGGAATATAAGCTCATCCTATAAGAGAAATATTTTTTCCTGAACATCAGATATTTGGGGGTTTTTTTTGTTTGTTTGTTTGTTTGTTTGTTTTAATTAACATTTTTATAGATTTATTTATTTATTTATTTATTTATACAAGCACTGGGTACAGTCAGAAGCGCGGGAGGATGAGAGAATTCACCGAGCCAGAGCGGGGAGCAGAGCAGGCAGAAGGACCGAAGTACACTGCTGAGGGGAGCAGCGGGCGGCAGGAGAGGTCTGCGCGCCATGCGGGACCCTCCTCCGGTGGCCGGAGAGCAGCCAGGGATCGAACTGGCACTGCAGAGGCTGCAGGCAGCTTCGCACCCCAGCACTCAACCGCTGCACCACCGGGGAGGCCCAACATCAGATATTTGTAAAGATTACTTAAGGAATACGGAATTATAGAATTTACATTTGTGTTGAAATGATATCATGTTGCAATGAAATGAAATCAGAAGCACAGCGCTGGAACAGAGAAGCACTTAAGTAAAGAAGAAATGAAGGCTCTTCGATTTAAGTAAGTGAGCATTTACCCTCAAATTTCACCCTCAAAATTCACCCCTTCCCTGCCTGCACCTTCGAGAACCACACTGAAATGGTAGCTTCGATGACTGTGGAAGTCAGAGGGCCAGGGCAGGGAATGAGAACCCGGAGCAGGGGTGTCTGAGGTCAGGGAGAGAGAGCTGTGAGGAGAGCACAAGGCCCTGTAGGAACCAAGCCAGAGTCCACAGGGACTGGGTCGGGGGGTGTCTTCATAAAATCCATAGGTGAATATATTTTTAATAACTGCTGTGACTATGATGTGCAGGCCAAAAACCATGACGCAGGATTGGAAGACTTGGTCTTCTTAGCCACACCTGCCAGAGGAGGCTGCTTGAGCTACCTGAGGAGAGACTTTGCTGGGCTCCCCCACCAAGTCTGTGTCCTTAGTCTACTCTTGCTATCTTTTTTGGCTCTTTTCATGTAAAGAACATTAGTTATTCTTTTTATAAAGAAAGGAGAAAGGGATAAAAGGAGAAGTAGTGTAAAAAATAAATCGATAAGATGGAGTTAAAGAAATAAAGAAAGGGGGCCTCCTCGGTGGCGCAGCGGTTGAGCGCTGCCCGAAGCCTCTGCAGCGCCGGTTTGATCCCCGGCCTCCAGGGTAGGGTCCCACATGGCGCGCAGACCTCTCCTGCCACCCGCTGCTCCCCTCAGCAGTGTACTTCGGTCCTTCTGCCTGTTCTGCTCCCTGCTCTGGCTCTGGTGAATTCTCTCACCCTCCCGTGCTTCTGACGTACCCAGTGCTTGTATAAATAAATAAATCTTTAAAAAAAAGAAAGGTACAAAAGTAAACGGAGGAAAAACAGTGTCCTCAAGACAGCTAAAAGAGAAGAAAAAGGAGATAAAAGCAGAGGCAGGAGTAGGAAGTGACAAGGCAACTGAGATTTGGAGTCCCCATGCCAAGCTAGTCTTGGCAGGAGGTGTGTGCCCCGCCTCTGCCCAGGGTAGGGGAAGAGTGGTCCAAGTGCTCACTTCCACCCCTGACTAATAGGGCAGGGTAAGATCATAAATCAAAGCCCATCAAATACCATTCTCTGGCTAGCTTAAAAAGAACATTTCTCCTACAACCCTAACCAAGGCTCTCCCTGGCCAACCACATATCTTTCCCTTCTCTCAAACTTTTCCCACTTGTTCAAAGAAACTAGACAGAACAATGTTTCCTCATTAGTCCTTGGACACCCTTGGATACCCGGGCAGAGGCATCAGCCATGGAGAGTGGTTTACCCCCCACCTCCCTGGGGAGGTCTGTGAGATGTCAGTCAGTCCTAGTACTGAAAGCATGGCAAGAAGGACCCACTCTCTGACATGGAATCTAAATGCCATTTTCTTCATGTAAGCAGGTTAAAAACCAATCGCCTTAATGTCACAATCGCCTTTGTTTCACAAGTCTCTTTTTTAGATGTAGCATGTGGAAATTTCCACTTAGTCCATTCAAATTGCAAATAAGTAGACTCTACCCTAATAAGTATTTATGATATAGAAACCACACTATAAATAGCCATTTGCATGCGCAAACCACTCACCAGGAGCCGGTTTTCTGTAAGAACTAATTCAGTGAGGCTTTCACAGTCCCCAACTGCTTCGGGCAACTGTGTGAGTCTGTTCTGATCCACCTTTAAGATCGACAGTTTCTTTAGTTTTCCTGTAAAAGTGTTATTTAAACTCATTAGCTACAATTGTATTCAAATAATCACTTGGTATTTCCTATCTGCAGTTGTTATTTCTTTTAAACAGTTATTTGTTTTTTTTTCCCCCTCATCCAGCTTTTCAAATTATGAAATCCTAGCTCACTAAAGGTTGAGAGTTAAAATAATTTGTTCAGAACATGAAAAACAGTCAGCAATTATAAGCAAATCATTTTAAAAGTCATTACCTAAAAATATCCTATCAAAGTCAGAAAATTTAAAGAAAAGCAAACAGCTGGCTCATGACGGATCTTTAAGAACAGGAGATGCTTCCTGTACAGAAAAGAGACTTCAAACTTATTCCAGGAATCATCCTTTCTAAAAATCAATAAAGTACAGTTTATTTTGCCACCTATAAATAAAATGACAGTATAAAGAAGAACCTTATAATAAACTATTTATACATATGTTATGTAACAAATTTTTAAAACTCTTTGATTCTTTCTTTTCACCCATTTCAACTAGAAGATATAACAAATCTATTCCTCCTTCTTCATGACAGCCTTTGAAATGCTTTAAGTCAGCCATCTCCTGCCTCCTACTTCTTCCTATTCCCAGAAACGCAACATCCCTAGTTCCTACAATTGCTTTCAGATGCCATATAATTCTCAGTGAACCTTTCTGCCTAGCATCAAAATCCCCATCCATTTTCCAACCAGCTTTAACCAAAAGGCAATGTCCATATTCCTGCTCAGTTGCTACTATCAGTTACCACTTTCATCTTGACTAGATGCCAGAAAGGAAGTGGTTTTCTGTCACACAGCTTCTCTAAGCATTAAAAATGGTTCAAAAACTTCCTTTGATGTTAAGTTAAATGAAGGTCACAGTCGGCAACCCTATGATGACTATATGGTTAAATACTGTTTCTTACAATTTTTAAGTGGCTTTGCTATAATGGAACTGCCAGTTCACATCTGTTTATACCTTTTCTGTCTGTACTTATTTTTCTCATCCTGGACTGAATTCCTTTATGGTATAGGAAATGTCAGGACTAATTTTTTTTAAGGAAGCAAGCACAGCATGGTTTAAATAAATCAGTATCCTCAATGTGCTAGAGAAGATTCCATTCAGGCAGACCATTCTCCCTTTAATAGCCCCTCCCTAGGTCAAAGTTACTTTGTCATAAACATGTTCATATGTCTGAAACCTATTCTATTATGTGGGTCAATCCCTACTGAAATCATTGAAGTAAGATGTGAATGAAGTAGAAATGAGTCAACACTGGCAAGTACTAATACCTATAATTGCTACCAAAACAGGATGACAGAAAAACTTGCATAGAGGAAACAAATTGTATTAAACATACTTTGCATTACTTCTTTAAAAACAAACAAGGAGTTAACAAGAGGAGCCACGTCCCCAGCACCTGGAAGTGGTGACCAATCGGTCAAAGGGCATTCCAGATGGTCAAGACAATATCCAGCACCTTCAGTGATTTTCCATACGTACCAATGCCATCCGGAATCACTTCTAGTAAGTTCTGAGAAATGACTAAATCCGTTAATGAAGTCAGGCCACTGATTTCTTCAGGAAGTCTTTCCAACCTGTTTTCAGAGACATCTAGGCACAACAGGCTTTTCAGATTTCCTATTTCCTACATCAGTGACAAAGATTAAAAAAAAAAAAAAAAAACTCATGCTTCAGCCTGCCATAGTACAAAGACAAAGCACAGAATTTGTTACTGTGATTTCTCCCAATAAAATCCCAAAGCAGCCCTAAGGTTGTGTGTGTGTGTCTGTCTGTGTGTGTCTGTGTGTGTGTGTGTATTGAATCGTGAAGACTGGAGTAAATTTCCAGACCCCTTCTGGTGAAAACAGGAAGCGGAATAAATCACATACGCAGAGTTGGGAGGGATGACAAGCCCTCTAATATCTAGGAAGTAGGAAATCATTCTCACCTAACAGATAAAGACACATGCAACAAGAGAGAACAATGATTTTAGGAAGTTACTTCAATGACACAATTAGGAAAAAAAAAAAAAAAAGCAGGCTAGAATACAGTTCTCCAAGTTTGCGATCAATCACTAAGTAGCTTACAGATCAGGGTGACCCTGAAATTTTCTTAAGAAACCATCTATTTTATATATCCTCTGCCAGGTAGTACTTATTACAACAAACATCCATGCAGTTGCTCCAGTAAAACTGAAACATACTGATCCCCGCACACCTTAGCATTTAACATTAATAGAAAAGAGAAGCAACTATGCTGCTTTTAATGAAAGCAGTCTATCCAGATTGGGGAAAGTGCCAGTGGTCTAACATTCTACTCAAGAGTTATCTTATACTTTACATTCACAAAACTATCATTTTCTTTCTTATGCTGCCTCCACTTTCCCATTTCCACTGGCATGACATTAAAGTTCAGCTTTCACGCCCCATTCACCTGAGCTGTTAGCTCTGGTCTTGTCTTCCCCACCCAAGTCTGTTCTACAACCTGTGCTCCCATGTTTCCCTCCTAGAATACAGCAGCTCTAGTCATGTAATCAGACCATCCTCCTACTGAAAAAAATCCACATAAGTACAAATTCCTCAATGTGTGTTTAATTGTTCTGATCTATTCTTTCCAGTCTATCTACTACCTTAAATGTATCCTATGACTGCCACTCCTTTATTTCCTGTTTATAAGAAACCAGATAACACCTCTGTTCATTTCAGATCCCTGAAGTCAGTCTACCTTTTTATTTATTCATTTTAACAATGTCTTTCTATCATTTTCTTTGTGTCATCATTGAAGACAGGAAAATGATCCTGATTTATACTGCCTGGTGTGTTTAGTCCTGGTTTAATAGAAGTTTATACAAAAGAGGAAAATGAAATTTTTAAGTAATTCTGTATAACCTGATCATTGGAGCTTTGCATTCAGGGGGTGACCTTTCAAACTTAGTCATTTCTAATCATTTATGCACATCTGTATACACATATTCTTCCCTTTTCATGTCTCATAAACGTGATTATTTTCCTGATAACTTCCTGGTATTTCCCCCCCATCCTTTGATTGCTGTATTAACCGGGATTTCCCCTACATTTCCTGCAGAAATCCAACTACTCATCAAATTCTCACCCACATCAGTTGTTGATCCCATTTTCCCAAATGCAGCCATCCAAGACCACAGAAATATTCATTAGTTCCTTAGTTCCAATAGTCATAATGAATGATGTCATGTCAATGCTACAACTACAATTAAAACTTTATTTAAGTACTTTCCTCTAGTGCTGCCCTGCCTGCATGGACGCGGCATTCCCCACCTAGAGCTCAGCTCCATCACAACTGGATCTCACAGCTGAGCAAAGACAGCACCTGTATTACTTTAAAAGCACCTAGACCATCATGAAATATATTATGACTTTAAAGACTGTAAGATAGAACAAGAAATAAAATTTAGTAGTAATTGGAGAAAAGGAAATAAGAAGGGAACACGCCTACTTTTTGTTGTTATTATTGTTTGTTTTCTAGGTTTCTCTCATATCTAACCAGAAGGCAGATTTGCTTAATAAGACAATACAAGCTGGCTGTGTATTTAGTTCATACAAGGCTCCATTTCCTTTGGAACTTGGTTCCCACACTCGATAACAGTAGGAAAAACCTGAACATCATGACTTGCCAGCTAGCCCATAGGCAATACTGGAAAACACATAAAAGGCTTTAACACTGCTTTTACATCAACTATTACAGGGCAAAATGTGGTCAAAATTATCCCGTAACACTTGGCACATCACAAAAGTGGGAGAAACGCATACCACCAGAATCGTGGGCCCAGTAATTTACAAATTTGCTGGGCTTGAAGTAAGCCATATGGGTAATAAGAATGAAATAAAATACAGAATTCAAAAACTAAAGAATATATTTACCATCTTTAGAAATGGTGGGTTAAGTTTTGCATTTTTTTTTATGGCAATGCAGCATGATAAATGCTCAGTGTATTTTTCCAAATGTGCTTTTTTCAACCAACATTTTTGGTTCTTAGAATCCCTCTTACAGAAAATCTCACATAGAAGCAGGGAATACACAAGGCCATTGTTTTATATTCTGGAGGAGACAGTGTAAAATTACCACTTACCTGAGGTAATTCTGACAGCTGATTCCCATCCAACCAGAGATCCTTTAAATGTAAGAGAGCTCCGATTGATTCTGGCTAAAACAAAAAAAATAATGTTATGATAACTAAGATCCAATTTTTAATCTTGCATTAAGAAAGATGGATTCCTAATTCTACAATAATTAGGTACCATGGCAAATAATCTGCTGAAACTTCTCAAATATCCTTCCCACAAATGCCCTCCATTTTCTCCAAGAATGTTAGTCATTTCCACTTATGCCCATCACCTCTAATCCTGAATCTCCCCACCCCTGAATTACAGCACTTAATAATTAAACTTGCCTAGAAACCTTAATGTAGAATTGCAGCTACGAAAAGGGGACTGAGAGGAGCAGGTGGAAGGGGAAGGAAGCAAAGGGGAACAGGGACTCAGTATGGAAGAGGATCATGGGTGATGTGGTGGCAGGCTGTGTGATAACTTACATTTATAGAGATGTGAACCCATAATCCCAAAATATACATTGCTGCAAATCAACACATTACCTCACTAAGCATAAAAAAGAAATGAGTTAAACTATGTGAACTAAAACACAGTCTTTAATTCTCCCAAGCTGTCGATATATATCTGAGGAAATACTGGGTTATAAGCACACCCAGAGAGCTCCCCTCCCAAATTTTGCGACCACTTACAACAGTTAACTTCAAATCTCTCTTCAATACAGACTTACCAAATTATATATTTCATTGTTTCCTAAATCAAGTTCTTCAAGTCTCCGCAGTTGGGTAAGAGAGCTATTTAAAAAAATAAATAAATAAAAATCATCTCTTAGAACCCAGAAATGCTGAGTAATATAGTATTCCTCAGTTGGACTAGTTTCTAAAAATAAGATTTATTTGGATTTTATGGTAAACCTACAAAGGAAGGGCTATTAAGAGGAGGCTGGCATCTGTGACACTTTCCAAAAGACACAGAATCTCTTTGACAAAACATCTCTTTGGTTGTTTTTTAATGCTTAAAAAATTCATTCAGTGCAAAATTCTCCCCTTGTTTTCCCCAGAGACTCACTCAGGAAGATATGTAAGAAGATTCTCTCTCAGTTCCAGTGAAGCCAGGTTATAAAGACTAGAAATAAACAGAAGGAAAAAATTTAAGGAAAACTCCTGAGATTCTTCCTATCCCTGCTCCCCAAACACACACTATACAATAGCAATTCTTAATAAAACTTTGTACATCACTTCCCAGAGGAAAACTATCTGTGCCCACCACCAATAACAATATAAAAAAAAACAACATAATTTCTACCTCCCAAATTTTAATGTTCAATTTTTAAAAAGTATTATTATTATTATAAGGTACCCACATTCAAATACTCTGAACATTTGGGCTGTGGAAATAATTCACTAGGAAACAACCATTCCTGGAATGAAGATAGACACTGAGGATTGTGCTTCTAGACTTTAGAATGTCAAAAATGTGCTGCTGCCATAAAAAAACAGCAACGCCTTTACTCTTACAGAGCCCATAGCTTTTCTTCCAAACATCGGAAAGAGGCCATCCCTCCCTGTTTGACAGTAGCATCCCAGTACTCTACCTAAGAGCATAAACTCACAGAGCACGAGGCAGCAGCACTATGGAAGTAACTGCCAGTTAGATGCATTAGAGTGAATGTAACAAGGCACCTCACAAGTGCCTGAAACACAGATAGGACCTGTCAATAAATGGCAGCTATAATAAAGTGACTTTTATTTTTATTAAACCTCAGAATGACACTCTTCTCAGCAGACTGTCCTGTCTCTCGGGTGTGATCCATGTCTGTGAGGAGCGTAGTGAAACACAGATGTTCTCCCACACACTGATTATCGGGGCCTAAAATCTTGACAGGCAGTGGCAATTCTGCATCACCAGAAACTCGTACATTCAAATGATGCCAACAGTGGCATAATGTATTGATTCAAAAACAACTGAGTAGTCTATTACTCAAACAGACACGGTACTGAGCTCCATACCAACTGAAAACTCAAGCTTTTGCCGACAGTAGCATCCAGATTTGGAAGACTTTCATTTGTAAGCACAGAGAACACAAGTAATCAGATGTTATTCTAACACTCAAATCTCTCTAAATCGTCCATTCTCCTTCTAATATAAGAGCCAGTGAGATGAATACTAACAAAGCTGGTTTCCTAACATCTAAAATGTAAGTTTGCTTTGCATGAACAGCATATATATATATAAACCTAAAGCCTCTGTGTCTGAGAATGTATTTTAATTACACTGTGTTCAGATTCTGTATCTCCTCCAGTTTTAGAAAACAAAATAATAGTTTCCACTATTAAAGCAAGAACAAACTTGGTTTGTTCTATTTGTTCTATCAAACTTGTTCTAGGTTCTATTTTGTAAATATTATCAATATTAACTGAATACCAAGAAAATGTCTTGTTTCTCAAGAAAATCTCACCAGGTAGGAAGCTACAGTTATCTAATTCTACTTTCTCTGGTCAAGTTACACAAAAGAAATAATGCAAAGGAAAGGGAGGTAAGAAGTATTCCACTCAAAAGCAATCTATCAATAAGGCTGGTAGGAAACATTTTTAAAGTAATTGTAAATGATTTAAAATAAAGAACTTTAAATTTTCATGTAAAATCTGTCAGTTTTATTGGAGAGAGGGAAATCATTTGGTTAATCATTTCCACATTTGTGTTTTTAAAATTACTGACAGAACTGTCATGTTATCTTTTTTTTTTTTAGAACTGTCATTTTATCTATTCAACTTTCATTACTCTCACACCTACTTTGACAAACTCAAGACATCCAATAATTAAAAAAGGGGGGAAATCCCTCTTTCCTTCAAAAATATTATTCATTGGGCATCATCAAAAGCATCTTAAAAGGCAGCTTTACACAGGTCTGACTGCTAAGTGTCAACCAAGGGAGGCAGCCTTGGTCTGAGGCTGCCGACCTGAAAGAGAGAACAGAGCAGGGAACAGGGCCCCCCACCCCCGCCACCCAGGGCAGCAGGCACTATGCAGGGCCCCCATGTGTCATCTCATTTCGTTGATAACAGCCCAGAACACCAATGACTTGATGATACTACCGTAACACAATTAGGAAAGTGAGATTTTGTGTGAGGTCCACTAGACATCACCAAAGGCACAATTCAAATCTGGCCTAAAGCCCAGTCTCCTGCCCCTCTACCTTAAGTCGCTTCAATGGTCTTCCATTCTTTGGAACTCTCTTTACAATATAAAATCTTAAAAACACTGTCAATTTTTTTCAGTTGAAGTGACACTGGTTTATAACATTATATGTGTGTAGGTGTGTGGCAGTATAAATCAACACCTGTAAACACCACATTATGTTCACCACCAGAATTCTAGCTCCATCCATCACCACAGAATTGCTCCCTTTTACCTGGTTTACTCACGCCCTTCCCCTTCCCTTTTGGTAATCACAATTTTTTTCTTATATTCTAAACATTTAGTTTAATTTTTCATCCATTGTTTTACATTCTACATATAATTGAACTCAGACAATATTTGCCTTTCTCTGAGTTATTTCACTTACCATGACAGGATTGCATTTTTTTTAGCAGAGTAGTATTCCATCATGTGTATATATATACCATATCTCCTTTACCCAATCATCTGCTCATGGGCACTTAAGTTATTTATAACTCTTGACTACTGTAAATAATGCTACAATGAATGGGGGAGAGGTCATACCTGTCTTTGAATTAATGTTTTTAAATTCTTTGGCTCATATGGTATTTCTATTCTTCATTTTTTTTTTTTGAGGACTTGCAATTAAAAAAAATGCCTACCGGGCCTCCCTGGCGGCACAAGGAGTTAAGATGCAATCTATGAAGCAATCTGCAGCACAAGTTCAAGCCCCAGCCAGGTAGCTACACACATGGTGGGGCAGACCTCTCCTGACTTGCCTGCTGCTCCTCTCAGCAGTGTATTTCAGTCAGTCTGCCTGTTCTGTTCCCCACTCTGTCTCTGGTGACTCCTCTTAGGCCCACTCCTCTGGCCTGTACCCCAGTTCTTATATGTATAAATAAGTCTTTTTTAAAAAATGCCTATCGGGCCTCCCCGGTGGCGCAGCGGTTGAGCGCTGGGTTGCGAAGCTGCCTGCGGCCTCTGCGGCGCCGGTTCGATCCCCGGCTGCTCCCCGGCCACCGGAGGAGGATCCCACATGGTGCGCAGACCTCTCCTGCCACCCGCTGCTCCCCTCAGCAGTGTACTTCGGTCCCTCTGCCTGCTCTGCTCCCCACTCTGGCTCTGGTGAATTCTCTCACCCTCCCGCGCTTCTGACTGTACCCAGCGCATGTATAAACAAAACAAACAAATATAATAAATAAATAAAAACATGCCTCTATAAAAAAAAAAAAGTTTAAAAAAAATAAATAAATAAATAAAAAATAAAAAATGCCTATCAATGTCAGGCAAACAAGTTTTACCTTCTTAACCACAGCAAAGATTTTTGTTGAAATGTCATTTTAAAAATATGACACACATTTATAAAGTATCTTTAAATTTTGTCTTGAGAGAAGGTATAAACCAGTTACTAAAATTAAATACTTGAGCAGAAATACTGCAAAATGCCAGATTCACAGATATACAGAACTTAATAATAATATGTTAGATCAAAAGCATAAAACCCATCCCATCATAACACCCAAATATAATAACCTGTTAAGTAAAAAAAGTTCTAACCATAAAACATCTTAATTTCTAATATTTTGGAATATCAGATAAAATATGGATGTACAGATGTTACAAAATATACATATTTTGTAGCCTTACAAACATAAAAATTAATTTAAAATAAAGTATATAATATTTTTAAAAGATTTTATTTATGCAAGAACTGGGGTATAGGACCAGAAGCACGGGAGGGTGAGAGACTTCACCAGAGAGAGAGAGGGGAGCAGAACAGGCAGATGGACCAAAAATACTGCTGAGGGGAGCAGTGGGTGAGACAGGAGTGGTCTGCCGCTCCATGTGGTTATCTCCCTGGCCAGCTGGGAACTGAACCTGCGCTGCAGACGCTGCGGACAGCTTCAGAGCACTGTGCTCAACCCACTGTACTACCGGGGAGGCCCTATAATAGACTTTCTGAAGTAAGCTTTCTGCATCAGTTTAGACTACTCAAAATGAAGAACTCAGACATTTAGTCAGACTCCCCAGATTCAGTGCCAAAAGTGAACCCTAAACTGGGCACACTGGTCTGAAAAGTAAGAAACCTGAGGCTCAAGTTCTGGTTTGACCCTCACTGACCAGCTGAATTTGCTCAGTGGAGGTATTTCACTATTGTACCCCAATTTTCCCTAAAATAAATATAATCATATCTACCATGGCAGTTAGAACCTAATATATTTTCCCTTCAAGTTAGCAAGGCCAGTTTATACCTTATTTCCATGAGACAGCCTCTGTCCCTAAACACAGTCGGCTAGCTTAGCAGTGTGATCAGAGTCTTCTGTAAAGACTATTACAAGATGCCATTAATCCCTGGAGTCATCTCCACTATAGAAGGCCTCCTTGAAGGACTAGAGCTGCTGACACCTGTCAACTTTTAACCAACCACACAGTGCCCTTAATTGTCTGTGTGCTGACAGGGAATAAAGTAAAGAAACAGTTTGACAACTGACTCCCGTCTCCTAAGTAAGCTCAAACCTCAGGGTATGATCTAAGCTAGTCAACTGATGTAAAAGAGGATCTGCCTGAAAGAAGATATAAACCAGAGACATTAATACAAAGTTGAACAAATAGTGTTCAGAATATAGCATCTTCAAGCAAACTTCAGGACCCTGCCTGTCCCATCAAGGAAACATATTCAATTCAACTCAAACATCTCTGCCTCTCTTCTAGCACCTAATTAAGAACACACTGCTGAGAAAGGCTGAACATTGATTCTGTCTACTTCAGAGGTCAGGTTCATAATCACTGGATCAAGCAAAACAAGGAGACCCTAACAATTAGACATTTGCTGTGCAATATGAGAATTACTGGTCTTTCATATTCCTACTACTAATTATGATGTTGGCAGTTTAATATATGACAGATACTGTGGTAAAAGCACTACAGGTTTCCCTTTTCTGGATGAAAAAGAGAAAGCAGAGAGAGGGAACCTGAAGAAGGGCTTATATCACTGGTGATGGACAAAGTCAGGATTCACCAAGGAATCTGCATTTTTAATCACACACCATCTGCTGTCTCACTTTTTGAGTTGTTGTGTGAATTCTATGAGCAGGTAATTAATTAAATATTAGTAAAACACTGGCAGTATTAAGTTTTCCTCTCACCACTGTCCCTCATCTAGTCATCTATCCAGCTTCTATGGTACAACTGAGACCCTTCTTGTAAGAAATCACCATTTTTTTGTTATTTATTCATGTATTTATGCAGTTTTCTTTTATGTAAAGCCATAAGACATGAATATGTAATTTTATCTCTATTTTTCATACAAAAAGTAACATTACACACATCTGGCACTTGGCTTTCCTCACATCACAGAATTTTGTCTCATTTCTTATTTATATATAGTAGGTATTTTGTCTTTGTTTTTTTTACAATTACTTACATAGTACTTGCTGTCTATATATACCTTAACTTTTTTAATCATTCCAATATTAAGAGATACTTTACCCTTCAATTTTGGTTTCTGGCAAATTAAATTTCATTCTATTAGAATGACCTCCTCTTGCTCCTACAGAAAAAACATGATCTTCCATTCTCCCTGTAACTCCCACCATTTCTAACACCAAATGGGGTTAAAACAACAACAATTAATAAGCTCCCGCAGGAAAAAAATGCATTGAAGCATTTCTTCTTAGCACACTTATGTTTTACAAATGCATGATAGCAGGGACAAAAACTGTACTCTGAAATTCAGAATGTAGGGCAACTGTATTTTTAGGACTCTATTTCAAGGACTGGATAAAGTGGTTACTTTAAGAATTTACATCTGTTCTCCACTATATTTTTTTTAATGCTTTTTAATCCACTTAGATTTTTTTTTCCATTTTGTGGCCAACTCATTTAAAAACTGAAGAAAAAATAAATTAAGGTAGTCCAAGCAAATGACAGTATATTATAAAACCATTAAAATGTAACATTTATAAACATTTATGGCAATAATATTTGATGGGGGAAATAATATTGATGGAGATAAGAGGACTTACACATTTACAATATTTCTGCTCTTTTAATACCAAATTAGTGTTTAAAAAATCTCTGGTTACAAATTTCCTTATGGTGATCTAGCTCTACAAATTTTTCTAAAATCTTGATTTTTTTTTTAAATTTATTTATACAAGCACTGGGTACAGTCAAAAGCACAGGAGGGTGAGAGAATTCACCAGAGCCAGAGCAGGGAGCAGAACAGGCAGACAGAGGGAGGACATTGCTGAGGGGAGCAGCGGGCATGGCAGAAGAGGTCTACGCACCATGTGGGACCCTCACCGGTGGCCGGGGATCAAACCGGCACTGCAGAGGCTGTAGGCAGCTTCGCAGCCCAGCACTCAACTTGATTTTGATTTTGAAACAATATTTTACAGCAATTCCCAGGCGTCAATAAAGAACACTGAGTAAGGCAACAATTTTCAAAAATAAGATTTATTCCTCTTAGGCAGCACCTAATACATGGGTAAAAGCCTGCACTAGACCTTATGGCTAAGGAACACACTCAGTCCTAGACCACTCAAAATGAAGTTACCATTCCCCAACGTAGCAGACACAAAATCAGACCCACATGCTTTATTTCAATCTGAGAACCCAAGAACTATCTACTTGTTCTACTCTACTAGCTAATAAGATGTCTATTGATAGTAACTTTTTGTGGCTGAGAACTATATTTTGTGCACTGTACCAGTCCATTACATATATTCCTTCTCGGCAATGCTATCTTTGGAAGAAGAAACTTAACTGGGTAGATTTATTTAGATATGTTGGACTGATATTTGAATACTTTTTACTTTTTTTTTTTTTTTAGTGGGAAGAGGGTTATTAGCTTCTTTCATGAGAAAGGATATGAAGTGTCACGGCTGTAGTTACATAAAGACAAAGCAGCATGCCCCCACACAGAAGCATAGGCTTCCCCGGTGCTCAAAATTTTCTATTAGTTCCCACTGGGGTTTCTGTAACCTTTCAAAACTTTCACTCCCAGTGTACTTTTTCTGAATCTTCTGGAGACCCTGGATACTGGATACATGAACCAGTAGCCACGTACCAGTAATTACGAAAAAATGACCTTAGCACATCACTCGTAAAGCTGTTACAGAGTACTTCCTGCAAGAACTAGATCAGTTTTCCAGGTATAATATCACCCTTCAACAGTACTAACTTCAGGGTTGCCTAAGGTCCATTCTTATTTTTCATTGAAATATAATAGACATACTATAAACCTTTTTAATGTGTACAAGCAGTGGCTTTTAATAAACCCACACAATTGTACAAACACCAATACTATCTAATTGCAGAAAATTTTCATCACCCCCAAAAAAGAAACCTCATACCCAACAGAAGTCATTCTGAAGTATTTTATTCTTTTTTTGGTGCTTTGTAAATAAAATGGTTTTCTTAATTTCATTTCTAGATTGTTCAAATGCTCATACACAGAAATACAACTTTTCTATATTAATTTTGTTAGATTCAATTATCAGCTCTAACAGATTTTTGTGGATTCCTTAGAATTCTCTATATAGATTACATCCATCTTCAGGTAAACCCATTTCTGAAAAGTGAAAAATGCAGTATATAATTTACTTGAGTAGAAACTGAGACAACTAATCTCAAGAAAAATATTTTCAGTATTAATATACCCTTTAGGAAGACATTAATACATTTTACCAATACAGAAAGACGACTTAAAAGCAAAATTATCCTTCCTGACTTTAACAATGGAATCTCCCAAATGTTTTTAGTCAGTGTCAAGTTAAAAAGTCATCAGTCAGGAGGTACAATTTACAAGGGCATATTTGAAAAAAACAATTTTATTCATATAGTTCTCTTAAAGTCTATCCAAGCCTTGGAACTCTAAGACTCCTCTGCACATGTCTCCTTCTTGCTGCCTTTCCAGGCCAATTGGCATCTTCAATGATATGTAGTCATTTATTCATTTTACTCCAACCTATTCTAAAAGGGATTTAAAGAGATATTTGCAAAGTATAAATATGCAAAAAATTTGATGAAAAAAGAAAATTAGAGTCCTGGGAGGAAGGAAGGAATGTGTTCATTGTGAGATAAAATGTGGTACAGAAAATGCAGTTTTTTCAAGGAAAAAACTAAGTTCAAATCTCTGCTCTACCATCTACCGGTGACACAAACCTGAGCAGACTATTTATCCCCCCTGTCAAGACAAAGCCAATGAGGCTCCAGAGGGTCAACAGTAATCATGTGAGAACAGGTGTTGTAAAGTGTCTGTATCTAACGAAGCATCTATCCCACTGTAAATGTCAGCAACCCTCCTCGCCCAGTTCCTCAGTTCCCTTCATCACGTTGAAATCAATGCAGCTGCTCTTACTGATCATGGGAATTAATTCTGAGCTCTCTGGCAACAAAAGCAGAAAAGGAAATGTGATGTCAGAACAGTTATTAAAAGGAAAATTCTTACCAGTTCTTCTGGTAAGGTATTTTTCCCTAAAAATACATATTTTTTAAACCACTCCCTAATGATTCCTTATACTGGGGATATAATGCAATATTAAAGAACAATAATTACTCTTCATTAGAAGGATCCTTCCCATAACAGCAATGGAAACAGTTTTTCATACTTATTTCTTTATATCGAATTGTTACAGAAACTGAGTGTGCAGCAGTAAGCCAAAACATGTGACTGTGCAGGAACAGGCTAATGTGGTCCTCGAACAAAGCTTCCAGACCTAAATGGATTACGCATGATGTCAGGGTGGAAGCAAGCAGGGTGAAGGTGGTAACACTGCACGCCTTGACACACACATTGTTAAGTGTGTCAAGCAACACCAGGGTCAAAACAGACACAGAGAGTTTAACAACTGAGACCCCCCCCGCTATTGCAGGGTACAAGGTGACCCAGGTGCACACACTAATTACATACACACAATTAAATACTGAACAAATAGATTTCCGTGTACAAAGGACTAAATTGCTAATTATGTGGGCAGTAAAGGGCAGGTCAGGGAACCTGCGATTTGGGGATCTATTTTACCTCTTCCAATCACTGGAGAATGCTTGACAAAAGAGGTAAAATTTCAAATCGTTAGGTAAGAAATAACCTCACCCAGTTTGGAAAGAGAGGAGACAAGTTAAAGTTCATTTTTCTGAAGGGCTTTGAACCCCCCTGCTTGTTTTGAGCAAACCTGGGTAGGATCTACATTACAATACAAACTCCACAATGCATACTACCATGATGAACAGGTATGTGAAACAGTGATCTGCAAACCTATCTTGAAAATATTTGCAACAAGAATTTTTAAAAGCAAATATTATATGTAATACCAATACCAAAATAAAATAGTTAATAACAGAGTTGTAAACAGGTCTCAGCACAGTCTACCCAGCAGGGCACTGGTTAACTCTTCACAATGCCCTGAAGAGCTGGCCTGCTAAGGGCCCAACAAAGCAGTCTGAGAACCATTAGTCTCAGGCTTAAGTGACTCCCAGACATTCTATACCAGAATAGTGATGGTCTCCATATATTTAAGAGTAAACTTCATAATCCTTAGTTATTTTTAAAATATATATGCTATGTATTATATATAAATATATACATATATTTAAAGTAGAAGATAAAAACCAAAGAAAAGCATTTACTAATATTTTATTAAAGATTCAAAATTCTCTTTGGTCCTCAGTGAGAAAGCAATGGGATCGAAAATCTTTTATTATTATTAATAATAATCTATTATTTTGTTTTACATTTAGGGACAAAACAATTGACTCTAAATTGTTTTGACACTTGATCAAATCGCTATAATGGATAAAAAAAAGATATTTTGCAAAGGTAGATCAAAAACCGCATCTATCTACAGCATTTATTAATCATAATGCCAATTTTTAACCATACTGATTATGAAAAAGGATTTTGTAAAAAAATTGACCAATACATTACCATCACCCCGGCCATCAATTGCTTGTTCATGAAAACTTATCAGAAAGCATGGCATTTTTTAAATTGTAAAAAGAGTGTTTAAAACAAGCCAGTCAGGGTAAGTTAGTTCCTCAACATTAAAAATCACCTTTACTTTGAAGGACTAGAAATGTGGTAATGTGCCATCATAAAAAAGGGTCAGCAAGTTTGGAACAAATTTATTTTGGTAAAAGAAAGGTGTGCTATTTTGCATGAAGTAGCCCATATTCCTCCTCTGTGTACTTCAAAAGATTTTCATGATCATTCTTCTTCTCATTACAAGGTATTATAAAGATTCTACTGCAACTTGCTTAACCACCCTGATGGCTTGGTTACCTGACATTGTAACCACAGAGTGTATAACAGAAACAGGAATGCTTCCCAATGAACTGAAAGCACAGTCACCAGCATCAGTGAAGCAGGTTTCTGTCCATACACTAATGTCTGATGCTGTATACCCCCCAAATACTCACAGCAGTGCACTCAGGTACTCAAGATAGCAACAACACATAGCTATTGTGCACCAAGGCACCAGGCGAGCAGCAGCAGACTGAGAGAAGCTCTGCAGAGTATTTTACGTTTGAGAGTTACATGGTCATAGCAGCTCATAAGTTCAACTTCTACATTAGACAACACATCCCTTTCAGGTCATCCCATCTTTGCAAAGCTTGGTTTTCAGCAATTGCTGTGATAAAAGGCAAGGACCCAGCTGACAGTCAATATGTGAAAGGAAGTGAGGTGGCAGTTTGAGACTCTGAGCAGTGCCCAACAGGTATCCCTATCTCATTGTAAATAATTAGGGATATTTAAAAATAAAATAAAAATGTCCATTCTTTCAATTTACTTGTACTGTCTTTTCAAACACTATTCAGTTGTTAGGACAAAAAAACACTTAAATTGTTTGGACCTAATTATTTAATAACAGAACTGTTAGGTATTGCTAGAATCATTAAGAAAAAGCTACTCAGGCCAGGGAACTGAGTATCCAATTATGATGGCAGATGAGTAGAAATACACAGCAGAGCCGCACCCAATTCCAACTTTGCATCAAGCCCCAAGCACCCCTCTAAGACACGATGGGAACAATGCTTAAGGGGGCCCCAGCTTCAAGATCCCAGGAGCCTGCTTGTCCCTTCATAAGAGTTTGGGTCTCTCCTCCACTCTGGATACTCCTATTCAACCTGAGGGGTCCAAGCCCTTGAGAAATCCACAGTTTTGCTGCTTGATGCCAAGTACTAGGCTAGGTACCAAAAGGAAAAAATGAAGTGCTAGTTCCACTGATGTTCAAAATGCAGATGCTAAAGTGGCTGAGTCATTTGACCAAATAAGCAGGTATGAGTTACTGCAAAAATCTCTTAATTCAAACTCCACAAATATCGCGGCAGGTATCAATAATTTAAATGGCCTTTTCATATCTTTCTTAATTTTTTTGGAATATAAAATATTTGTGCCTTGTTTACAAAACCACGCTATCCCTGAGAAGTTGTTTGGTGACTAAACAGTTAAATGCTCTAACAAAATTATTTGGGACTTCTTTGGAAAGTTGAAGAATCGTTCCTAAGTTTCAGACAATGATTTGTTTAAAGTATAGCATACTTCTGCATTTATGAGGTCTCAACAATTCACCATTCCATCTATTTCCAGTGCCTTTTCAGCATGGTGTAAGACACCAACACCATAGGTAGCCCACCTTCTCCACTGAGGTGTTTATTCCTTTGACAGTTTCTTTCTACTAAGTAAAAAGAGCTATTACTCTAGCATGCATGAATCTTAAATCCACATGGTACACTCTTTTGCTATGGTAACAAAATTATTACCAATCAGGAGTTGGAAACTCTCTTTCTCATTTAATTGCATAAATTGACCCAATGACAATCAGCTCATTCAGTTACATGACACCCTAACACTATCACCACCACCATGTCCTTACTTCCCAAGTGATCATTCACCCCAGCATTCAAACTCAAAGTAGCATTTTATTTTGGAAACAACTAGTATACATTAGGTTGCAATAGGAACACAAGCTGATTAAGTCTAAAAACAAAATACTACCACTATTATTGGTAGAAAATGCCTACACACAACAACTCCTGAACATTGGTACAGACATTAACAGAAAAGATGGGACAAAGATTATTGTAATTTATTCTAAAATGATTATTTAGTAACATTCTCCATTAAAACCAAGCAGTGGGAAAAAAAAAAATCAAGCAGTGGGAATTGAGAGGGCACTCTGGTTTAATAAGAATATATTTTCCTTCAAAACATTAAACTTTTTTTTAAAAGACTTCAAGTGAAAGGAGAGAAGGGCACTGGTAGAGAAAGGAGGGAAGTTACTGAGGGAATCATATACCAGAGACACTGAGGAGCAGGAAGACAGTGTCAGTTTGGGTTTGTAAACGGCTATTACATGAATTAGAAATATGTTATTTGATACAGAAAAAGTGAAGATCAAGAGCAGAAAATCCCCGGTAAAACACTGTTTCCTCTGTAACTGGTACCATGATTTAACTCACTGTATGTCCTGGAGGTACAGATAAGATCTGCTAAGATAATGCAATTAATTCATCTTTGGGGATGTATAATAGAACATTTATTCACCAGCATACAATTTGTTCAAAGGATTTTATTTCTTGCCATGGCTGTTCTCCCTGACCACTAAGCCAGCAATGTGGAAATGTGCCCATCCCATCTCACCCTTGTCCCCATTCCAAGCTTGCTCTCCAAATGTACCATTCTCACTCCCTAGTGTCAGGCCTAGGGGCTCAGCAAACTGTCAGAAACAGCCTCTGTTCAGGGACACAATGGAGTTTCTTCCTGGCTCTCTCCTGTTGCATGGTTTAAAATTACTGAGAGTGAAGTTTCTACAGACTTTACTAACCACCTATATGATACATGTGACTTTTTTTAAATTAATTACTCTGAAATCCATCTGTTTAAAGAAAGCTTCCTAGCCAAACAAATTAGGTTTTTCACTAGAAACAAGTAACAGCATTCTTTTAACTATTAAAATTTAGAGGCAACTAGAAAACTAAAAAAACATGGGAGGCTGGCCCACAAGACCTTCTTTAGAGTGATATTGAAGACTGGGTGAGTGGCTTTCTGAGTAGAAAAACACAAACTGTAAAAGGAGAGGAAGGTGGAGTTGAGTATTTGAGGATATAGATACCTTTTCACCCTTATAGATATAAACATGACTTGAAAACTTACTTGCCAATATTTTCGGGCAGGGACTGCAATGAGATGTCATTTACAGAAAGACATGTCAAATTCTGTAATTCAGGAAAACTTTCTGGTAATCTGAAAAAAAAAGTTATTTGAAAAATGCATATACAGTGCATGATGATGTCTTCTGTATGCTAACTGAAATAAACCTCTAAAGATTCTATGATATATGGCATGCCTGCCCTGTCTTCCTAAATATAGCATTATAAGGGAAAAAACAAGAACTTTGTCTACCTAAAAAACACAGGAGATGATAAATACATGTTATAGGGTGATCCAGAAATAATTAAATGGTGAAAGTATGAAAGCTAAAGGGTGAAAAATGTGAATCTGAGTGCGCTATAAAAAAAATAATAATAGCTGCTGCAGCTAAAAGTGCCTAAAAGAGAAAATACTTCATTGATTAGCAGAAAATGAAGAGAAATTTTAGCCCACAAGATTGTAAGAAAACACAAGACAGCTGCTCAATAATTTATCCCCCAGAGTAAAAGGTATGGATTTGTGAGACTTGAGCAGCTGACAACCAAGTGCTACTTCCATAACATTTTTTACCTCCATTTAAGATGCCAATCATTTGAGATAATTACATGTTTTGATATGTTCTACAGAAAAAGAAAATTTTAGACTTCCCTTAAACTCTACAGAACAGCAAAGTTCCAAAATAAAATAATTCTTATAAAACATATAAAGAAAGTTTACTTTCAATATTTCTATGGTTACCAGTATTAAGGAGAGAAACAAACTACTGAAGTGAAAAAGCCCTAAATGCATCTAAAATGCTGAAGGTCGTTCTACGGAAACCAGCTAATAAAGATGACAGAACATGTAACTCATTTTCTCATGGTGGAGGTTGGTGGGTGGTGGATTTCTTGCCTTAGTGATAGTCTCTAAATTAAACTCACTACTTCCCTTTTTCTAGGTTCATTTCTTAAAAACAAATCCTAGGTTACTGTTTGACTTTTAACATAGGTAATTCCAAACATCAAGCCAAATCTAAGTCCTACAAGACAAGAGACCCTAGAAAACTGGCATTTTCATAATTACTGAATCTCAGGAAAAGTTTTTACGTAGTTGAAACCTCATCCATAGTTTAACAGATATGAGATATTTTACTTATTAATCAAAAAGTGAGACTTACCTATTCTGCCTGGATTTTTAGCAAGAAGTATATACTATTTTATAATCTTAAAACTAGCAAAAATGATCTTAAATATAAAGAAAAATATTTTTGCTTGCTGATTTTGCTTTTTTCTGGCTGTTATGTGATGTGTGATATGATGAGGAAGCACAGACCCAGGTTAGAAGAAAGGAATTCTAGTCTGAGCTGCCACTCAGAGGTTGCACGATTGAGAAGTCATTTAATTTCTCTGAGTCTCAGTTTCTTCAGCCATAAAATAAGTCATTAAATAACTTTAAAGGTCCCTTCAACTCACAGATACTATCTGAATTCTTTTTTTAAAGATTTATTTAGTTATACATATAAAAGCTGGGGTACAGGCCAGAGATGTGGGGGGTGAGAGGATTCACCAGAGACAGAATGGGGAACAGGGCAGATTGACTGAAGAACACTGCTGAGGGGTGCAGCGGGTGAGACAGGAGAGGTCTGCTGCGCCATGTGGTTTCTCCCTGGCCAGCTGGGGATTGAACTTGTGCTGCAGAGGCTGCAGATTGCTCCATATTGCGGTGCTTAACCCGCTGCACCACCAGGGAGGCCAATACTGTCTAAATTCTGAAAAGAGTGCACCTGCCAAATTAAAATGGCTTTCCTTTAAGAAACTTGCCAAACATGAGTCCAGGGCAAAAACCAGACAAGGCCTCATACAATGTGGGTGTCTTCTAGTCAAGAGTTTTGAGACAATGGTAAAGCCATCTCAGACATCAGGAAAGGGAGACTAAAGAAGTAGGAAAGGGGATTAAGTAATTGAATAGTTAAAAAAAAAAAAACCCTCAAGAACACCATAATGAGTATTTCCCGTGTCTAATCCAACAAGTGACCTTAAGTGCAATAAACATTGGCAGAGCAATTACTCCACTGCAGAAATTATAGTAGGGAATACAAGTGAACTTTCTCAACCTAGTTGAAAAGTCTTGGTCAAAGCAGTAACTTAAATGTAAATTTCAAGTGTTGTGGAAGGAAATATGTAGAGTGTTATAGGCTGCGGGGGGGGGGGGGAACTACAGGGAGTAACAGGAAAGACGTCACAAAGAAACATGATGCTCCAGCTGCAAACTGAAAGGAGGGTGAGAGCTGGCACAATCAAGAAAAGAAGGGCATGAAATGATTGACCTACGCGTAATTTATTACAGCAGAGCATGAGGTCTGACATGGGCAACTGAAGGCAATGAAGTGGAAAGACACGTCAAGGTCAGACGGAAGGAGAGGAGGCACGCACAGCACAGCACATCAAGGAGCTTACACTTTATTTTATAGGAACAGGGAGCTACATAAATATTGTGGAAAAAAAACTTATAGAGATGATGGTCAAAAAAAAAAAAGAAAACTTAAGGATATGGGCAATTCTCAAAGGTATGAGGTGGTATCTCACTGTGATTTTGATGCTCGCAAGGGTGTGGAGAAATAGGAACCTTATTACACCCTGGGTGAGGATATAGGATTGGTCCAGCCCCATGTGTGCAGACTCCTCAAAAGACTAAAAATGTACCACCACATAACCCAGTAATTTCAATCCTAAGTATTTATCCAAGGAGCACAAAAACACTCATTTGAAAGGAACCTGCACTCTTATGTTTATAGCAACACTATAACAGCCAAGATATGGAAACAACCTAAATGCACCAGAACAGATGAATGGATCAAAAAGATATGGTGTATATACACACAATGGATTACTATTCTGTGATAAAAAAGATAAATCCATGGGATTTGCAACAACATGGATGGAACTGAAAGGGATTATTCTATGTGGAGTAAGTCAGGAGAAAGATAAACATACCAGGTGGTTTCGCTTACATATGAAATCTAATGAAACCACACAAAGGATTAGACAAAGAGAAACTCTAAGAGTGACCCCTAAAAGCAGCCTGTAAATCTAAGGCACTCAGGAGGGAGGGGGAAGAGTAGAAAACCAAGGGGAGGAGAGTGCAGGGGTAGAGGCTGTGGGCACTTTGGCAGTGGAGAAACTATACTGACCACACCTGAGGGGAGAAATCCTGTATCGTGAAAAAATAAGCAAGGATGTTTAAAATTTTTTTAATTAATTTTAAAAAAGACTTGGAGACAGTGATAAGTAAGAAAACTCCTAAGTTAGAGCTTAATACAATTACAATTTTTTCCTAAAAATAAATGTTATTAATTTAATCACTGAAATTCAAAAGAAGAAAACCTAAGTATTTTTACACCAGATTACTCTTTTAAAATAAGCAGATATGAGGAAAACAAAATGAAACAGGGCATTCCCCAGCACTCTATACCCAAGAAGTTCCAAGCAAGTTTGGACCAGAGAGATAAATCTCAAATTTTCATTTAACCTCAATTTTCCCAAATCCTTAAAAAAGGGGGGGGGAGGTATAATAAAGTAGGGAAGCATACCCCTCTTTTGAGGTAGCTTACAGAGTCTTGAGAAACCTGAGAAATGGACCCATCTGGCCCAGAGAGACCTCTAGAACAAAGCCCTTTCTCGCATCACCTGTCGATACCAATTCATTATCACAGCGACACAGGCACCAAAGGCCACAGTCAGTATGCTCGGGATTGAGCCTCAAGACACAAGGAGGGTTCACAACAGAGCCACTCAGCTCTGCCCAGGCAGTGTGCTGTGTCAAAGATGAAATCAGTAGCAAAAACAGTGAGGAGGTTTTATGTGGAGGGATAAACCCAAAGAAATCCTCACAATTGCTGCTAAAGTGAGAAAATAATAGTGTAGGTAGAGCTTAAAAACTAAAAGGGTGCTAGGGTAAAACTAAGATACTAAATACATTTTTATTACACATGCTATAAATATGTTTTATTACAGGAATAAAACATATCTCTAATAGGACTTTTCTTGGACTAACTATGGGATAAGTTTTCTGAGAGTTTAGAACTCAAAAATCAGTTTTATATCACGAAACAAAATGGGTAGATAGTGGTTTTATAAACTACTCCAATTAATCTTACTGCTTCAGCAATGTACTCCTCACTCCTGTTTGCACTCACTCAGCCCCCCCTCTTCCCCTAACATCCTTCAGAGTTCCATCAACAGCATAGTGGGTCTTGTGTTACACAGTGCTATTTACAAATAAATATCTTGACAAGACAGTGATGCATCTAAGTATCTTCAACATGGATAACCTGTTCGTGTTCTTTGCTTGGTCCTCAAAAAAGATGTTGTTAATAGTATAGGCAGAAAAGCAGGCAGACAGGTTACCTGGTCAGTGGGTTGCCACTGAAGTCAGCTATCTGTAGTGCTTTACAGAATGAGATGCTTTCTGGGATTTCAGGAATATCTGTAGGAATAAAGAAAATGTCTATCATTAACCATGCTTGTTACCAATTTTCATCATCCTCAAAAGAAACCAACAGGCACAAAAGATTATATGAAAATTATTACCTGATTCAAATGTGGCATGGCTTTCTAAAGTGTTTGTCTACCATTAGTTTTATTTGCATTCTTAATAGAAGACATATTATTATCAGAAGCACAAACAAAAATATTAAGAACAGCCTCCACCACCAAGTCCTACCACCCTAACAAATGTCACTTAGGGCATTCTGTAGTAACTTCCATTATGCCTTCTTTTCCTTAAGTTTTTGCATGGCTGCATCAGTACAAAATATTCCAGAGCACATGTTTTTAAATTATATACTTTCACCTAGTTGTAAATATAACAATTTGGAAAATACAGAAAAGTCCAAAGAATACTTTTATCACCCAAGAAATAATGTTATAATCTGATACATGTTTTTAGTTTACACTCATACACACATACAATACATATGCACAGAGTGTATGTATAAATATGCTTTAAAATAGCAGGTTAATACTGATTTTTTTCACTGTACATTATTTTATAAATTTTCCATTATTATTTTTCCAAATAGTTTGACATTCTTAATGCTGAAAATTCCCACTGTGTATTTTTTCATACCTCATTTAGTCAATTCCTTGTTGTTGGACATTTAGATTATTTCCAAGTTCCTAATGTTGTAACTATATTAATGTCCATTTCTGATTATTTTCTTGGGCTAACTTCCCAGAAGTGTAATTACTGTGTCAAAGGCATTAACATCTCCACAGCACTTAATAAATATCATTAAATTGCTTTAAAGAGGGTCAAGTTACACCTATTTACACTTCCATCAGCCTGTATATGGTGTTCAATTCAGCATCTCTCCCCCTCTGGCTTTTTCCTCTTAAATTAAATAAAAAATGCCAATGTTATTATTAAAGTGCTCTGGCAACATTTTGGTTCATATTCCTTTTATTACTAATGCTGAATATCTTTGCCCATGTTCACTGGCAACTAAACATTGTGATTTTAAAATGACCAAAATTGTTACTTTAAATCTCAGTTTCTTTTGGTACAAAACCTGAGATTATAACTTTCAGGATTTTAAAAGGTTAGTTCATAGTGCTGAATTTCAAAAACATATTTATTTTGGAAATATTAATATAAAGACAGGCTAAACTAGAAAAGGTTCTCCTGGTGTCATGCTGTTTCTTCCACTAGTATGACAAATGCAAGCTGAGCCAAAAAACACCTAATATTTCTAATGTGGGGGTGGCAGAGAGAAGGAAAAAATGGGTGCCCTGGTCCAACAATCTCAAAGTAATCAGAAGCTACATAAAAGTTCTTAGTTCAAAGTTAAACGCTGAAAACATTTAGTTTATGGTAACATTATCTTCATACTATTCTCAGCATTGCATAGTCTTATAAAGTAGTGAAGAACACACACCATGATCTGAAGTTCATAAATGTAATAGCTTCTCTAACACACACAGACAGGGCTTGTTCCTAAATATATCTAGAATGGATCTTTAAAGCAAACATTTGTGGGTCCGGAGGTACAAATGCAGCAGCAGGCCCCCTTTCACACACATTACCCTTTTTAATCTTCTCAAAAATAAATTACTTCACTTTCATTGTACAAAATGGACATTTTGCACAGAGATGAAGTGACTTGTCCACTGCTACAGGCTTGTTTCACTGAGTGCTGACACACTACCATGCTTAAGAATGAATAAACATATGTAAATCTACTACAGGATTAGCACTGATACCCAGGCAAATGTGGCAACATCACACAACAGATTTTCCTCAGTCTGAAAGGTGCTGGTCAGTCTGTGCACTCCATGACAGTCCCTCTTCGGCCACTTCTTCAGGTCCTAATGGGCAGTTGTTTTTGTGTTTGTTTTTTAAGATAGAGGACTGGTCATCTCATAAGTGCCAAGAAAGTGGATCAAATTGGACATTAAGATATAAATTTTCCAGTTTGTTGTTCCACCCAACAGGGGGAATAGCGGAGAATCAGGGAAACAGAAAAAGAAAGGTGTGTCAATTAGGTAGAGAACTTTGGGCATCAAAGTATCAGAAACATCCTTGACGCTTGAGAAGATGATCCAACAAAGCAGACAGCTGCTGTAGGAAACTCCAGTCTGGGCTGATCTGGAATTCAGGGATTTGAGGATAACAAAAGCAACTGCCAGAGAACACAGTTGGACTCAATCCAGGAGCTGACCAAGAGGTTGGTTTAATGAAAGGCATTCCCTCCTTAGGCTAAACTGTTTGTATACAAAGGAGAAGTAGCAGATGAGCAAACAGAACATAGGTCAAAAGATCCAAAGATCATTTCTTTCTACTATAGGCATGTTCCCAACTTAACCAAAAAGAATTTCTTTGTGCCCCGCCCCCCCAAAAAAGAGAGTTTTAGACAAAGAAGATAATACTGTGGTTTGAAGAATTCTGATTTAAGCAAGTTACTAGCAATTGTCTGAATGGAAAACTAACAAATGGGAATATCTACTCAATCTTAAATACCCAGATAAAATGTCACATCCTAGGGGACACCTCCTTGGGCTCCATGATTATGTAGGAGTCCCCTGTTCTCAGGTTCCTCCAGCCTCACCTTTTGTGAGATCAGTTACCATTTTAACTAAATAACTGCTGGTGATATTCAGTTTCCCTGACTAAATTCTAAACTCACAGGAAAGAAAAGCTGTGGAGTCCTTGTCTACTACATAGTTGTTTCCCCCAAGCTGATAAAGTATTAAGCATAAGCAGGCAGCGGTATTGAATAAATGAATAATTAACATTACTAAGCTTCTGCAAGGACAAGTTGCACTCTCATTTCAGTCATGGAATATCCCCACAGGGTAGGTGTTAACTCTGTGTCACCAGTAACAAACCTGCTTAGCCCCAGATCTCTTATAAAAGACAGTATAAATGTGTGTGTGTGTGTGTGTGTACACTCAAGCATGGGTGTATCTACATATGTACAGATAGAGCTATCATCTATCTCTTTTCAATGAAGCCTAGGCTTACCACCTACCACATAGAAAATTACTTGAAACCTTTTTCACCACTCACATCCAATGGCCAAATCCTTCTCATATTTTCTAAGTACTTTTCCTAGACATCTTTTTCTGCCCATTGTTACTATTACCAACCTAGTTCAGGCCGCAATCATCTAGATGATAAAATATTCTCTAAAATGGTCTCTCTCCGGCCTCCCTGGTGGCGCAAGGGGTTAAGCACCACACTATGAAGCAATCCACAGCCTCTGCAGCAAGAGTTCAATCCCCGGCCAGGGAGCAACCCATACGGTGTGGCAGACCTCTCCTGTCGCACCCACTGCTCCCCTCAGCAGTGTATTTCAGTCTATCTGCCTGTTCTGCTCCCCACTCTGCCTCTAGTGAATTCTCTCACCTCCCACACCTCTGGCCTGTACCCCAGCTCTTGTATGCATAAATAAATCTTTAAAAAAAATAAAATTGTCTCTCTCTATTTCCAATTTGTCCTCCATCAAAACCAAATAGCCATAAGAGCAATTGGTACATTCACTAGGTTTGTGGCCTCAGGCAAATTACTTGCCCTACCTATGCTTTAATTTCCTTATCTGTAAAATGCATTAACAGACATTTCAAATAATGCCAGCATATAACACCATAACTGCTGCTTAAGAGAAGGGAAAAAACTAGACAAAGAAGGACACTGTTTCATGCTTTAAACAGGAATGACTGTGACATCTGAAGCACAGTGAGGAGAGGAGCCGCCCTGGGAACTGACAGCAGTTTTGCCTGAACTCAATCTGGGAGTAGCTGGGAAGGCTAAAAAGATTTCTTGATAGCAGATTACCAACTGCCAGGTTGAGCTGTTTACAGTAGTTAGATCAGGAGTTTCCTCTTCTATAAAATAAGCATAGTCATAACTCCAGCTTAGGGTTGTTTAAGGATAAAGGGTCATAAAACCACATGGCATACTCTATTTTACCTCTTTTGTCCATCTTGGGTGGAAGGCTTACAAAGAGGACCACTATTTTCCAATCAAGGGCAAACAATTTTAAGACTAGAATTACTAATAGAGACATAAGGATTTGAGGGCTTTTGCTATTGTTTTAGCTACTGAAAAGCACAAATTATTAAACCCTAAAGAAACATCAATTTATATACATACATTATAAATAATGAGAATTTCATCTACTTACTTGGGAGTGTATCTCAAAACTCTTACTTGCCAACATTCAACTTAGTCTACATAAAGAAACAAAAAATGTGATCATACTTTTCATTAATTAGGGTTGGTCTTGTCTCACGTATGCTCAAAAATAAAAGTATACAATTTGGTATTTTAAAAAATGTCTAAGAAAGATGGTAAAATTAATCTCCCTACAACTTTCTTAAAATAACCTTTAATTTGGACCCACTCTTAGCTATCATTATTTATTAATAAATTGCTTTGAATTGTACTTCTTTAAAAAAAAAAAAAAAACCTGTAGTTTACCAATATAGCCATTACTATAGCCTGTATACAGGAAATTCACAATCTGCCCTAAACTGGTTGAAGGCAAAAAGTCACCAACACCTCAGGAGACAACAATCCACTACCATCTAGAAGCCTAAGGGCTTCTGAGACAGAACACAGTTTTCACCACAGCTTTTGTCATTTAGATAGTGATTTGAAAGAACATTTCCTATCCTTCTTTATAGTCATTTCATCATCTATTTTGTGTAGTATCTATTTTGAACACATCAAGTTGAGATTCCAACTTCCCCAAGCCTCTACCCCAACAAAGTCACACATAGGCTTGGTCTACAATGTTCTACAAGGAAGCAGGGACTCTTCCCATAGGTCTAGAATCCTCAAGAGGAACCTCACCCTTCCCTGAAAAGCTATCACAGCTTATAGGCCCTATTGCAGCGGAGTGTGCGGACTTAGTGATCACTGAGGTTCCTTCTAAGTATGTGTGAGTTTAAAAACTTCCAGAGCATTTCTTCTCATGGAGTCCTGTGGGCAGACAGTTTATTTTGTCTATGATCTACTCCCTACACTCCGCCCCCATGCATAGCACAGTAAGTTCTTTCTTTCTTTTTTAATATATATTTTTACAATCATTTTTCATTTTTGCACAATGTATGCATTTTCATTTTGGTTATAGTCCCCATACAATTCCTATCTCCCTTGTTTTGATCCTACTCCTTCCTCCTCCCCCCACCCCATAGTGTGTCTCTGATTTATAGTTGCTTCTTGATTTTGATTTTTACTTTATTAAAATTAGTCTTTTTCCTGGTCCCTTATTTAGGTTTTCTAGATCCCTGCTATGAGTGAGACCATCCAGTATTTTTCTTTTTCTTTCTGGTTTATTTCGCTGAGCATGATCCCTTCCAGCTCTATCCATGTTGCTGCAAATTGCATGAGTTTATCTTTTTTGATTGCTGAGTAATATTCCATTGTGTATATATACCACATCTTCTTGATCTAGTCATCTATTTTTGGGCATTTGGGTTGTTTCCATAGCTTAGCTGTTGTAAATAGTGCTGCAATAAACATAGGAGTGCAGGTGCCCTTTTGAATTAATGTTTCTGTGTCCTTTGGATAAATACCTAGGAGTGGAATTACTGGATCATATGGAAGTTCCATCTTTAGCAGGTTGAGGAATTTCCACACAGCTTTCCATAGTGGTTGGGCCAGTTTGCACCCCCACCAGCAAGGCAGGAGAGTTCCTTTTTCTCCACATCCTCACCAACATTTGTTGTTGCTAGTTTTTTTAATATATGCCATTCTCACAGTAAGTTCTTTCTGAAGAAATTACTCACTGGCATTTCTTCTTGTCCTGTATAACTATATCTTCTCCAGGTTTAAAACTTATCGATAATGATGCTAGTAAGTTACAATACTAGTATTGCTCCACTGAGAGTATTATGAAATGCTAAGCAAAACAAGACTTTAAGTCTTACATATTTTTTGTGGCTACTCTCTAAGGTGATCTAATTAATGACAGCATTTGGAAACAAAGTTAAGGGAGATGAGACATGTTTGAAGAAAGCGATTACCTAATTTGTCTTTTTGTACAATGGCAAAGACTAACATTTTAAACCTCAGGACATATTATTTGTAAAGTTGGAAAGCTGAAGTTTTATTATTGAAAATGGGGCAAGAGCTATGTAAGTAATCATCTACACTTATTGCATCACCCCTACTCTCCTCACAGCAAGGTGGATTTGTCAGCTTAATTAGTACAAGGTGCTAACAAGGACAGAGACCTGGATTCTATCCAAGAGTAGACCAGCTTCTTTCCCATGGTTCCAGTCTCACTGCACTTTGAGCACCCTTAACCTACAAACTTGTAATCAAAAAAAAAAAAAAACAATGGCAGCAGTTGAATTTTATTGAGCACTTACTAAGTGTCAAGAAAGGGTAAGGGCCTAGTGAGTTTGTGCAGCAAAAAGGCAGGAAGGCCAGAATCTGACCTGAGATGTTCTCGCTCCAGAATCTGTGCTCTCCACCATAAAGTTACCTTGTCTCTAAAAACAATGACTGCGGTCAAAAGAAATTGTAAAACTACTCCTCAGTGCCCTGCTGCTGTACTGTAAGCCACTGACGCCTGCCCCCAGTGAGAGCCACGGACAGAATCATCTCTGAATCTTCAGCCACTCAGTGGATGGGAGCAAAGGAGGACTAGCACCCTTCCAACTGATTTTTCACTCAGATTAAATGTGTTATTTGCCTAATTCTTTTAACTAAAAATTCAAATAATTCATTTTCAAACATTACATATAAAAGTATCAAAGTAAGAAAGCTCTTAGAATTTTAATTCTACAGTATGGATAATTTTACTAATTCTCAATTATGAATTACTACGGAAATTAAATATAGTATTTGATTAAGTACACAATATTAAAATGCCTCATAATTATGTCTTGCTTAATGTAGCTCCTAAAATGAAAGAGAATGTAATTAGAACTACTGGCAAAAAGGCAATATGGTATCATAAAATTTCATTTAAATCTTCTTTGATTCCTCAAATATTTTAGACCTCCCTGGTACCTAATCCTTCTCCTTGGAAGCACTTTGCTTAAAGGTGATAATCTATAAAAAATGTATTCGGGGGGGGGGGGGCCTCCCTGGTGGCGCAGCGGTTGAGCACTGGGTTGCGAAGCTGCCCGCAGCCTCTGCAGTGCCAGTTCGATCCCAGGCTGCTCCCCTGCCACTGAAGGAGGGTCCCATATGGCACGCAGACCTCTCCTGCCACCTGCTGCTCCCCTCAGCAGTGTACTCCGGTCCTTCTGTCTGCTCTGCTCCCTGCTCTGGCTCTGGTGAATTCTCTCACCCTCCCGCGCTTTTGACTGTACCCAGTGCTTGTATAAATAAATAAATAAAATCTTTTAAAAAAATGTATTTGGGCCTCCCCTGGTGGTGCAGGTGGTTGAACGCCACACTGTGAAGCTGTCCACAGCCTCTTCAGTGCCAGTTCGATCCCAGTCGGCGAAGGATCCCACATGGAGCAGCAGACCTCTCCTGTCGCACCCACTGCTCTCCTCAGCAGTGTATTTCATCAGTCTGCCTGTTCTGCTCCCCACTCTGTCTCTGGTGAATCCTCTCACCCTTCCACGCATTTGGCCTGTACCTGTGTTCTTGTATAAATAAATAAATAAATAAATAAATAAATAAATAAATAAATAAATAAATAAATAAATCTTTAAAAAAAATGTATTCAATATGTTGCTTCGGGGCCTCACCAGTGGCACAGCGGTTGAGCGCTGGGTTGCGAAGCTGCCCACAGCCTCTGCAGCGCCGGTTCGATCCCCGGCCGCAGGGCGAGGGTCCCACATGGCACGCAGACCTCTCCTGCCCCCGCTGTTCCCCTCAGCAGTACACTTCATCAGTCTGCCTGTTCTGCTCCCCACTCTGGCTCTGGTGAATTCTCTCACCCTCCCGCTTCTGCTGTACCCCAGTGCTTGTATAAATAAATAAATAAATCTTAAAAAAATAAAATAAAATAAAGAACTTTTCCATTCTGTTTAAAATATATATATGTTGGGCATCCCTGGTGGCGCAGCGGTTGAGCGCTGGGTTGCAAAGCTGCCCGCAGCCTCTGCAGCACCGGTTTGATCCCCGGGCTGCTCCCCGACCACCGGAGGAGGGTCCCACATGGCGCGCAGACCTCTCCTGCTGCCCGCTGCTCCCCTCAGCAATGTGCTTCGGTCCTTCTGCCTGCTCTGCTCCCCGCTCTGGCTCTGGTGAATTCTCTCACCCTCCCGCACTTCTGACTGTACCCAGGGCTTGTATAAATAAATAAATAAATAAATCTTTAAAAAATATATATATATGTTGCTTTGCCACTAGGTTCAGGGATCAGATCGCTACTGTCTCCAGCATCTCCCTAGCATGTACATAACACAGCCCCTGGCAGGCAGTTGGCCCACATCCTCACTCAACAGAGTTAACATCAACTGCTCTTAGCCTCCATTTCCTCATGAAAGGGGCTTCTGGTTTCTCTGCCTCACCCACCAACTGAGCCTACTGAGGGGTAAAATGAGATGATGTACACAATAAATAATTAGGCAGAGCTCTGCAGGTCCCTGAACACCATCATTTCTCTGAATGTCTTCTTGTGTAACACTGATGAGGGGAAAAAATTATTCCCGGTGGAAGTCACTGTCTGTGTGGCATCTGCAATCCTCCCGTGCACACATGGACTTCCTCTGTGTGCTCTGGCTTCCTCCTACATCCCAAAGATGTGCACGCTAGGTTCACTGGCATGTTGACATTGTCCCAGCCCAAGCGAGTGTAGGTGTGCATATGAGTGAGCCCTGCAATGGAAGGAAGAGCATCCCATGCAGGGTGGGAACCCTGAAACTCCAACCCCACTTACATTACACTGGAGTAAGTGGGTTGAAAAATGAATGAGTGAATACAAATAACTGCTTGATATTAGAAGTGTTTAGGATCTTTAATTATAAGTTTGATGTTTCTGTGGCGAGAACTGTACTGTAGGAACTTAACTCTTGTTGATATCAGTTAGCCTACAGTATAATTGGTTTCATTGTACATGTTTGTTCTTAAAAGTCTCCGTTTCCAAGAAACTATCAACAATGTCAAGTGAAAACAACTATTCACAAATGTAAAGGACTAAAGGAGAGGAGAGAAAGACTACTCCCTGCCAAGTGTCACAGAGTGGCTGTATGAAGTATATATCACTTTCTTTTTTTTTTAAGATTTATTTATCTATGCATACAAGAACTGGGGTACGGGCCAGAGATGTAGGGGGTGAGAGGATTCACCAGAGACAGAGTGGGAAACAGAACAGGTGGACTGACTAAAATAGACTGCTGAGGGGAGCAGCAGGTGAGACAGGAGAGGTCTGCTGCGCCATGTGGGTAGCTCCCTGGCCGGCTGGGGATCGCACTCATGCTGCTGAGGCTGTGGATAGCTTCATAGTGCTGTGCTTAACCCCTTGCGCCACCAGGGAGGCCCGTACATTACTTTCTATATCAACCTGTAGGATCTGAAGCTTGTTTTCTTGTCCCCCTCACACATCCAATATACATCCAAGCTAGAGGAAAAAAATATCAAGAACTCTGCCAACGGAGAAAGACTAGGTCCTTATATAAGTATTGTGTGGTCTGTATCCAATATTAGACAAAGAAATGTGCAAGAGCATAAAGGTCAAGAAGTCATGTTAAACCCAATCAGTGACAAACAAAAATAATACAGCATAAAAAAAATAGTGCTATCACAAAGCACCCCATAAGCCGCCCTACAAGAATTTAGAGGGTACAGAGGTGAGCCTATCAGGAATCTAGCAATTCACAAGTATGGACCTGGATATCAGAAACTGTTACCCTTCCCTAAACTCTACATCAGTATTCAATAAGCAACCTCGAGATTTGCTCAAGATGAATGACTTCCCAACTGGTGTTCAATTACATTTGTATTTCTGGTATTTTTTTTTAAATGTAGAAGACATGAGCTATAGCTAAGCCAGCTTGGGTTTCCCTTCTCATGGACACTCAGCATTTATCTTAAGCACCTTCTACAATAATATCAACAAGGTTAAAATACTGTGATGACACAGAGCAAAACCAGGGCTATAAAGAACTTGATCTTCCCATCCAACACTGTCCCTCCCCTTTGAGAGAGAAATTCATTTAGTGAGTTACTACTCTTTTTTTTTTTTTTTTTTTTAATACAAGCACTGGGTACAGTCAGAAGCTCGGGAGGGTGAGAGAATTCACCAGAGCCAGAGCGGAAAGCAGAGCAGGCAGACTGACAAAGTACACTGCTGAGGGAAGCAGCGGGCGCAGCAGGAGAGGTCTGAGCACCATGTGGACCCTCGCCCAGCAGCCAGGGATCAAACCAGCACTGCAGAGGCTGCGAGCAGCTTCGCAACCCAGCACTCAACCGCTGCACCACCGGGGAGGCCCGTGAGTTAATACTCTTGCTCACACACATTCTTCCAAATGCTAGAGCAACTCCAGGTAAGAATGTGCACCATGGCCACCTGGGCCAGCACTGAGCTGATGGTGCTAATGCTCCAGCTGGCAGCCACAGTGCCATGAATGAGTGTACTCATACTCCCCACCTCCACCATGGATAGACACATATGCCCCACCTTTCAACTATGTGATACTTTAGAGTTTTCAGCACAATACTTCTACTTTAGATGATGATTTGAAATTACTACCTGAATGCCCATGGTTCAGAGACACCTCTTTTGAAATTAGTCTCCTGGCAGTTGTTTTCACTGAAGATAAAGGGGGACATAGTTGGACACCTGGGAAAAATCTTCGACACGGAGAGAACAGTGGGGGACAGACTCAAAATCAGTGAGAAGGACATGTATGGCTCTGAAGAAAGGAGCTACTCTCCTAAAAGCCCTTATATACCACTTGACTGTGTACCTCCAATCAAGAAGAGCTACCATTTTTGTGGGCTGATTACATACCAGGTATGGGGGCTGGCATTTTGCATGCATCATCTCTAATCCTGCCTCTCTGTGTCAGTATTTGAGTTAGATAGTATTAGTCCCATCAGCACATGCTGATGTAGGCTCAAAAACATTAACTAAATTGTCACTGTGCTGACATGCGGAAGAGGGGCTTTGAAATTCCATTTCATCTGCCTCAGAGCTGAGGAAGACTGTGAAGTAGTTGCGAGGAGCTGTACAGTCGGATTCAATAAGCTCCAAGCATGCTGGAATAAAGGAGGCCAGAAGAAATGCATATAGAGAGATAGCAGAGGTCAAAACACAAGCCTGAGGTTCTGAGCTATCACTTGGCAGTCGTTTTGCAAAGAGATGGGGGTGAATAAGCAGCTGAGAAGGAAGCAAGGCAACCTCCTGTTGTGGGTGCAGGGGACACCCACCAGGTACAGGGAAGAGAAGTGCAGCAACAGAGCCAAGAAGTCAAGGGAGTGTCGACGTGGCAACCACCAGGTAAGGAAGGCCTGGACGTGGATATTAGGAACTTGCTGTCATCTCTGAGAGGACACAAACAGAGTGTGTGAAGCAAAGCCAAACCACAAAGGTGGAGAAGTCAATGAATATCAAGAGAAGATAGTAAATAAAGAGGAAGGGAGTATACAACAGTAGCTGCTAAACCCTAGGCTGAGATACAGTGCTCGTGGTCTGCAAGATGAGAAGAGCTGACGTGGTTTTCCAAATATGAAACCAAATTTATTTATTTAAAAGAACTATTGTCTAATCAGAGATGATATATCCTGACTAAAGAGTTGAAAACTCTTTGTCTTTTAAGAAATGATGGTGATAGTTTTTCCTATCAAAATAAGGAGTTAGCAATCCTGTGTCACAATTCCATTTTTTAAAAACTTATACCTCTCCAATAAATCTAAACAAAATAACACAGAGGGCAGAGCATGCCCTCCAAAAAGTATGGCAATTTGGGGGTGTGACGAAGAGTTTATAGTTTGAGATGAAAACAAAGGACAAGGGAAAAGTTCATTTTAATGTGTTAGGGTTTGATTTTTTTGTTGTTTGTTTGGAAAATCCGCAGGTGAGCAGGGTGGCAGGCAGAACCGGAATGAAAAAAGTGTAGTGGTCCATTCCCACCTGTGCTCGAAGGCAACAAAGAGGCAGGGAGTACTGTGAGAGAAAGACTGGAGAGTGCAGACTGGAGAAACATGGCTCCATGGAGGGGACAGAGGCTGAAATGGAAAGAGCCGAACAGCTGAGAAAGGGCTTATGGAATAAGCTCTCCCACCATTGCAGAGGAAAACGACAAAGCCCCATGCCCTTAAGACGGATACAACTTGCCACAGTATGAAACTGTCCTCAGCAAAAATGAACACGTGACCTACTAGGCATTCTTCAAGAAGGAGGTAGGGAGGTTGGTTGCGTGACACTGGTGGAGACTGTAGGATCCTCTTATACATAAAAACCATGACTCAAGAACTGGACAAAGACAGAGTTCAAAAGCTGTGAGAAATAAACCACTCCCAGGGAGAAGAAGGAACATGTAGAAAGAGACACTCACAGGCTGTAGTAAAATACTGAATGCTGTGACTTTGGGCACAATCAGTACATCATATTGCTTCATTTGGAATTATTTACTACTCGAGTAAAACAAGGTCCCTGTGTGCCAAACAGCTTGGCTGATGGAGACAGTTTGAATGTTGTGCTGCTGGTTGTCTGACTCAACCCTGCTTAAAAATATCTGGAATCCTCAAATAAGACTAAATATGAATCCATGATCCAAGTCTGCATTTGTTGTCACAGCTGTTCCTTTGGGTGTGCAGAAAAAGAATGCTAAATGGAGATCTTTTTCTCGAAGGCATCATCCCATTTCTCGTATTATTCCAATCGCCAGAATCACCCAGGAGGCAGCTATCATTGTAGACAAATACCTAATTCCCCCCTGAGCAGCCCTCCCAGGATTTGTGAAGGGAGAATGAAGCAGACACAGCACAGAGCAGAAAGAGAAGGCAGGACAGAGAAACCCTTTGTCAAGGTTTTATTTTGGAGTCTGAGTACTTCTGCAAGTAAAAAGTTCCCAGTCTAATAGGTTTTCACCTAATTCCAGACACAATTACCAAAATAACCTTTACACCTCAACTCTTCCTCCCCAGCAGAGTTGGCTAAAAAAACACAAACATGTCCGGAGGAACAAGGTCCTGATTCACCAAAACAAACCAAAAAAGATATAAACCAAAGAGAAAAAATAAAAGTACATTATAGTAAATATTATGTTTCATAATGTAAGAGGGTGAGGGGAATGTGAGCAGTTTGGCATTCTTTTTACTTGACCTCCTCACCAAACAAAAAACATGATTCCAATTCATGGCTACATAAACCTCAGGACAACAGCAACTAAAACATCAAAAGCTAAAAACCAGTATTTGTATTTATCAGCTCAAAATTACAGCTCATTTTAATCAGTCTTATTTATTATGGAAAAAATTACAACTACTAGCATTTATGTACAAAATTTTCTATGAAAATGAAGTCTTTCAATGGAGAAATGCTTTGATGCAGAAGTCTTCAACTTTCCTTCAAATCTCCTGCATCTTCTCTAGACCCTGAGCATCTTTCCCTCCTCCTCCTCTGAACTGCAAATCAGCCCCCGGACAACCCTACGGGCCTGATCCCATGCTGTTTCTGTGTTACTTTGTTAAGTACACCTTCTACTGCACAGTTCACCATTCACACACCCACCATACCATGCACAGTGTTTGCTGAATGACAGACTTGATCAAAGGTTGGAATGAGTCATTCAGACTCCTCAGAATACTATCTGGGTAACATACATATCAGAGGGGGTGCAGGGCTGGGAGAGAACTATATAAATCTCCAGAGTGCAGGGAGAAGCCTTTTGGTCCAGTAAACCAGTTAGAACACTGATTTTCAGGAATTTTCACCAGCTCTTCCCAGTACACTTTTTTAACCAGGATCTAACAAAACCACCAGGCAATCCAAATTTCAGGGTACAGGAGAATCACCTGGAGCACTTTAATAAAAGGACTGGTCCCACTCCTAGCAATTGATTTACCAGGTCTAGCTAGTGTCCTAGGTAGCACCTACATTTTGACTCAGCAGTCCTACAGATTTAGATAAAAGAATACTATGGTTGAATCAAAACTACCAAGGCACTTAACTAAACTGGTTCTCTTTCTAGATGCATAATTAGGAAACCCTAAGGCCATCATCAGCTGAGAGTCTAATAAATTGGCCTAGACTGTAGTTCAGTCAGTATTTTTTAAAAACTACCTCGGGTAAATCTAATATGTAGCCAGGCTAGAAACCAATGCTAATGCAGCCCTGGTCATTTTCGAGTGGTATCTGACAATTACTGATGGCTTCTATCCGCAATTTACCTCCATAATAAAGCTATTTCCACTCTTTGATGGAAGCACAGCCACATTTATAGGCTGTACTGAAGGCTTTGTTAGAGTGCCTCAAATGGGAGGTAAAACAGGCACATAACAATTGGAAAAGCTGCTTTGTCATTTAGTTGAAGATGGGAAAGAAATGAGGGAAAGAGTGGGAAAATGGAGACTGTGTGCATGTAATTGAACTGTCCCCTTTCATGTTTCATGTTTCTTTTTTTTTAAATGCATATTTTTAAGATTTATTTATTTATCCATATGAAACTGGGGTGTAGGCTAGAGATGCAGGGCGGGGTTGAGAGGATTCACCAGCGACAGAATGGAGAGCAGAACATGTGCCATGTGGGTTAGCTCCCTGGCCAGACATCTAACTTTGTGCTGCAGTGGCTGCCTATAGCTTCATAGTGCTAAGACTTAACCCCTTGTGCCACCAGAGAGGCCCCTCTTTCATTTTAAATTGAAAATCATTTTAACATTTTTATTTTGAAACAAAACTTATAGAAAAAATCCCTATCACCAGCATTTGCCATTTAGCAAATGGAATAAAATCAATTTTTAAGAAACCCTCTCTACCTGTGATAAAATAATTTCAAAACCAACCTTAAAAATAAGAGGTTAATTACATGAGTTTATCTTTTTGATTGCTGAGTAATATTCCATTGTGTACATGTACCATATCTTCTTGATCTTGGGCATTTGGGTTGTTTCCATAGTTTAGCTATTGTAAATAGTGCTGCTATAAACATAGGGGTTCAGGTGCCCTTTGGAATTAATGATTCTGTGTCCTTTGGGTAAATACCTAGGAGTGAAATTGTTGGATCATATGGAAGTTCCATCTTTATAGCAGGTTGAAGAATCTCCACACAGCTTTCCACAGTGGTTGAGCCAGCTATAACCAAGAGGAAAATGCATACATTGTGCAAAAATGAAAAATGATGTAAAAATATATAAAATAAAATAAATAAATAAAACTTTAAAAAAAAGTCTCCTATATCCAAAGTGGTACCCCCCCAAAAAAGAAAATGCATATATTGCGCAAAATTGAAAAATGATGTTAGAAATAAATAAAATTAAAAATTAAAAAAAAAAAGAGGTTAAGCTATAAAACAGAATACAAAAGGTATTCTTTAAAAAAGCTCAATGGGCCTCCCCAGTGGCATGGCAGGTTAAGTGCAGCGCTGTAAAGCTGTCAGCAGCCTCTGCAGCGCGCATACGGGTTCAATCCCCACAGGCGAGAATCCCACATGGCATGGCAGACCTCTCTGTCGTGCCCCCTGCTCCCCTCAGCAGTGTATTTCATCAGTCTGCCTGTTCTGCTCCCTGCTCTATCTCTGGTGAATTCTCTCACCCCCCTGCGCCTCTGGCCTATACCCCAGTGCTTGTATACATAATCTTTAAAAATAAAAATAAAAAATAAAAAAGCTCAAAAACACATTATTATTAATGCTGTCAAAAAAAAACCTAAGAACTAAAAATTGTACGTTGTCCACTGACACATGAAAAGGTATGACATTTGTAAGCTTTTAACTTCTTAGAAAGAAACATCAGAATTTATACCTGAAAGTTGGTATTGTCTCCTTAAAGCATTCATACTAATAGGCATGCAAATATGTCCTGTCATCACCAAATGGATGAATGTTTTAAAGTTCTTTCTTCAAATTACAATGAGTATCTCTCATAATTCAATGTTTTGAGGGAATTTTTCAGAACCAATGCTGTGTCTACAAATTATAGAAAATTCAAGACAGGGAAATCAGTATAAGATATACCGTTTCAGCTGACTCTCACTCTGAAGATGACATATTATGGCAAGCTTGGTTCTACTTCCATATTTCCCAAAACAATCTTCACAGCCCTGCAGGCCCCGTCCAAATTTAGAGGAAAAAAAAATAAAATGCTTGTTTTTGCTGAGGGATAACCTAGGTTATTATAATAGATGTTAAACTTTGGAGTAGGCAAAAGTCACTGTCTGTACTTACTTAAGCCACTGTTTCATGGGGTTAGCAGAATGTGAGAAAGGTCAGATTGTAAAGTCATAATACTACTACTGAAAGTATTATACTACTACTGAAAGTATTATACTACTACTGAAAGTATTATGACTTTACAATCTGACCTTTCTCACATTCTGCTAACCCCATGAAACAGTGGCTTAAGTAAGTACAGTGACTTTTGCCTACTCCAAAGTTTAACATCTATTATTATAATAACCTAGGTTATCCCTCAGCAAAAACAAGCTTTTTCTTTTTTTTTCCTCTAAATTTGGATGGGGCCTGCAGGGCTGTGAAGATTGTTTTGGGAAATAGGGAAGTAGAAACAAGCTTGCCATTTTTTCAGCATAAATGCTGGTTACCAGCGTGGCCCCATCCAGTTCTTACATATAATAGCTCTGAGAGCCAATTTAAATGTATATGGGTTTTCCTGTAGATTAAAAAGCAAACTATGGGGATCCGGCTCTGGAAGTTTCCACTTTTTTTAATCGTGAAATAAGGTAGAAATACACAATGTTAACACAGATTCTTATGTAGGTGGTGTCAGAGTCCACCTTGAAGAAACAGCTCCAAGTGAGGAAGACCTAATCCAAAGTCTAAATTTCTTTGTCTCCTCATCCTTGAAAGTCCTTTTTTTCCATATTATGATGATCAGCAAAGCATTCTTATCTGCTGATCTTTGTCATCTTTTTCGCCATGTCCCCTTTTAAAACTACAAATCCAGTTTTGCCCCATGGTTTGGACATCTCCGGGGACAGACTGTAGCTGTCACCTCTTGGACAGGACTCTTCCTTCTGCTCTACTGTGCCACTCCCCAGCCCCCAACACGCAGAGAATGCAAAGCAAAAGTTTTAGACAGTTTGAACTTAATGCAGCAGTGCCAATGTGCTTCTTTTTAAAACCTTGAAATACATTATAAATACCACACTTTGTAACTCCATGGAAGTGCTAAGCCTGTCATCTTTAACTTATTCTCTGCCAGTCATCTACCAGCTTATGAACAGATTCACACTGTTCACATAATTCAAGAGAAGTGCACCCGTAGGCTGGATAAATGGACTGCAGACCCTGTACCCTGTCACACACCACCATCTATATAATAAGGGCCCCTCCTACAAATCAAAAAGTGACAAATACAGATGCTTTCCTCTTGTATCCAGTTCCTCTCTGTCATGATAAATGGAAGAAATGGAAGCAACAGTCCTAAGGAAGAAGCCCAAGAGATCACCCTATCATTCATTTGTTCATTTACCCATTATCTAATCAACTTGCTTTTAATGGACCCTGATTATGTCAGGCTATGTTGCAGAAGCAGACAGAAGTGAGTAAGAGAAGTCAGGGTGATCTCATAATTCAGTGAAGGAGAGAGATATCATAAAAAATAAGCCCTATACAGTGTGGTATGCAACTTCACCAGGGCAGGAAGAATCTGGAAGCGGAAAGGCAGGTTATCGATTGTCCCTTTTCTTGACTCCACTTTTATATTGACCACTTCTATAATTAAAAAAAAAAATCCCAAGATGAAATAAATTTGGAGACACAAGTGTTCAAAGGCAATTAAGGGATCTTGAAAAGAAGGAACATTATCTGTGGTCCTCAGCACCTAATATGAAGTGACCAGATCTAACATGTACAGAGTTAATTCTGGTCCCAACCACAGCTAAATACCACACTCCAGAAAAAAAAAAAATCTTAAGAGACTGGTTATCCCTACCTTTTACCTTTGGGAGCAAACACTAATGCCTGGATAACTGGTTCCCATGCCAGACACTGATCAAACACATACGCATCATGGCCAGAGAGTTATGAAATCTCACCATTAATCATAATTGTCTAAGACATACACCACCCTCATAATCACTCACATCCCTTAGAACCGGCAGATCCTGCAGGAAACAGTCATTGCTGCCATTTCCTCCAGGAAATGATGATTGCTAGTGTTTTTCAAACCTTCCTCTGATTTCACAAAAAAAAAAAAATATCGAGGGTAAAGCATAAAACAAGAAATGTGTGCTGTAAACCACTTCTGACATTGCAGTTGATCACAGATAACTGCTCAGCTGTTATTTCAATGGAAACTTTTCAGTCCACGTTTTCTGGCAGTTCTTATCCCATTTTACCTCATAGCTTTTCTGAGTGTGTTCCCCTGCACATTACAAGCAAAACTCTCATGATTCTCCTGTTTCTCTGACTTTTCCTTCCCAGTGTCTTTCTCAGGTTTCTTCTCACCACTCTTCTAGCAATGGAGCTCCCAGCCCCCACCCCACTCCCACCGGCCCTAGGCCCTGTCCTGGGCAGTTCCATCCATGAAAGCAAAGTCATCCATTAATCTGTAAGCTTTGGCTCCAGCTCACAGGATGCATCACCTCTACAATGTTTGGCATGATGACACCGGTCTGCCCTTCTATTGCTGGTTGTCTTTTACACTACCAGTCAAAATTGCTGACAAATTTTCTGCTGTTCCTTCTCAGAATCTTATAAGCACCCCTTTTCCTCCCCTTTCCCTTTCAACGGGTTATTCTGGTGGCTCATCTACTCTTCTAACTCCAAATCCTCTCTCTCCTTGAGTGACCTTATTCATACCTGTACCTTCAACTGTCACCTCCACATGACCGACTCCCAACCTTTGTCTCCCATTAAAACTTTCTCCCCTCAACCTCTGTCCCTTATATTTGGCTGCCTGCCGAGCATCCACACTTGGAGATCCCACAGGCATCTCTTCTTCCATGTGCCCACAAATAAACACCTTTCCCCTCAGCTTGGGTCCCTTCTTCTGGGTCTCCTCCAATCCAGCAAGCCACTCACTTGATGCCGTCATGGCTGGACTAGCATCTCTTTTTCTCCTGTTCCACTCTTCAGTCCTTCTCCCTCACAATGTGGATATCTGGTGCCCTGCATGCCGCCCTGCATGCCGCCCTCCATCAACCCCACACTCCCTTTTAGTGCCAGGATTTAGACATGAACCATTGCTCTTCTGGAAACCCTTTTCAAGCTTCCTACTGCTTTTGAGAAAGCGTTCCTTAGCCAGGTGCACAAGTCTGTCATGGTAGTGCTGCCGTCTGCCTCTCTACTTAGATCTCTTGCCATGGCACTCTGGTAATTTGCACTTTCCAAATTCATTACATCATTTCAAACCTTCCATACACATGTATGCCCAGAAATGTCCTTCATGTACATCTCTGTCTCTATCTGCTACTTGCTCCTCAAAGTTTGAGTGTCATCTTTCCCAGAAATCCCTTTTAATTTTCCTCCTTTCCCCAGGAATGATGACCTATTCCTTGGCGACTTGGCATGTGTCGGAGACAGGACTTCCACCATCCTGCCGTCACAAATGGTCATTCCCCTTTCATCTGTATCCTTAATCCTGAGAGCCATTACTAAACTGCCTGCTATTCTATCTCCTAGCACAGAGCTCAAAGAGTGTTGGCTAAATGAAAAAAATTCATTCTGAAAATCTGTTCCTACTCCTATGGCCCTTATCACCAGTAAAACATACGTTCTAGTCAAGACTTCATTAGTGCTTTGCTGAACTTTGCATAGTAAAATATGCTGCCTTTATTTAGAGCATCTGAGTTTGCCTATTCCCCTTTCAATCCCTAAGAGAGGTCAGAGCAGTTGTTAGCAAGGCCAAGAGGGATTTGGAAGATAGGAATAAATTAAACTGGCAGTAGGAAAGGGCTCCAGAAGACCAAAGCATCTGCTCAGAGTATCCTGCAAACTACAGAGAGATGGTCTCTTTTCCAAGCTCCAATCAGTCAAACCTGAAGGTGGAAGAGTCAGTAACAGAAGTCAAAGGCAAGGACCTTGATGGAGAGTGGCTAACTTTTCCTCTAATTATGAAAAAGCAAAGTCCCTGAATAGAACAAGGTACTAAAATGTGTGTGTGTGTGTGTGTGTGTGTGTGTTGGAAGTGGGGGGGGAGGGGTGGTCTCCAAGATGCCTCTGGCTTGGGGCATGTGTCAAGTTATTGGCAGTTGGTCCTCCCACTTCCTATTTGTTCAACCCACTTGTTCCTCTTGACCCACCACTCATCAGGCCCACTGAAAGGAAGAAGGCCTATTTTTTAGCAATTTGCACCACCATCAAAGACTGAACAACAAAGTTAAATACTTCAAGACATCAACTATTAATGTATAATGGTACTTTCCACAAGCACTTTCACAAACAAAATATACGTTAGGTAAATACAGAACTGATTGCTTCACAGAACCTTAAAAACATCTGTGCATTTATGCTTGGTCAGCTTCTGCCCACATTCTTTCCAGCTGTACCTCTGTAACCACATGGCCCTAAGGGGTAATTGTGCCTCCCTGACTTATTTCAACACAGGAATCCTAATTAGGCAGAGACTTCTAAACTGCTTACTCACCTCTTTCTTCCCTCTGTCTGGATGGCTTTCAATTTATCACATCCTTCTGGAAATTCTCCTTCTTGTTAGCCACCTATCTTACACCAAGCCTTTGAAACCTACAGCTTCCTATTGGTGTGAAAGTTACAGTTCTGTTCATATATTGGCCAGAAAGATGAAAAGGCAAGAGGCAATGATTAATTTTTAAACACTTAAGTGTTTAGCAATGATGGTATGGAAACTGCTCCCAACCTATCTTAAATGAATAAAAGCAAGATAGATTTATCTTCATGCTACATAATCCCAATTTTGTAAAACAAAAAAAATTTTAAAAACTGCATAAAAACATTAATGATAATTACCTCTGGTTAGTAGGATATAAAATTATTATAACACAGAGAATTATGATTTGGAGTCTAATAAACTCGGGATCAAAAACCAGCTTTACTATTTTTAGTCACACAATCAAAGACAAAATTTTTAATCTGAGCTTCATTGTTTTTTTTTTTTTTTTTTATAGAGGCATGCTTTATTTATTTGTTTGCTGGTTTGTTTGTTTGTTTTGTTTATACATGCACTGGGTACAGTCAGAAGCGCGGGAAGGTGAGAGAATTCACCAGAGCCAGAGCGGGGAGCAGAGCAGGCAGAAGGACCGAAGTTCACTGCTGAGGGGAGCAGCGGGCGGCAGGAGAGGTCTGCACGCCATGTGGGACCCTCCTCTGGTGGCCGGGGAGCAGCCGGGGATCGAACCGGCGCCGCAGAGGCCGCGCGCAGTTTCGCAACCCAGCGCTCAACCGCTGCGCCACCGGGGAGGCCCTGAGCTTCATTGTTTTAACTGAGGTATAGTTGATGCATAACACTGTATCAGTTTCAGGTATATAGCATATAATGATTTAATACATATATATATATATATATATATATATATATATATATGGTGAAATGACCATCACAATAAACCCAGTTAGCATCTGTCACCATATGTACTTACAAATCTTTTTTCTTGTGATAGGAACTTTTAAGATCTATTCTTTTAGCAATTTTCAAATAAGCCATACAGGATTATTATTAACTACAGTTACTAAGTTATGTACTACATCCCTGTGACGTATTAATGAGACTCAAATTTTTTATCTATAAAGAGAAAAGGCAAGCTTACTTCCTGGAAATAATATACACAATATGTTTGGCCTCTTAACCTGTATACAGTAAGCTCCCAATATACATTCTGATGCTACATATATTCACAGTTCTCTTGGCTTTTCGACAATGTTTCCTTTTGTATTTCACTATTATACACCAGCAGTAAAAAGCACATTATAAAACATAAGATATAAAAGAAATGATCCCAGTAAATCACTTCTCTACCCTTCTCACGGTACTCTTCCTAGTCTTCTCAGGGGTAGATCAAATGTAATTCACATCTTCTATAGAGAGAAATAAAAGAAAACCTGCTAAATGAGTGCTACCCTATATTGCAAATAATTTCAGAGGGAACTCACTAGATGCTGGAGCAGAGTTTTGCATAATATGCCATGGGAGAGATCTATCAGGTGAATCATCTATTTACCAGGTCAGTGACAGTTTGTTAGAGAATATAAGACTAAGAAGTCACATGCCACACTAAGATGACTCACATGGGACTTACTGAGGGCTCTGAATCCTAATGCAACCAGGTACTAAAGTCCAAATGTCAGGATATCACCTCTCTTCAGTGCCCAGATCAGAGGATTAAATGCCCCATCATAGTGTTCAGTGAATACTCACACCCTGGTAAAGAATAAGGGATTAATTAATTCACTAGTAATCAGAGACAACAACATCATCTCCATAGGAATGAGCTACACTACTTCCAAGAGACCCAGGGCATTCGTGTCGCCTAATCAATTCTCTTTCCAAGTCTTAGTTTATGGTTTTCCCTGTTCTATACTTCTGGCAATGCACCCATCTTTTGTGACTGTGATCTTCTGCCAAGACTGCACAACAAATTACCTTAAAAGTGTTACATCAAGATTACTGAAAAAGGCCCAAATCTCTTCTTAAATGCTATTCCATTTCTGGCCATGAAAGATTGACAAAGCATCTCTTCACAAAGCACTTCCACAGGGGGTTGAATCCATTTACAATGTAGACTTTATGAGTTTAAGTATCTTAGGATGATTTTTCCCAGTTTTTACTCCAAATTCAGAGTGTATCTAATCATAGTATTGTCTATATCCTTTCTTTCAAAACAAATGAAACTATTGGCCCTCCCTTTATCATCTTTGGTAGGCTCCAAATAATTAAAAGTTCTACCTCTCTGGGTTCCTCATTTCAGTCCTACCACTAACTAAGGGTGTGATTTTGGGCACCTCACAACTTTTTCAAGTGTCTGTTTTCTCCTCAGTCATCCTACCATGCTCTAACCCTCTCACAGGAGAAATCTGTGGATTAGATGAAATACAGTGTTATGAAACAACACACCTCCTGGCACACGGTATTGAGTACCCAGACATGACCTCAGGCAGAAAATTCCCCCGCCTGTATGGCTCATCCTTCAAGCCCGCTGAACTCTCCCCTGCCCTGTTCTCTTACTCTCTCAGTCCTAGTTCAGACCTTCCTGACCCAAAATGAAAACCCATGAGAGGATTAATCACTGCAGCTAATTTTGAGAGCTCATTATGTCCTGGGCATTGTTGTAAGCATTATACATACACGGCCTCTTTTAAGAGGCCCACTACTTGTGTCAGGTAGGTAGTTACAATCTCCATTTTACGGATAAAGGGACTGAGACACAAAGAGGTTAAATAATGTCTTCAAGATGTGGTCCCTGTCTTGAAAACTTTTGATGATCCCATATTGTCTAAAGCAAGTGCTTCAAACATTCCTGAAACATAAAACTAATTTTCAAAATCTAATGTAAATTAGTTTCTAAAAATTCAAATTAAAAACATCATGTATATTTTCACAGGTTTTTGGCTAATAGCAAATCAGAGGCCAGGCATTTTAATCTATTCCTGGGTTTGTACATTTTTGTGCAGATGTAGAAAGGAAATCTACCCTGTTTCTTTGAGCATACATCTGAATTTCCTATAAATGTCATTCACTGGAAGATTATGGCAGTTCAACAGAATCGTGTGTGTGTGTACACTAGACCTGTGTACAACCAATGACATAAAATCAAACAATTCTAGTATTCATCTAAACGTTGATTGTGACAGATAAAGCTAGTGCTTACAAATAGCCAGATTTTTCTTCTTCTTGAGTAAATAACAACTACATTTCCTAGTTCCTTTCAATTAAGGTGGGGACATAAAAGAAACCAACAGAAAATGGAAGGACAAAATGCACACCACTTCTTGGTATGGCCCATAAAAATCACCCATGCACAGCACCCCTTTTCCTCTCCCTCTCATGAGGAACCTGGAGGCCAAGAGCTGAATGAAAATGAAGCATCACAAGAAGGAAGCCTAGTTCTTTGTATAGAGCAGAGCCACTCACCACCTACCTTCTCATCCTACATGTACTGCCTCACACCCCTTCCCCCCCTCCCCACACACACACACTGTGCACTATAAAGTTCCTCATTGTGTGTCATCCTTGAGATTTTGGCATTTTTTTAAAGATCACTAGTCTAACTTGACTAGTCCACAGAGTTTAGTGTGTCACCTGACAAAGTAGATCCTTTATAGCACAGTAATAGTCAGCTGCACCATGAGAAAAGACTCCCATAACAACACATGAAGCTTTAGTTCTTATTGCTATGCATTAAGCACTTCTTTGGATTTTTGATAAATCTTAAGATTTTCCTTGAATATTTAAGAGACAAGCACTGAGATATTTGTATCATAGGTATTAATACTGTAATGATCAGAACTAAGTTATTAATTTAAAAAAGTTATCAATTAAAAAAGCAAGCACTTATTTGTATGAAAATACTGATAAGCATACATATGAAAGGCAAAGAGAGACAAAAACCTGTGTAAAGAGGTTCTATCTACCTAAAACAAAATTAACAGCTGATTCTGATAATATGCCTGTGAAAAACAGTATAAAATAGGCATCAAATTTAGGTCAACCTGAGACTTAAATTGGACTTAGGACAGGCTCCATGCCGGTACCCCTGATGCCTTCTCCAGATTTGGGTGAGAACAGTCAGAGACTTTCACTCTAAGGAGTGGCCCTTCCCTCCCCTATAGAGCAAAGGTTGCCAGGAACGCTTGGGGCCAGACCCCACCCACCCTGCATGCATTGCCAGTCTCCCCAGCCTTGCCAAGAGATTCATAACCTTCCCCATCTTGCTGCCAATTGAATTCTATACTCATATTGTTGTGATGTGGCTTCCTCCTCCAATAAATTCACACTGTGGCTATATGCATTTAGTTTGAGTCAAAGGAGAACTCCTGTTTTGGTGGAAGTTAGCACTTTGAAGCACAGGCCCTGATGTAACAATTTGCATCTTCAATAGTATCATTGACTCCTTAAGTCTGTAGCAAACATTTGAACAAATTATTTAATAAGTAACAATGACACTCAGCTGACATGCATTAATGACCTCAAATTTGCAACTAAAGTATGAGATTTGTTAGACTTCTTTGATTTTTACCTTCACCAAAAATACCTCATTCCACCTTCAAGCCCCTTTCAAATCAGTTACATTGTTACTGACACCTCTCTGCTGACCCCAGCACTTAATCCATGTAACTAATGTTACATGAGCAGTGAAATAGTGTTAATGATCAGTTCCTGACATTGCTATTGTGCCTGTAGTGTACCTCCTTAAGGAACAGAAGAATTCAGCAAAGATTCTTACATAAATACAAGAGGTATTCAATAAATTTTGCGTGACACAAAAAAATAATTAAGAACCATAGTTGATAAGTATATGCATTTTTTAAAAAGGGCAGGCTTCAATCTTTGCAAATTGAAAAAGAATTCAGAATCATAATTCATTATTAGCTTTGAGCACATTGTTAGACTGAAGATTAATTCAACACTTAAAAAGCTTATTTTAATATCAAATCATTTCTATATATAATCCTCAAATTGTAGTTCTTAGTCCTGCTCCTAAATTCCTCATTCCTTCTTGGCTCCTCACCCCTGTCTAAGATACATCTTTTCTAATAAGCTCACAATACTGTTTGCAGTCGCAGCAGCACACTGCTGTCACCATCCTAACAAAGAATGCCATCAAGCATGGAGCTGCCTGGAGGCTTGACATCCCTTGGCTCAACCAGATTTACATGACTAAATAGGCAACCTCAAAAGTCAAGATGCAGCAATAATGTAACTCATTCTCAATCACATATAGAGTTCAAACTGTTACTCTGATATCAACCTAAATTACCTAATTAAAAAGTAAGCAGAAACTGTCATCCCACATGTTGGGGTTTTGTTTTATTTCAGGAGAAACCACTGCAATTACTTATGCTTCTGTAATTTAGCTGTTCTGTGTAATCCACCACCGTTTTTGAAAAATTCAACACCTAACAGCATAGCATGTAAAGACAGAGAGAATGAATGAATTGGGGAGGGAGACATGGAAGATAAAGAACCACCTAAAATAGACAAAGCATTTAGAAACTGGAACTAACTGAATAGCTTGTTGACCTAAAAAAATATTTTCAGAGGTGTTGATCTCAACTCAGAGGTTACCATTTCTATTATAAACCTGCTAATTAAAAAAAAGAAAGGGGGAAAACAAATTATATAAACCTACAACTTATGCAGTATAGTCACAATTTTTTGATAAGAGGAAATAAACCACATTAATATAATGAAGAGTAACAATAATTTACTTTTATATGCATGTGCTTTTTTGAAATTGCTATCTGAGGCAGATTTTGAGTTGTAAAGTATTGTTCTATTTATTTACATAAGTTGGTATTAAATAGTTTTTGGTTGTTTTTAAAAACCAATCCACTCTAAAAAGTGAAATTATTGGCCAAAACAGGGGCGGGACAAGCACACGGGTGCTATGGTGATGGGAGAACAATGGGGACTACATCTGAGAGGAGAAATCAAATAATCAACAACAATATAAGAAAATAAATAAATTTAAAAACTAAAAAAGTAAAATTATTGGCCCAATGATAATACAAATATTAGCCTACAAATTCTTCAAGAGTTTAAAAAACATTTTAAGCAAAGATACTGTTAGAATTTAATAATTTGCAACATTAAATTGTGACAGATTTTCAGGTTTATTTGCTAAAATATTGATGTTTCTTCACTTTGTCCAAAAGAGGAGGAAGGATGTATTTGCAAAATGTATTCCAATTTCTTCAGTGTTTAAAATGGTTTCTATGCATCCTCACATTTAAACATTGTACCCTGAAAAACACTGCAGCATGGAAAGGTGGTTAGAAAACTTAGAGAATCCAATTACTGTCTACCTCCACTTTAAATGTAGGTTTTGTTATCTAGAATTAATAGTGAGCAGAATGCAGTTAAATTTTTTCTATATTAAAAAGGCTCTTCCTAACAAAAGAAATGGTGAAAATTCAAATGGAGAAAGGGTTCATGATTGCAAAGTGATGGTTGCAAAGGGAAGAAAAGAAAGCAAGCTTTTGGGATGGAAAGTGTTTAGTGCTCCAACCATGAGGTGGAGGACAGAGTGATGGGGCTTCCCTTCACTGGATGTCTGCTGTAAAACTTTGAGTGACAAGAAGCCCCTCCCACTGTAACATTAAGTCCAGCCCCTGGTGCAGTGTGCTAAACAACACTAAACTTAAGCCTGAATTATGTAATAAAGGAAGGAACAAGGGCTTGACTGTGGCAAGGGTAAAGTCTACATGGGTGAAAACTGGCTTCTATCACATTTCTGGTGTGGGTGTATGTAGCTGTTACCAAAATATGGGGGGCTAACTGTTCATAAATAAGTAGCAGGACTTCCAGGCACTCTGGATTTAGTGTTTTCAGGCATACTCAGAAACACTAAGACTCGATGTCATGCCAGGTCATTTCATCAAGCTTCAAAAATGGCTTTAGATTTCATCAAACTCACAGCTACAGACCACAGTAGTCCTGCACAGAAGTGCAGTCCTGGTACTACTGATGACTTGTACTGACACTAACTTTTAGTTTCTTGTTAACTTCAGTTTGCAAGTACTTAGCCAGGGTGTCCAGTCCCCATGTTTTTCTTGTATGCAATATTACTTACCCCATAAATGAAAGAAGCTCATGACCTCTTTGGCAAGGCATGGTAAAAACTAATCAGCCTTTCCTTCACTTTGGTTATCTCTATTTCACCTTTACAATTTTGCCATACTGGTAGAGCCCCTGTATTCTTTATTATTTACATTCTTCTTTTAAATCTACTTTTTTAACTTGAGTAAGAGTTATTTCTAAAGGAAACAAATTTCTTTAAACTACTAACATGAATAGAAAGCTATAATCACAACCAGACAGAAAAGATAAATGTAATAATAAACATAGCATTATTAAATTTTACAAAAAGGCAATCCAAAAGAAGAAAACTTTTAAGGATTAACTTTCTCACTATGATTCAATGTAAAAGTTGCATTCTGGCAGTATCACTTAAAATCATCTCTAATCATGCTGGTGATATGTACCTTAAACCTTGGGGGAAAATTGAAATAAATGGATAATAATATAGTACTGTCATAAAAGTCAAATTACAGAACAGACTATAAAATTCAAATTACTAACCCTTCTGGCAGTGTTCATGATTCAAGAAAGTCTGCCTAGATTCTTGGATAGCAAGATGGTACTACGAGGTAATATCTCTTCTTACAAATCTAGAGCTCATTTCCTCCAATGGCTAAGAACTGGACAGAGAAAACAGAACCCAAGAAAAAAGTGTATGCTCTTTACCTCGGGAATCTGAGCATAATTTGAAGCCCATGTGCTTTCTGTGAAAGCTTCACAACATAACTCAAATACCAATGTAATGTACTTCAAGCATCCTTTAATCTATGTTCAGAGGAAACATCTAGTTTCTTTATTCCACATATGGTTTTCTATTTGCCTGATTAAAAAATAATCCACCACTTCACACAACTGATAAGGGACTTATATCAAAGAGTTTACACAACTCAACAAAAACAGAGTAAACAACCCAGTCAAAAAATGGGCAGAAGAGCTAAAGACACTTCTCCAAAGAGGAAATGCAAATGGCCAACAGGCACATGAAAAAAGCCTCATCATCACTTGTAATCAGGGAAATGCAAATCAAAACCACAATGAGATACCACCTCACACCAATAAGAATGGCCCACATTTAAAAAAAACTAACAACAACAAATAGTGGCAAGGATGTGGAGAAAAAGGAACCCTCTTAACATTGCTTACCCCATAAATGAAATAAGCTCATGACCTCTTTGGCAAGGCATAGAAAAAAAAACTAATCAGCCTTTCCTTCATTTCAGTTATCTCTTAACATTGCTGGTGGGAATGCAAACAGGTCCAACCACTATGGAAAGCTATGTGGAGGACCCTCAAATTATTAAAAAAGGATCCACTATATGACCAGCAATTTCACTCCTAGGAATCTACCCAAAGGGCACAAAATATTAATTCAAAAAGATATCTGCACTCCTATGTTTACTAAAGCACTATTTGTAATAGCTAAGATATGGAAACAACCTTAATGCCCAAAAACGGATGACTGGATCAAGAAAATGCAGTGTCTATCCACAGTAGATTACTCAGCAATCAAAAAAGATAAATTCATGTCATTAGCAACAACATGGATGGAGCTGGAAGGGATTATGCTCAGTGAAATAAATGAGAAGGAAAACGAAAAATATTGGATGCTATCACTTATTGGAGGAATATAGGAAAACTATACAAAGGAACAAAAAAAAAAGACAAAACTTGTAGGCAACTATAGATCTAAGGCTTAAAAAGCAGGGGAGTGGGAAGAAAAGGAATCCAAACAGGAGTGGAAGAGCACAAGGGACCATGGTGATGGTTCACAGATGATGTGATGGTCGATATTTATAAGGACTACACCTGAGGGGAGAAGCCATATATTGTACAAAAATGAACAACGTAAGAAAATTACAAGATTAATAAAAGAAAAAAAATAACCCACTAAGTACTAAGTTAGGACATGAGTTTCAGTTACTTTCCTTACCTCTCACTGGATTTTTACAGGTGGCAGGACCCTGTTCTACTCCTTCATAGAACAAGTCCCAGCACCTTGGGGGAGTTGGGGAGCTGCCCAAAGTCACTTGGGTGCTGAGTGGGAGATCCTAGGTTTTGACCCAGGGTCCTCTCTCCCAAGCACCTAATCATTCTGGAGAAGAGACAATATGCACTGTGTTCATCCCAAGTCTCTACTTTTACCTCAGAAAAGGTCCCCACAGCATACACATAACCCACAAACATTTCCCTCTTTCTCCCTAAGCGCACACTCTTTTTCTAAGACAACACAAAATTCCCTTGACTTTATGTCTGAAATATAAAAAACCAAAGCCACAAAAGTCAGTGTTTAGAGATTACTGGCAGCTCTTCTTGACCTAGAAAATGACTATTAAAAACTTAGAGAGGCTTTAGGAGAGAAACATGAAATTTGTCTTTCCTCCCTCATTTGAACAAGGGAACATCAGGAAAGGTCTAATTTTACTCCAGGAATCAAAGTTCCCCCTCAGCATTCCTAGAAGAGCCTGATAAGGTGGAAACTCTTCTCAAGAATCTGATTACTGCAGAAAAGGTCAAACAAGGAAAGGAAACTTTTTCATGTCCTGACACTGACTGCAATGGAGGTTTAGCTTCTTTTATCAACATGCTGGAAGGTATAAAGGGACACAAGGGAAGAGGCAAACAGATGCCACAGGAGGAGCAGAAGCCAAAATGTGCATGAGAGAGACTACAACAAATTGGATGTGGAGAGGACACTTCCAAGAGAGTAGGGCAACAGGGAGGGAAAAAAGAGAACCCACAAACAGAAGCAGACACACTCTAAGGCAGAAATCACAAAACCCAAAGATGGTGTCAGATGTGAACCCCACGCCAATACTTTGAGACTATCAGTTCCACCCCCATCCTGACAATTACTCTTTATACTAAGCAGATTCGAGTTTCCCACAACCAAATAAGACACTCTGTAACAAACTCCCCAAAATATTTTTTCTTCTTTTTCTAGTGATGTCAAGGTAAGAAATAATTCTTAAGAAAAATTCAAGTGCACTCTCTGTCAAGAACATACGGCTTGGCCTAAAGACAGTTTCCAACTTAAGGGATCTGACAGATGTCAGCAATTTAAAAAGAGGAAAGCTGTTTTTCTTTACCATGTTTTCAATCAAATACCATTTATCACTGCTGAATTATAACCATGATCTGCAGAAAAATACTGCATCTGGGCTCTGGGGTTTCTGTAGAAGACATGGGCCTGAAAGACCCAAACCTGAAGTTCATCGAAAAGAAATGTAAATATTTCTGTAGGAAAGCAAAAACAAAACTGGTGTGTGATATCAGAAAAAGAAAAGATTATCATTTTTATAAATAACTGAGAGCATATTAGGGTCTAACCTGAAAAAAATTAGTGTCATTTCCTCACAAGAACTGAATTCTATCACCAAGGACAGGACAACTGGGAGCTGCCACTTTAACTAAAAGCAATTAAACAAAGATGCTGCACAAGCAGGGGTGGCAGCCCACTTGAGGGTGATGTCAGAGCCATAAAACACAAGGCTAAACCAGGGTACCCATTAAAAGTGAGAGGTTAAGGGCCTCCCTGGTGGCACAGGCGGTTGAGCGCAGCGCTGTGAAGCTATCCGCAGCCTCGGCAGTGCCTGTTCAATCCCCACCGGCCTCAGAGCAACCCACATAGCACAGCAGACCTCTCCTGAGCAGTGTATTTCATCAGTCTGCCTGTTCTGTTCCCTGCTCTGTCTCTGGTGAATCCTCTCACCCTCCCGCGCATCTGGCCTGTACCCCGGTTCTTGTATAAATAAAATAAATTTTAAAAAAAGTGAGAGGTTTAACAGGATATAAATACAAAAACCCTACTAGAAATTCAATATAAAGGATGCAACATTATAGTGAAATCTGGAAATCAATATAAATTCACAATTCACAATTCACACACAATCAAGTGGATAGAACTGCCTAACTGGAACTGTATTAAAATGACAGAAGATACCCTGTTTACCGCAGGGAGAGATTCTCACAGCACTCCCTGCAACTGAACCACAGCCAGAAGAAATCATTCCTTCCTCAGAACAGCTCCCCTCATCTCAACAGCCACCAGACACTGGACCAATGACCACACCAGCCTGCAATGCCATGTTCAGTCAAACTGGCATTTGGGGTAGGGGGGGAGAGACCAGGGGTGAGGGAAGAAGACTAGGGCACATGATTTCCAAGCCAAGTCTCTACCCTATGAGTCAGTTCAAACGAACACTGATACCTAAAAATGGTTAAATTCTTTGGGTGGGACAAATACTTACAAGTTAACTAAACTATTCAACAATGTCATTAATCTCATCCCAAAATTTACACACAGTTTTCTCACAACCACCAGGAAATCACCTCCAATAAAATTTATCCAGTTAGATTTACTACAAATCACCCCAGCATCAGAAGATACAAATGGATAATATAAGAGGAATCTTTCTTACCATTCCGGGACACATCGAGTTCCACCAGCTGCATGAAGTTTGCTATTTCTGGAGGGAGCCGCTGAATTTCATTATCACTAAGTCCAAGCTTTCTTAATTTGACCAGCTGGAAAAATTGCTGAAAGACAAAATAGTTTTACATAAGTCTCACATATATATGTAAAATAAATGTTTTACCCAATATGAAATTCAAAAAATGTGATTTCTAAAAATAAACAAATGTATATTAGTGAGGACTGCACCAATATCCATTTCCTGATTCTGATATTATACACTACACTCATACAAAGATGTTACTACTGGGATAAACTGAGTAAAAAGGATATCTCTGCACTATTTTTGCAACTTCCTATCAATCTACAATTACCTCAAAATTAAAAAATTTTAAAGATGAGTAAGGTACTCAACAAGAATAGCAATTACTTCTTTAAACTATCCAGTAGGTGGTCATATTTTCTACTTAATGAAATTGATGTTAAATCGGCAATGTTAAATAAAACATGTGAAAATATGTTTTCGAAAGACATTTTTAAAAGGCATTACTGTGCATCATAAAATACATAAATACCCTACAAATATCTGGAGGAGAAAAATTATTTTTGAGCAATCTAAAAAAAGAATCTGTATAGGATACTTCCATTAACCATGACAGAATGAGCACAGTCATTGAGCTACTTTTTCGTTTAAGTCTTTCAAACTGTACTAAATAAATAACACTAAAGAAATGGAGAGATATGTATATGAGAGAGAGTGTGTAGAAAAAGTGCATGAAGACAAGTAAAAATAAGGACATGGAGCAAATGAGCTAATCAAAAAGTTATCTTCCTTGCACTTTTGTCGAGTCTATCAAAATGTGAAGGAAATAAAAGGAAGAGAATTGAAGATCTAGAAACCTGTGAATCAAGAAAAGTGATACACACACAAAAGTAATTGCAAGGACAAAATAAAGAGAGTACAAAATGTCAACATGGCAGGAGGTCCTACAAGCAACCAGTCCACTCTGCAGAAAATAGTAAGACTCCCAGAGGAAGTTTTAGACAACAAATAATAAATACCTAAAGAATTATTTGATGTGTTTGGAAGCACTGAGAAAATTCACTTAGTGATAAATTACAAACAAGCATTGAGTGAACAAGGCAAGCAAAAATGGAAAAAGTTATTAATTCCAAGAAAAATAGTCTTAATTTTCAATATTTATATATTGATAAAATTAAAATTCATACGACGTCAATATTTAGAGGAACAGAAAGAAACTACAAATACTAGAGGCTGATTTTCTACAGAAGAAAGAAATCAATAGATAATTAAAAAGTGTGTGGAGCATGGGGTGTCAAAATGTAAAAAAGCAAGCCATTTAGCAATGCAGAAGCAAACATCAGAAGAAACAAGAGCTATGGTCCTCAAAAGCTGGAGGGGAAAAAAGGGAGGTCAAGAGACTGATGTTCTTCATTGTCACACCACACAGCTTACTGGAATTTTTAAGAACCAACTGCATTTACTACTTTGCTAAAAACAGAAACTGAATTTACAAAGGAAAAAGACTCTACTAAGATCACAGTGTGCTCCAAACGATAACTTTATACAACACTAATATTTAATAAATATCCTTGTTCCTTTTTTTTTGATGAGGGGAGAAGAGAGTGTAAAGGGGATTGTATACTTATATAATCAAAAAGGGACCACCTTTTGTAAATCAAATGGGTGATACACAAAACACGATAGGTTTTCAGTTCCACTGACATAATAATAATATTTTGGGCATCTGTCCTTGTAATATAATTAAAAATAAACTACAATGCACAGTATTACTTTGCATTGTCAATGTGAGGTATTCCAAAATATTTGCAATGCAAATAATAACATAATTAAAACTAAACTACAATGCACAGTATTACTCTGCAATGCAAATATTTAAAAATAAAACAAAATTGCAGGTATACTATGTAAAGAAGCAAGCGTGCATGTTGACAGACAGGAAGGGAACATGGGAGCAATGTGATGTTAAGGTGATAAGGAAAATGCATGAACAATTTGAAATTGCTTTTAACAAAAATTATTCTAATTAAATGAGTTATGAATACCAGAGAATGAATGCTACCCATTAGCTATAAATGATAATGAAGTCATTCAACAAAAGAACTAATCCTTTGGATTTCTTTAATCATACAGTTGAGATGTATTTCTTAAAGAAACGTACTGAAATTTCTTTATGCTGGTTATACTAAAGCTTTAGCTAACACAAAACCATTCAAAGGAGCCACATATTTGAATAATTGAGCTTACGCCAATTGCTGAAAGAGTCTGACAGTTTCATAATACATCAATGTGTTTACTCAAGCATGAAAATCTCACTTTGTTTTCTAGGAAAGGCATAATAGTAACAGCTCAAAAACTATCACTACAACAATTCCATACATTCAGGGACCATTCAAGAAATCAAGTCAATAAGGTACTTAGAACTACAATGAATAATAAGTTACTTTATGTCTGCGGAAATAACAGCCTACAAATCCCCACATCCAACAGAAATCATAACTGCAAGCAATTCAAGTTTTGTTCTGCATGTTAAAAGCATCCTCAAATATAGCCTGTCACAAATACGACTTTATTCAATGTGAAAAGCACATACCAGCTATTAAAAAAAAACTATATCTGACAGCATCCCAAGACAAAAACAGGAATTCCTCAAATCCTTCCTTCATTATCCTGATGGGATCGTAATGTAAATTAGCTAGTTTTTTATGATTTTGAGACAACACTACTCAGACTTTTAAATTTCAACTTCATTAGATGGGGGAGGAGTAGAATTCAACAAGTTATAAACCTCCTACTGCCTTGTCTACGACATTCGCCAGGGCACATGAAGAACAATTCATGGATCTGTCTTGGCAGGGAGCCTCAGAGCAGAGCCATCATGTGATGGAACACACAGACACCATTCTTCAATTCTACCATGTTGGGTTATAGCACCCTGGCCCACTCAGAATGCACTGTGTGCAGTTACATGAGAACAACCCCAAACTGCCCTCACATATTATGCTAGTCTTCTTAGAGTCACCACTACTTTTATCAATAGTAAATACAGGGTCTTCAAACTGGCTGAACAACACATTTCTTTTTCCCATGCTCCATTTCTGGTGACTCGCCTCCTTTTTTGTTGGAGTATAAGTACCTACCCCCCATGTTCTTTTTTTTGTTAAAGATTTTATTAATTAATTCATTCATTCATTCATTTATACAAGAACTGGGGTACAGGTCAGAGGCACAGGAGGGTGAGAAAATTCACCAGAGACAGCAGGGAGCAGAACAGGCAGACTGACTGAAATACACTGCTGAGGGGAGCAACGGGTGTGACAGGAGAGGTCTGCTGCGCCATGTGGGTATATCCCTGGCCGGGCCAGGAATCAAACCCATGTTGCAGAGGCTACAGACAGCTTCACAGCGCTGGGCTCAACCTGCTGCACCACCAGGGAGCCCCCTCCCCCATCTTCTTAAAAGGGTTATAGGAAATCTCAGTCCTGAAAATTTCTTTTTTATAACTTATGACCAAGGATCAATTTAAAATTATTGAACAATTTAAAATTGCCACCCTATTGCCCAAACTTCTCCTTGACATATTATTCCAGAATACATACAAGAATGTAAGTATTGACAGATCTGAGAGGAATATCCTAATACTGAAATTCTAAGCAGCAATGAAAATGAAAGCTTAAACCTTTGCTATCTTCAGCAGATGAAGCCAGATATAGACGATTACAATACTATTCCATTTACATAATGTTGAAATAATTACTAAAACTAAATTGTTTTTCTTATAGATGCATATACAGATGGTAAAAACTATAAAGAAGTATTGCCATTTATTCAAGTTAGGCAGAAAGAGTACACATTTACTGATGCAATTATTAGAAAATCTAAGCAAGGATAAGAAAGGATTACAATCAGGAAGGACATGTAATGGGCTTTGGAATCCTAGCGATGTTCAATTTCTTAACCTAAATGATTACAGGTGTTCATTCTATAATTTGTTATAAGTAATACATTTATACCTCAGGTACTTTGTGCGTGCACATGTGTGTCTGTGTGCTTTATTTCACAATAAGAGAAAATTTTACACATTTTTTAAACGGGAGGGGGTTGCTGGGCCTTTATACCTTTCTTTTTAATTTAACACTGCACTATAACATTTATAAGTTTCAGGTATGCATCACTAAAAATCAACATGTGTGTATGTTCCAGTAAGTTCACCACCAAAAGTCTAATTCTATTCAACAACTGATCACTTTAATGAGATTTCCCACACCTGATTCATTCCCTTCTCTTCTAACAGTAAGAGAAGTTTTTTCTAAGTTTTAAGCTACTTACTAATCAAGAAGGAAGATACAAAACAGCACTAAATTCTTTAACTCAGATTTAATGACAATGAAAAGCAACAGCATTCTTTTTTTTTTTTAAGATTTATTTATTTATTTATACAAGCACTGGGTACAGTCAGAAGCATGGGAGGGTGAGAGAATTCAACAGAGCCAGCGTGGGGAACAGAACAGGCAGACTGACGAAATACACTGCTGAGGGGAGCAGCAGACGCGGCAGGAGAGGTCTGTCACGCCATTTAAGACCCTCACCAGCAGCCAGGGATCGAACTGGCGCTGCAAAGGCTGCGGGCAGCTTTGCAGCCTAGCGCTCAACTGCTGCGCCACCAGGGGAGGCCCGAAAAGCAACAACATTCTATCCGAAGGAAAAGTGACCTTAGCGACCAAAAACAACACTATTGGTTATGATAATGTTATAGCCCCTACCCTTTAATAAAGGAATTTCTACTCTGGGAAATCTGCTAAAGGCTGTACATGGTGTAAATTTTGTACTCATTTCAATGTTGCACAATGCTGATAACCACATGTAGCAGTTAGTCTTGCTGCATAAGAAGTCCTTCCAAACATAGCTAAACAAAAACATTTTATTTTTAATTTCTCGCATTACTGTGAGATGTCTGGGCAATTCCTTTGCGTTGACCGAGCTGACTCATGTGACAATATTCAACTGAGAGTCCAAATGGCTGGAAGATCCACCCTGGCTTCACACTTACCAGGTGGTAATCAGTGCCAGCTGCCAGCTGGAGTGCCCCTGTTCTTCATCAGGATTCTTGTCCTCCCGCTTATGATGAAGTGGTTTCCTTACATAAAGCTCTCTGCGCAGCATTTAAAAGAGGCAAAGGGGGACCTCCCTGGTGGCGCAGGGGTTAAAGACAGCGCTATCAAGCTATCACCAGCCACTGCAGCAAGAGTTCGATCCCGAGCCGGCCCAGGGAGCAAACCACATGGCACAACAGACCCCTCCTGTCTCACCTGCTGCTTCCCTCAACAGTGTATTTCAGTAGATCTGCCTGCTCTGCTCCCTACTCTCTCTGGTGAATCTTCTCACCCCCCACACCTTTGGCCTGTACCCCAGTTCTTGTATGCATAAATAAATAAATCTTTTAAAAAGGGGGGCAAAGGAAGAGGCTGCAAGGATTCTAGAGGTCAATGCCTTAAAATTTGCATGATGTCACATTTAAGGGAGTATAGAAATAGTGACCACTGGTATATGAAAGGAGCAGTCAAAATCTCATTGAAAAGAGGGTTGGGTGGGAAAATATGGAAGAGTAAAGGGTCTACAACAAAATAAGGCAGGAACCTAAAGTATGCCACAGAAGAATTCATACTAAAGCTGGATAGATTATCCTAGAAAATTCTATGGTTGATCACAGAGTAATGACTATTCTAAAGGAAATTTATGTAGAAAATATAATACTACACTGAATAAACTTAAATAATCAAGAAATATTCACAAAATAGTGAAATGACTTGTTGGCTAAAACAGAGAATTTAAAAAATTTTATCTCACATGCAGAATCTGAAATGGAAAGAGTTTTGGGAAACACTCAAAAATACCAACTATTAATGAAATGAGTGTTAACAGGGCACATTTTAAGTGGTTTTTTTTTTTTTTTTTTTTTGGTAAAAATGGTGTGGAATGGGAACATTCTCAGTTGAAGTAATTGACTTATCTAGTCCTGTCTTTCCTGTGTAAAAAATAAGCATTAAATGATCAAAGGGTTCTTTTAGTTTAAAAAAAATTACAGGACTGCATTTCAAAACACCTGCAATGTACAACAAGAAAAATGAAAATCCTATTAGTATACAACAGAATAAGCATGGGGTTCAAAATGCATAAAATTACAGAAAGTAGATTAAGGGTTGCCTAGGAAATAGGGAATGACAGCTAGTAGGTATGGGGAATATTGTGGGGGGAGGGAGGGAGGATGTTGAAAATTTACTAAAATAGTTAATGGTAATGACTGTATAACTCTATGAATATACCAAATACAACTGAATCCTGTACTTTAAATGGGTGATTTGTATGGTACATGAATTAGATCTCAATAAAGATGTCAAATCATGCATCAAATTGGCAAACAGCAATGAAGAATAAAAGACTAAGCTAGGAATACCCAAGTGCTTTATTTAATTGAATCCCATAAGCACCAGTCTAAAAATTTTTTATCTCCAGCTAAGAGATTCAGGAACATTTAGTGGCTCCTCTGATACTGCTGCCAGCTAATAACATTCTTCAAGAAAAATTTCAAAGCACAAACATGTTGGAGGATCACAAAGATTTTCAGATAACCTTCTGGAAAGCAAAAACATTAGTGAAACTATATTCCTAATTAGCTTAGCACAACAAAGTCAAGAGGGACAGGAATCTAGGATAGGAGAGGGAAACTACTAAAATTGTGCCCATGCTGTATTCCAGCCTGACTAACGAGCTGAGAAGGGAAGGAGGAGCGTGCTTAATGAAACTTGCATGTAAGAGCGCAGAAGTGGTGTTGCTGCCAATTCAATGCAGGCAGAAAGAGCAGACAAGAAAAAAAAGAAATATAAACAGGTAAGAATATGAGGCAACTTCTACAGGATCACAGGCAGGGAGACAACTCCAGATAAAGCCCTCTGCTGAAAAAGAAGGAGAAGCAATAGACAGAAATTTGATACAAGTTTATAACATGAAAGAGTAAAAACGCTATTTTTTAAAAGGCTTGCTTTAGTTGTAGAAGCAAAGGAGCAGGAATCAGGGCAGTCTGGGTGAAATTCAAAAAGACTAAGTACACTGACTATTCAACTGACAATTCCATTTTTTTTTTTTTGAACAATTTTCAGGTAGACATAGACTGGAATGCAAAAGATCGCCAAGTACTTAAGAATTTGAAACTAATTCACAAGATAGGAAGTTTGTATCCATGTATTACTGTAGGAGTCAGGTAACAGATAGTAAATTTGAACCGGCATAAAATGTTTAATCCCTCAATAAAAATCACATCCTTTATTATCTAAAGCAGGGAGAAATATATTTCTTTGCCTGTTTATTTGCCCAAAAAGAAAATAAACAGATTACAGGGAAAAAAGTCTCTCTTGTTTTAAAATATAATTTTTAGTCAGTTCATGATTCGGTGACACAGGTATTCTTTCTTTACGCCACAAAGAAATTGATGCTGACTCTTTTCCTGGCCCCAGAAAATAGCAGGTAAATCAAATTTCAAAGAAGCAAATTAGTTTTCCCAGTGAGTGTCAGCACATATACTCAAGTATTTATGATAAAGATATTTACACTTACTTTGGTAAAAATATTTATCTGTCCAATTTTTTGGTCTTTTTATCTCTACTAATAATTTCATCTGCTCTCATTTGCTAATATAATTTTAATGTTTTGAAGGTGCTTTCACACATTATCGAGCTGTCAACATAATGAATCTTAAAGATATTAATGCCCCAAGGCTACCCCTCAACACCCACTAATTAAAATGGCTCAGGAGTGAATCACCTGAAAATCATGAAATCAGGAAGGCTTTACTTATGGTGCTATGATCAAAGAGTGGATAAGGCTGACAGCAGTATTTGCTATGATTTGGAGAATTCTAATAAAAATAAGATGGATCAGGACAACATTTCTGAGAACCTGAAAGAGAGGACAAATCACAGACTGGAGAAAAAGGCTGATGACACAGATGGAGAACTGACAAGACTTCAAAGGAGCAGGGTTGGCACCACACAGGGAAGGGTCAGACATGACAAGAGGGGAAAAAGCATCAACCTGAAACTCTAACAACAGAGAACCTCTGCTCCACAGAAGGGTAAACTCAAGCATGGACCTATTACATTGCTGGGGAATATTTAACAATATTTAACACATTACAAATAATAATGTTTAATAAATGTGTTCCAAGGACATAAAAAAAAGAATGTAAAATTGAATATAAAATAGAATCCCTGGGCCTCCCCTGGTGGCTCAGGGGGCTGACCGCAGTGCTGTGAAGCTGTCCACAGCCTTTGCAGAGCAGGTTTGATCCCGGCCGGCCAGGGAGATACCCACATGGCGCGGCAGACCTCTCCTGTCGTGCCCGCTGCTCCCCTCAGCAGTGTCTTGGTCCATCTGCCTGTTCTACTCCCCGCTCTGTCTCTAGTGAATCCTCTCACCCTCCTGCACCTCTGACCTGTGTCCTGGCTCTTGTATGCATGAATAAATAAATCTTTTAAATATATATATATAATCCCTATTTTGTTGTTTTTTTTAAGATAATTGAAAGCAGGTACAATGATGTAAAACCTACTTTACCTCAATAAACATAATGGGGGGGGACGAAAATGATAATAGGGGTTTTATACAAAAAAAAAAATCTTTCTTAAATCTAAAAAAGTAAATCTTTTGAGAAAAAAGAATTTACTAAGCCAAATGCATGAGGACTATTGGACTTTGGGACACTGATGTTTTGTACCACAGATAAAAGATTCTATTTATCTGAATGAGTCATTTTTCTTTCAAACTTTAATGAATTTTATCTTTAAGCAAAACTTGAAAGGATGGAGGTTACCCTTTCTGCATACCAAAAAAATGTGCTTCAAACAAGAAGTCAAGCAAATATTTAATTATGTGTATTAAACTGGTATTATATTTTGACACAGGATTTTGAATACAGTTGAATTTTTCACACGTTGTACTCAGGAAAACATTCTATGACTCAAACGGAACAAAAATTCCCTTGGTGGACATTCTGTCATGGATTCAACACAACTTATCCAAGCTAACAAGCAGTAGCAAGGACCACATATATAATCTGCCTACTACATGCAGGGTTTTGCACTGGAGAAAAAGATATTCAAACAAGCTACAGTCCTCACTCCCAAGGGACATCCAGCAGCCAACACAAGACAGTGGCCCAGTACTTAAAATACAAAGCAGAAAGTGGAAATCATAATAAATGAGGCAGCAAAATGCTATGAAAGAATAATAAACATCTTGGCATTATAAACTACAGTTACTATGCTCCCTCAGTTTACCAAAAATTACAACTGAGCTATTTTATGGTGAGTCAGGCCACTCAAACAAGAGCCAATATCTCTGAGACACCAAATAAGAATGGATTGTTCAGAGACACTGTGTTAGCAATATCACCCGCATTTGAATCAACATTCTTGGGTGTTCTGAGGTAAGAAAAAGATATGGACAAAACTGATGAGTTCTTACCTTGAAGGAACAAAAAGTGAATACCTTGGTCTGCCTGTTAATGCTTCCATCTCGTGAAGTAATGAACAGACACCAGCCCCTAGCCAAAGTTTGCTCCTTCCAGATAGCAAGCAAGATGGAGGAATGTGGTCCCACACAGCATTTAAAAGATTAACCTGTTACCAGATTAAGATCATTTAAGAATAGCCAGACCATAATCTCCTCTGGCAACATTTAATGGTACATAGTAAATGTTTAGTACATATTAATTATAAGGAAAGGGGAAAGAAAGGGAATTTTTGTCTCTTATGCTCAATAATGCTGAAGACAGTTGACCAAACTATTTAAAACCATTATCAAGTTCTCCTGAAGGGTAGGGGAGGGACCTGACTAACCAGTTAACACTACCAATTGCAGCCAAAACTCCATCTCTAACAAACAACCAGTTGCATGGTTTAAGTCCTGCAGTAATAACAAATGCATAGTTAAGCAATAGAATATAATAAACACCAAAAGAAAAACAACCCCACCATCAGATGCTTACCTACTGAAGTCCCACAAAACTCCAATTTAAATACACCACTTGGTCTTTGAATAGACTAAGTCACTGTTAGCTCTATTCAGATTGTAAGCATTTAGAAGTATGATGATCATCGTAGACTTTGATAGTGGACAAACATTCGACATTTTCTAATGGACTCTAAAATACATGAGTTACGATGTAATATTTTCGGCATATCTATAACCACATTTTAAGACTAAAGTAAGTCGACTTAGTAACTTCATAAGTGACTCTCCATCTAGACTGGCTTGCTTTTCCAAAATGTTTATAGAGCAGCTTTGCATCTTCAAAATAGATGTCCTCTTATCTTTAAATCACTCACACACTAAATTCACACTGTTTCCTACTGACTGACCAAAACAGGAGAAAAGCAAGATGGAAAAAACAGAGTAGATTCCCTAGCAACTCACAAACAGTTATGCAAAAACAAAACAGCGTTCATCCTGATTGCCACATTTTAGATCCACAAGCTGAACTAAATATTAAATTCTAATATTAATCCAGATGGAGACTCACACACACACAGGCCTAATTTTGAGAACTCTGAATCGCCCTACTGTTTAAGGAACAAGAAAAGCCATTAGGGCCCCAGAGACACTACTCAGCTCCATGGTCTGCAGTTCACTGATTAAGTGCTGAAGTCTACCAAGTCCACTTTCTTTGTGAAGAAAACAGGCAAAGCTGTCTCAGAGACACTTCTGTAAGACGTCTTTTAGACATTCTTTAAATTTTACTTTTACTGTTTACCAGCAACCTAGGTAAGAAGCCAAACTGACATTCCTAGCATGCATTTAATACAAGAATGCACAGCAATGCTGAATGGTGGCACACAGTGAGACACTCCACGTGCTAACCACAGCACCAAAGGATGGGGTTCTTCAGGCAACTAGCTTTTCAAAAGTTCTGACAGAGTATGTGTTTTGTTGACCAGCTGGTTTCTTGAGATAAAGACTATTATAAACTAAGTACTTATTCAATACGTCATCCTTAAATATTCTCAAGAGTCAGAACTATCTCTTGACGAACATGTGATCAAAAAGATCATTTAAGAAAACGGAAATACTGGAATACTATAGGATACTCCCAGACACGAATCCCAAAGTAAAGTATGAAAGACAACAGCATTCCTACAGCTCCCAGGCTTCCCGGAAACAAGAAAGTTTTCACCTATCTAGAAAAAAATGGCATGAATCACTCCCCATATGTTCCAAGGCAATTATCTGCGGGAGCTCCAGGGTCCTAACAGTTTCTTCCTCTTCCTTGACCTCCTATACCCAGCTGAGAGTCCAGCTTCTTACCCAGATGTATATGAGCCAAGGCAATGAGATCATTTATTCATCCATATCATGACTCACTGTGTCATACCATCAGCTCCCAGGGCGGCTGACCCTGACCTGGTACCACTGCTTTCTTTTCTCTCTGCAAAGCACCTTCAACCACCTGGTATTACTGGCTTAGGACTCATCAAAGACTTCTTTTAAAGAAAAATATCTGGTAAGCACAGGTTAAAGCAATTTAAAACTAAAATACTGCAATGCTAAAGTTGACTTTAAAAGTCTAATTTCAGGGCCTCCCCAGTGGTGCAGCGGTTGAGTGCTGGGTTGCGAAGCTGCCCGCAGTCTCTGCAGCACCGGTTCAATCCCCGTCTCTGGGTGAGGATCCCATATGGTGCGCAGACCTCTCCTGCCGCCCACTGCTCAGCAGTGTACTTCCTCACTCTGCCTGTTCTACTCTCTGCTCTGGCTCTGGTGAATTCTCTCACCCTCCCGCGCTTCTGACTGTACCCAGTGCTTGTATGAATAAATAAATAAATCTTTAAAAAAATAAAAAAAATAAAAGTCTAATTTCAAAAACTTTCCAACACTTTACTCCTTATAAAAGCAGTTCTAAAATAACAATAAGTCTCTCTGATGTGCCAGGGACTAGGCTAGGGGCTCTGCATACATAATCTCATTTAATCCTATAATACAAATCAAGCCAAGCAGCTACTTTAATTCTACAAGTAATGAAACTGAAACAGAGAGGTTACACACCGGGGCCTAATTACACAGGTGTGTCAGTGCTGGGATTCAGAGTCATGTCCAAAGTCCCTACTTGCCAACTATAAACAGCACGGCAAGGAAGCACTGTGGAGCCTCAAGTCTGTGAGCACAGCTCCCCTGTTCACTGGCTGACTGTGATCATATACAAGTTGCCAACTTCTCTATACCTCAGTTTCTTCGTCAGAGAAGGTAATAAAAGGACCCCTTCCTCACAACATTGCAGTGACCATTGGTGAGTGAATAGAGGTCAAGTATTTAGAACAGTGCCCAGCATATAAGAAATGTTATTAATAAACATTAGCGATCATCATAACTTTTATACCACCACAGAACATACACTCCTAGATCCAAGTTAGTAAAACTGATCCAGTGTAAGTTTATCCAATTATAACATCTCACTGTTCTCAGAGCACATGATTAGAAAGGAACTAAATGCTAAACAAGAATCGTGCCAATACCTTCTTTTTTTTTTTTAATAGAGGCATGTTTATTTATTTATTTATTTGTTTGTTTGTTCTGTTTACACATGCACTGGGTACAGTCAGAAGCGCGGGAGGGTGAGAGAATTCACTAGAGCCAGAGTGGGGAGCAGAGCAGGCAGAAGGACCGAAGTACACTGCTGAGGGGAGCAGCGGGCGGCAGGAGAGGTCTGCACACCATGTGGGACCCTCCTCCAGTGGCCGGGGAGCAGCCGGGGATCGAACCGGCGCCACAGAGGCCGCGGGCAGCTTCGCAACCCAGCGCTCAACCGCTGCGCCACCGGGGAGGCCCCGTGCCAATACCTTCTAAGTCTTCTTCCACGTTCACAAGCTAAGAAGGACCACTAGCAAAAGGACATTAAACACATAAATCAACACACTGCTAGGGACCAAAAGCTTAAAGAGTCTCTAGAAGAGACCTTAAATACTAGTTAACAAGCCCAGTAACCCAGTCTATCAAGTACTCGATCAAGCTACCATCCAAACATAGCAAGTACAATCAAAAGAAGCAATTCATTATCAATCAGATCATCAAAAACAGAGTAAGGCAAAGGAGTGAACTGAACATGCATGAAAGGACTGGAAGCATTTCAGGGAAGCTCCGCAACCTAGTGAGTGCCAAGTAAATCAAGTCTTAAGGGTGGGTGTACAGGGAACACAGGGTGGGAGGAAAGGCTAGGAAGTCGGCCAACGAGAAAGCTGTGCCTGTCAGAAGATGGGGCTCGCTTGGGGTTAGCTGTCCCCTCTGGAAAGCCTGCCTGGCTCAGCATCGCAGGGGCCCTGAAGCAGACTCTTCTACCCTGCGAATAACTAGCAGCAAAGCCCTGAGTATCAAGCTGGTAAACTTTTAGGACTCACCTAAATCACTGGGCTCCCTGCCAATGCCAACAGCCTCCAATTCTAATTACAAAACAGGAAGGGAAGCAGGTAAGACAAATTACCCATGTTTCTTTTTCTTGGCCTTTGAACTGTGAGCCTCCAACTCTCAAATGAGAAATGCTCCAGACATTCATTTGTAGGTCAGAGTTGGGAACTCGGAATGGATTTCTGCAAGCCTAGGAACACTGCATGTTGAGATTCTGTCCTCACCTATGCCTGTGCAAGTCTACTCCACCCCTGGTGGTATAGACGTGTCTTCACAAAGTTTTCCAATGACTATCTACTCATTACAGAACAAAGTACAAATTCCTTAGCTTCATATTCCAGGTACTTCTAACCTGGGCATATTCCAATTCCAATAATATCATCAACATTCTCTGACACTTTACAAAGTGCTTTCTCCCATCTCATGCCACCAACAGAAATACCAGGAAGCAGTTACTACAAATTGAACTTTAGAAAGGCAAGGTGGCATGTAAAGGCCATACATGCTGCAAGTCCTGTGTCCAGCTGTGCCCACAACTGCCCCAGTAGCTTTCTAATTCGGTCCCCACAACCACAAGGTCTAGCACCCCATGTTCTAGCCCCAATGAATCATCTGCTGTGCACTGTGCCTTTACAACAACCTTTCTCCTAATTTCTACATTTCACCCACTCTCAAATGCCACAACCTCTCATAAGTCTTCATCCAATTAACAGGGCAAAATTAAAACTGCTCCTCCAAAGCACTTTGTCTCTGCTCCTTCACTAGATTAGTAAGTCCCCTGTGGTAATAACACATTATACACACCACTGAGTCCCTTGGAAAACCACAACCATTTAGAGTTGTTCAGCCAGGTAACACAGTGTTTTTGACTGTTTTTATTAAAACAGCTATTAGGAATTGGATTCTAATTTTCAACTCAGAATGTTAAGAGCACATCGATGTTTTGTAAGCAACACCATCCCCATCCCTACAACCCCTAGTCTGAAAACCAGGAGGAGGAGGTAGATTTTGTGTCAGAAGAGAAAGAATGAAATGCACTGAATTTTAAGAAGACTTACAGGGGCAATCGTTTAGCCCCAAGGTTAACCCCAGACATGAGAGTCCCAAGCCCCACCTCAGACCTGATAATGCATGATCTCCAGGTATAAGGGTTTGGAAATCCAAGCAAGTTTTGGAATGATCGGTTTTGATCACTGGGACTCAATCTTGGCTGCCTCACAGAACCAAGGGGAAGCCAGGTAACCTTATGCTGAAATACAGGGCCAGTGTTAAACGTGCCAGCTTAACAGGAATTATAACGTCCCCAAGGGCGTGAAAACTGATGGTGTTTAAAATGTCTTAGTTACTACAATTGTTTGTGGTCTGTGGTATTAAAATTTCATGATAGGAAGAGATTAAGAGTAAGTCTAAAGAGACTTACAGGGAAAGGGGTTAAAAATAAAACTAAATTTGAGAACACTGGGGTAATGTAATGAACATCAGCATAAAGACAGATTCCCCCTTTACCCCACACACTTTGCTCCGAACTGAGTAACGACTTACTGAGGAGCAGGTCACACTTGTGGGCTTAAATGCTGAACCCCAACAGAACAATGCACTTTTTCAAGCACAGGTTTCTAATATTTTACCCCTGAGACTATTTGGAGTTGTTTCTACTCCTCTTGCAGTCTTGAGTCAGGGTGTGGTGGGACATCCTTCTTATTTCAAGCTGGCTGGGAAGGACAAGGGGAGGTTCCTGTATTTTAAATATAAATCATTGAGGATCTAGGTGGAAAGAAGGGGTGACCCCTTCAGGATCAAAATTAAAAATGCATTAAATTAAAGATTATCCAGATGCATTTCACAAGCAGGCTCCCCCTCAAGGCACACAAATAACCAGCTATGGAGATCAGGAGATCCAAAACAGAGACAGGTGTACAATCCGGAGAAGTCACACAGATCATGCCCTGAGCAAGCATTTTACACTGGTAGGCAGAGAGATGGTGGGAAGTGGTGGCAGCCCAGAGTCCTAGAGAAAAGAATGCCCTGATCTAGAGTGCTTTTTGGCACTGATGGAGAGAATGGTGGTCAGGGCAGCAAGGAGAGTAAAGAAAATTGTGATCAAGCTGTTCATTTGCTTGAAAAATCTTCCAGCACATTCAGCCAGTAAGCTCTCAAATGGGTAGGAGCTAGCAATAACCAGAGGTAGAAGATGGACAAAACAGAGCAATACAAGAATACACAACATCAGATAGAAAGTTAGAACACAAGAATATAAAAATCACAATTTTGAAGATGGGGAATAGCTGAACAATTATCTAATCATAGTCCTAAAAGCTGATTCATCTCATGTCCCCCAGTTGCCCCCACATACAGGTTCTAGGTCTGCTGCACTAGATTCCCAGGTTCCACCCACAGAAAGTTGATCCAGCAGGTGTGCAATAGGGCCGAATCCCCAAGTGATTCTGATGAGCAGTCAAGTCTGGGAAAGGCAGTTGCAGACCTGGTTTTATAGCTATGGAAACCAGGTGCTTAGAGGAAAGCATCCAGCTGAGAATCCAGCTCCCTTCCTCCTCATCTGAAGGTCTTCCAGCTCAGTAGCAGCACTCTCTTTAATTCTGAATAATGACACAGCACAATCTCTAGTGTCGCTAGATGGAAAAAAAATTTTTTTCTCATTCCACAGGACAGGCAGAGAGCCCTTACCCCTCTAGAAACAGAAAGCACACCTGTAATATTTGTAAGACTCCCTATGACTTGCCTGCAAATTCCCTGTGTTAACTTTCAAATAGCGGCAGTAAAGAGAGCTCACTGAATAGATGGAGAGGATAACAAGGCATCCAGGCCCCTCAGTCTAAGAGGGCTGACTGGCTTCCCAAATTAGCATAATGCAATATAATAACATTTTTAGAAGTTGGTCACTTTGCAAAAACTTCTTACTCCATCTAGACTATGAAACTCTACATCCAAAGCACCTTCCTCCCCTGCTACATGTTCATGATTTGGAAACTAGTGCCATCATGAAACATACCTAAGAACTACACAAACCAAAAGTATTAAAAAAAAAGTCATGTTCTTTCCCCATGTATGGTTGTCAGGTAAAAATGAGTACTGCAGAGGATAGTGGAACACACTCAGCACACTAGAGTAACAGCAGACTACTGAGGAGATTCAGTCGTATCCAGAAAGGTTAGGCGAGACTTGCAGAAAATGCCAATGGTCTATAAATATTTGAAGGTTCATGTTGTGGTAAAAAAAAAAAAAAATTCATTTTGCCCAGCATGGCCCAAGAGCAGGAGGGTAAAGGAAGAAAAACGTCCCTCTACATACTGAACTAAAATGCAACAGGGTCACCTAGGGATACCATGAAGCCTCTGTTCAAGCACTGTCCAGACGACTACTCTGCAAGGTTCTGTGAAGGGGACTGTTGAATCAGATGGGTGGTTGATCTAGAAAGCACCTTCTTGACCTTAAGTTCATCTACCAAGTTTAATTTCCATGCACATTTTCTTCCTCCCACTCAAAACTAACCATGGTTTTTAGATAACAGCTTGTGATATGCACTTTGGCCTATAATTAAAGGCACTAAGTACAGTATTTGCAAGCAGCAGCACAGCAATCTACAGGTTATCTGGGGTAAGAAGACAGCATGCAAATTGCAAAACTCAAGTGAGAACATGACGTCACATCCCCCAGTAAATTAGACAAAAATAAGGGAAACACTGACCATGTCAGGTAGCAAAAACACAGCACTACTTTTCATGGGCATTGGAAGGGAGGAGAAAAGAGAGGGTTTGGCAAGACATCATTTAGTTGGCTTTTTCATGAGGATACAGGCTATAATCATAAAGGTTATTTATGAAACAACTCATGTTCTCCGTGAGGTACAAACAACTTTTAAATACGGAATTTTAGCTATAATCAACAATTGAAGCCTATCAACGTTTCCCACGCTAACAGAAGTTCCTTGTTCTACAGTTTAAATTTTTTTTCCACTGGAAAATAATTTTTATTAAGATCCCACCAGCTGCATATTTTTTTCAATTCAAAACACAAGTCACGTCATTTAGAACAGCATCTTGAGTGGGGATGACATGTCTGAGTGAAGTTCCTGATGGCTCAGGCCAAGAACCACAGCTTTAACTCTGGTGTGATCACAGTGAGGAGCAGAGGAAATAGCAAATTTGGAAAACCCTAAAGTTCGAGCTTGGGGGATGCGTCCCCAGAGTCTGATCTCTTTCTGTTTATTTGTGACACCTGAGCTAGGAAAGCCAAAGGGATGCCGCCTGTGGCAATGCTGCTCCAAAACCGCTTCCAGCACACGGGAGATGCTTCTCCTGGCAGAGCGCCCCTGCCCCGCTGATGGGATGGCATTCGTAACTCAAGAAGGCCCAAGGGGTTAAATGTCTGCCAGAACAAGATGTCACAGAGAATGAATTCTTTGTGTAGCCATTTTTTTCCTCACATTATGAAGTCTATGCTAGCAGAAGCCAGAATGAAAAAAAAAAAAAAAAAGAGAGAGAGAGAAAATGTACTTACAGTCAATGAGATTTTAATACTCTGTCAGAGACAGAGGTGACCATTTGACTGACAATCCTGAGTGAACCAGTCAAAATGTGAACCAACTGCTCCACTGTCCACACGCCTACTAGGCCCTGGCAAACTGCCCAGTAACCACATGAACACAGGACACTTACCCTCCCTGGCAACCCCTAGCAGACAAGCATTCACAGCTCCAAGTCACTCACTTATGGGGATAATGGAATGCCAACAGTGCTCCTGGGTCTCAAAACACCAAATCTGCCTTTCTGGGTTAGGCTACAAGACTGATTCAATAAACCTCATCTTATTTCTCGCGGACCACGTCCATTCCCAAGGGCATACATTATTTCAGTGTGCTTTCTCTAGCTTTTTTGAGGGCCTTTATTTTAGTATTGCCCATCTGTTTAAAGACCAAAGAGGCAAGTTGAAACCGCATTCCCTGGCCTCTCTCTGGCATCGTTGCTATTGCTGTAAACCCTCTCCACCGCCTCTGCAATTTTCCTCCCTCGATTGCTATGTTCTTCTTGTCAAGGATCTGTATTCCTTACTAGCCACCTGACACTTTAACAGTGGATGAGCTGTTCTTACAGGACCCAGAAATATACAGCTGGGCTTAGAACAAAGAGAAACAGTCTCTCCACTCATGATAAGCGCAGTAATTATATTTTCGGTAACAAGTTTTACTTCAAAACAATCGTTGACAAAGCCTAAATACTTTTGACCTGGCCGCACTCAAAAAGGAAAGAACAAAACGATCTCACAACATTTGGGGAAAAAAACTTTTTACAGCCTAGCATTAGAAAGCTGAGCATTAATGTGGACATCAGTACCACGGGCCAGAGCAGTGACTGGAAAAAATGCTCCCTTTACACTCATCTTTAGTAAGGCAGGAAGCTGCAAAGACTAGGAGAAAGGTTACTGAGGAACAATAACCTGGAAGAGAATAGAGAAAATGTGCCAAGAGAAGCAAGTGATTACTTTTCAGACAGCCACTGGAACCACCTCAGCAATTGGAATTGTTAGGGGGAAGTGATGTCCTGAGTTAATCCTATACAGGCTTTGTGGACTCCACCCCCACTCCAGACTAAAGCCATCAAGACTCGGGAAAAGACAAATCCCATCACCACCAAGGGAGGGTGGCTGGGACCTGAGGGTGGAGTTGGGCAGCCAGGTTGGATATAAAAAAACCAAACACGTGGGCCTTGGGCTGTCTGGCTCGCGATCGCTCGCCTCCTGGCTTCACCGCTCCTGGCTGGCGGCCAGCTCTCAGAGCGCCATTTTGGGATTCCTAATCGGTGGATCGGGTAGGACTCATTTAAAACTTTGTCTCCCACTTTTCTCCCAGAGCTGTACATTTCCTCATTTCCCCTTCCCTTTGTAAATAAACCTTTTATGAACCTTTCACGTGTGCCTGCAGTAGAGCATTGATAAGTCCTTTTAAGCGCGCGGGTGAGGATCCACAGTCAGGCACCCCGTTTTGTATCGGGGTTGCTCTACAACAGTTCCATCCAATAATGTGAGTAAACCCAAGTAGAAAATGGAAAGCACCACCACTATTAATCACATGCACCTTAAAGCACAGCAGGGGTCCATGTGACAGTGATGAGTCCCCGGGCTGGGTGACTTAACCTTTGGCAGAGGAGGCACAGTGCCGAGGGTCCAGGACACGTATAAGGGGCCCTCAAAAGTGTCTTAATATATTTTAAGATCAAAAGGAAAAAAATGAATATATAATAATGACTCCAGTATGGATTATACCTCTCTGTCACAGTCACATAACTGATAATATTTTTATGAGAGAAAGGGTCCATGAAGGCCAAGTGCTACCTATACTAAAGCCCAGGAGGGTCAGGTCTGTCCATAGAGAAAAAGCAGACGCTAGCTAAGCAAGTCGCTCAGGGTCCAAGATAGACACATGGGAACCCACGAATGTTTCAGAGTATTAGCACAAATGATTTTCTGCAAAGAAAGTTAAAGGGAAAACTCTGCATACTATAAAAAACACAAAGTAATGGGAAAGTAAGTAATTTTTGCTTTCAATTATCTAGAGAAAGTTTGGTACAAGTGATAGATTCTTACTTGTTCTCTGATGACAGAGTGCAAACATGTTGTGACACCTGGAGAAGAGCAAATAAGTCAGCTGTTCCTTAGGAGATTCTTCTATGTGGTTGACACTATAGCACCACAGTCCCTCTAAAACAGCATTCACATTCTAGTGTGCTGCCCTGTTCTTTTCTCTGGTCATATCCACTTCACTTATTAAATTTTTTTTTAAGTTGTTACTTCACTACACTGTCTTATCTTTTCTGAATAACTTTACATCATGAATAATTTTCTATATCCTTAAATAGGGCATCCAGAATACATTAACTCCTCACATGGGATCCTGGACAAAATGGAGAGACATAGGGGGCAGGATAAAATAGGGGATTCAACAGTGGCTGAAAAAATCAAAGTCTACTCAAAGAATGTTGACCAGTAGGCTCAATATCTACCTGTGGAAACCATTATAGAGATATGATGCAAGGCTTCACCCTGTTCAATATTTTAACTAGTGAATTTAAGGTGCTGATGTTCACCAGCAGCAGCTTGCCTACTACGAGCAAGGTCCACAGTAGATGCTTTACACACATGGGCTCACCTTACATTCATAACAAACCTGTAAGATAAAGGCTTTTTCCATTTTATATCAAGGAAAGAGTATGTAAACATAAGTTCAAAGAAGTTGAGCAACTTATTAAAGGTCAAATAACTAGAAAATAGCAAAAGAGAAATTTTTTTTTTAAGATTTATTTATTTATTTATACAAGCACTGGGTACAGTCAGAAGTGCGGGAGGGTGAGAGAATTCACCAGAGTCAGAGCGGGGAACAGAACAGGCAGACTGACGAAATACACTACTGATGGGAGCAGCGGGTGGGGAGCAGCAGGCAGCAGAAGAGATCTGCACACCATGTTGGACCCTCTCCGGTGGCCGGGGATTGAACCAGTGCTGCAGAGGCTGCAGGCCGCCTTGCAGCCCAGCACTCAACCACTGTGCCACGAGGGGAGGCCCGCAAAAGAGAAGTTTAAATGCAGTCTCCAACTCCTCTCTTCTTTCCATGTGATGATACATTTATTTTCAGGGTTCCTGAAACCACCAAAATGTACGAAAATCAGGTAGAAAAAGCTCTCTTTATTTTTATTTTTTTAAAGATATATTTTTATACAAAAAGCGGGGTAGAGGCCAGAGGTATGGGAGGGTGAGAGGATTCACCATAGAGCAGGGAGCAGAACAGGCAGACTGACTGAAATACACTGCTGAGGAGAGCAGCGGCAGAGACAGGAGAGTTCTGCCCCGCCATGTGGGACCCTCGCAGCTGACCAGGATCAAATGCATGCTGCAGAGGCTGCGGACAGCTTCGCAGCACTGTGCTCAATTGCCTGTACCACCAGGGAGGCCCTGAAAAAGCTCTCTTTAACAGCAGCTTCAGTAGTGTCAAAGAACTAATCTAAACATATTAAATTTAGCCAGGAGAAATGTCAAGTCTGGCATTTGTACCCCCCCAAAAAAAAAAACTAAACTAAAATTCTGTATCATATAATGGAGATGTGGTCCCAAAGATAGCCTGTACGAACAAGACCTGGAGATGGATTTAACTATAAATTTCAAAATAAGTCCAAGAGTTATATACCCCAAACTGTATATACTAATTAAAGTATAGCTCAGTATGAATCTGATAGTTACATATGCATTTATATGCCCTATGATGGCATTCATAAAAGTATTACACACAGAATCAATGAAATGAAGGTTCTCCGGCTAGCTGGTAAATCTCATTTGGGATACCATATTTTAAAAAGAACTTGAAATGTGGCATCTCTGCATGAACATAAAGAGACAAAACAGACAAACCAGAAAATTTTAATTGAAGACTGAGATTATACAGGGGTTAAGTTGTGTCAACTCAAGGACAGAGAAGATGGTGGCATATGTTTCTTCAAACACAGGCAGAGCCCCCGCTGGCCTCATCCCTTCAACTAATCTAACATCTCTTTGGTCTGCACAGTGGAGGTTGACTCCTTTACAGATATCTGAGAAGATAAGATACCTCCTTAATTCATGACTGATAATTTAGGGTTCTGCTAACAGCACCATGGCCTTTTCCCCCAGGGCTGAATATATATTCACTTAATAAATGTTTAGGCACTTTGGTAAAGAGAGGAGAGACATGATGTCCTCTTCAAATACTTTTCAAGGTCCCCCTGAATGATATCCACCTCCACTCCTTCCTAGGTCTGCTTGCCAGAAGCATAAATCCAGCGAAGGATAAGACGATAAATGCTGTGAAGGCCAATCAAGGATTATATTAAGATGTAAACCCAGAAAAGATATCTGAACATCATTTCTCCAGAATGCTTTCCATTTTTAACCTGCATCCTCTCATCACTCTGTCGCTTAACTCACCTTTCTGGCAAGACACTACAGTTATCATCTGACCCTAAATTTTTGCCTTTCTCACAGCTTTCAGCAATTCTCATTTTTTGATCCCATAGGGCTTTGATGCAGGTGCTGATGATCCCCCCAAGTGTCACTAGTGCCACTTGTCCAGTCTCTCACCTCCAGTGCAATTAACTGCAGAGTTCTCCATGGCCCTGCACTCCTAGTTATTGGCTGGGTCAGCGCCCTTCCTGACAATTTCAAACCCAAGACAAACCTGTCGTACCCAAAGCATTTGGCTGCTCCACATGAGCTCCTATGCATGTCAGGATGAGTCATAGACCAAAAGATAAAAGCATTTATGAAATGCGATTAAGTGAGGGCTTAAGTACCCACTGTCATTCCCTAGAAGTGAAAGGAAAAAGATTTGAGAAATCATTTCAATTACCATGATGCCTATTTCAGGAAAGATTAAAGAGCACTTTTTAAAAAAAAAAAAAAAAAAAAAAGGAAGAAACTTAGTTTATAAAGCATTGCTGACACCTCCCTCCCATAATATGCTCCATGCCCCATGCTCATAACATCACATGTAGACATACACACAGTCACATACAGTCTGTCATTGTTTTATAAAAACTAAACACTGTACAATAATACCAGTGTCCATCTTTTTTTAAATAAAAATACATCGAGAGAATTCCTCCATAACTAAGGTTCATTCAACCATTCCCCTGAATGGCATTCACTTTATTTCCTTTTCCTTTTTTTTTTTTAACCTCTTGCCAGCAAAAAAAATGCATTAGTAAAAACCCTTTAAAGTGTATCTTGACACTGCTACTTCTGTTTTCCTAACACAATTCCAGAACTGGAATTGCTGTGCTAGATTTTCAATTTTAATAGACACAACTGGAATTTGGCTTAAAAAGAGCCCTATCGCTGACATATCCACCACTACCCTACATCCCAAAGGCAGGATTTTTTTTTAAAGATAATTTGTTTTAAACTTATATATGAAGATTATCTCTGGAAAGAAACAAAGTAATAGAAGCATGTTTTGTTTTTTTTTTTTCCTCTGCAGGGAAGTCTAGGCTTGGGAAACAGCTGAAGGGTTACCTACTTTCCACTTCTGTACACTTTTTGTGTAGTCTTAATGTTTTACCATATTTACATATTACACATTAAAGTATATAATGTACTCTTCAAAATATGTGTAGGGAGTTAATAAAAATGTGCATACAGCACTGGTTTTATGCAAATAAATGATGCAAACTTAAAATGCATGGAACTTAATTTAAACAATATTTTTTAAGTAATTACATAACTAACATTAAGGCAAGTCCCTTCTCTCAAGGAACGCAGAATCCAGCATAGAAACACACCTCTGTGCTAGGCATTTACAGCGCCAGGTGGCAACTATGTCGCTGGAGAGTAAAGGACACCCTCCAAGTTCAGGGGACCAATTTGTTGGTATGGAGGTGAGGCATCGGACAATCAACTGCCTCTCACTGAAATTAAGGGCTGGAATCTCAGGTGGGATTAGGGGTCGACTTCTTTCTTCTGGCTCTTCAAGAAGATCTGTACTGGTCAAGGTTTCCAAAATGGGAATTGATATTACTTCTGTAACCAAGGACAAAAAGAAAAACGATTCCCTCCCCTCCCCAGAAAAAAAAAATCTATTGCCAGTATCAAATACATCAAACCAAATGAATTATTTTTGCTAAAATCTTGAAGCAGTAAATAAAAATCTGATTCTCTTCATCTTACTCATTCCAGTAACATGAAATAACTGTGTTGAAATGTTTTTAAAGGGGAGGAGAGCTGGATTTTTAAGGGCATTCGGACCATTCAACTTCTATGAAAGCATTGCCAAGTAGCAATGGAAGAATCAGAAAGAACAGGAACAAAAGGGTGTTATGCATGTCTATTATCCTTCCCTCTAATCCTCATGAGGTTACTTACAAAGAAATACTTAGTTTACAAAGTACCTAAAAATATTTTAAAATTTTAGCAAGAACTTTACTATTTATATATCTGTTACAATAAAATTATATTCAAACACAATTATTATAAATTTGGCTGTTCTGATTTTCATAACTCAAAAATGAACACAAAAAGGTTTTTTTTTTTTTTAACTGATTTCCATACTCACTGGGCACTTAAACTTTCCATCTCAGTGATTTCTCTTCGAAGCCCCCATCTGTTTCCTTTGCCTAAGATTCAAGAGCCTGTTAGGAGAAATACCAAGAGGGCTGATTCCTAAAATACATCTATCTATGTATTCTGTTAGCTTGTAAACACAGAATTATTACTGCATAATTAAGAGAACATAGACCCAACATCTAATTTGTAGTTCAAGCCTAAATTTTCCCGAATATAATTACCAAGGCAAGAATGAGGAAACATACCAAACAAGAAAAAAAATGTGCCCTTTGGTACCATGCTCACCATAATTTCTATGCTAAAAATATCTAAGAAATAGTCCAGTGTCAAAGGCATTGAAGATTAAAGCCTTTGACTTAAAAACTGCTTCTGAAACTAGAATTACATTAGACGCACCTTCATGCATTGGCCAGAGGAGCTCACATTATAAAAGCAAAACTTTCTGTTAGAATTTTAAATGATTAGCAAGAAAAGAATGCAGAGTTATTCCACCTCAAAAGTTACAAAGGGCAGATGAAAACTAAAAGCAGCAACATGCTTGGGTGCTTGTTAAACCTGCTTATATCCTGGATACAGGAAATGTTTTGTTTTGACAGTACCATGGGCCAAAACCAAAGCATTATTTTTTGGTGCTAGCATTAACAACAAAAATAAAACATTTCTGTAAAAACTGACTGCCTGTCTTCCAGGAAGATAAAGATCACACTGGCCAAGATCAAAAGTCTCACACTGCAACAGTCTGTGTGCTGTGAGTCCTGGCTTCATGTGTCTGCAGGAAGGAGAACGTCATCTGGGTTTGTCCACTGAAAACTGATGCCTTAATTTCCCTAGGGGTAGAACAAGCAGAGGCCAACTCCTACCATCTGAAGCCTTGGGCCCTGGCAGGCTAGGTCCATAGACAATTGTCACCATATTTCAGTGACCTGGTGGGAGAGGACTAGATCTGTGCTAAGCTTCAGGCACCGCTCCTCAGGACAAGCTCTGCTGTGGGGCTGTGCATCTGTGCGTCTGTGTGTGTGCAAGTACAGGGAAGATAGGTGTCCTAAGGTAGAGAAGAGAGGAGAACAAGGAAAGGCAGATTTCAAATTGTGATCATTTAAGAGTTCCACAACAGACTCTCATTACTTGAAACTACCTGTCACCCCATAAATACCAGCATTACCTATCTTGTATGTTCCCCGTATAGAACTGGACCCTAGAACATAGGAAAAACTATAAAAGGGGTCATAATTACACTCCCCACTGACAAATATGCCAGAAGTTCAGAGTAGAGATGGAGACCCTTTATTTCCAACAGTAGGCAGTTAACATAACGACCATCCAAAGATAGCTGGGTTCTCAATGTATGTAAAATGCACCCCTCACAAAGCCTCTCCTTGATGGTGACACCATTCTAATTGAAGGACAAGAAAAGAGAGGCTCAGAGGTGTGAACTAACTTTGCAAGAGCATGTAAGGAGATAGGACAGGAAGCTAAGTCCATTCAAGCACAAAGTTCACCATACTAGTGTTTCTCATAGTATGGCCACAGGGCCACCAGCATCAGCCAGGCATTTGCTAAAACTATGGAGTCCTGGGGTCCAACACACTGAGAATGAGTCAGAATCTCTGGAGATGGAGCACCAGAATTCCTGCTTCAAAAGAACTGCCCAGGTGTTTCTGATAAACAACCAAGGCTTAACCACTAAGGCACCCCCACTAGTGAACAGAGGCAGGGAGAGGGGAAGGGTGGGAAGAGAGTTGTTCAACAACCTAGAGATTTGTCAAGGAGCACGCACACACGTGTTGTGTGTGTGTGTGTTTCCAATGACCTAGAGATTTCACAGCTCCAAAGGCCCAGAAAAAAAACACAGATTCCAACATCTATTCTAGTACTTCAAAGACCAATAGAAATCATACATTCATCTCCAAAATACTAACTGAAGAACTAACTAAAATGTCTTTACAAATGGTAAAATTTCACTGTCAGTCACTTAAAACACAGTGTGGCTGGATGCAGAGACTTTAAATCAAGACTGAAATGTAAAGGCTAAGTGGAACAAGCTCCAAGCAGATCACACTCTTCAAACATCTGTGTACCTGCCCGACTGGAGCTATCTTTTGGGCTCACTGATGAGCAGAACAACACTTGTCAGTGCTTCATGACCATGTGTCCTCCATACACAGCACTATGGCATTTCCCAGACTTACTCTAACCTTACTCTCTAGTCTTAGTTCTTAGCTTGTCCCAAGCAGCAAATGTACCTTTTTGAAAGGACAAAGATTTGTAAACCTCTGTAATGACCAAATTCATTTGCAGCTGGCCTGAGAATAAACAATAATTTGAAATAGAGAATAAAACAAAGCGATTAATTTGAGGGGCAAAATGTGTATTTGGATGTGAGCACCTAAGTTTCACTACCTGTAATCACAACACACAGAATTCACCAAGTCTAAAAAACATAAAGGAAATATAGAGAATATAAACTTTCACTTAAATCACTACAAGGAAACTTTTGCTTTACATGTTATTTTAACCAACTAACTGGAGCTGTATCCGATAAAAAAATTAATTGGCGCTAGAAAAGGCAATACAGAAAGAAGAAATGAGAAAACACAGGAAAGAAAACACTGTGAATAAGCAAAAGAGGAAGTATGAATCACAAAATAAACTAATAGGGGCAGGAGGGGGGAGCACTAACTAGGCCATTTGATATTGAGAAAAGAAGAAAGGAAGCAGGAGTTTGAGAAAGAGCTGGCAAATTTTTTTTATGATTTATTTATTTATTTATTCATTCATTCATTCATTCATTCATTCATTCATTCATTCAAGCACTAGGTACAGTCAGAAGCGTGGGAGGGTGAGAGAATTCACCAGAGCCAGAGCGGGGAGCAGAACAGGCAGACTGACAAAATACGCTGCTGAGGGGAGCAGCAGGCACAGCAGGAAGGTCTGCTCGCCATGTGGGACCCTCGCCCGGCAGATGGGGATCGAACCAGCGCTGCAGAAGCTGCAGGCAGCTTCGCAGCCCAGTGCTCAACAGCTGCGCCACCAGGGGAGGCCTGAGCTGGCAAATTTTTTATCACAATCTGCAGTTCACTTGAGCCACGGGCTTCAGATTCTTATCATTTCCTATTAGCTCCACTGGAAAACTAATTAGCTGGTTTAGTTTTTTATCTTTAAGACTTCCATCCTGCAAATGGAATGAGAGCCCACAGTAGGTAAGGTGGTACCAAGACTCCGGGAGGCCATTCCCACCTCCTGCCACATCCCAGGAACCGGCAAGCTGTGCACAGTGCAGTCCACACAAAGTCAACCTCCATACTTGATTTATAGTGTGTTTTTTAAATTGTTGAATAAGACTTAAAAATTAGGATATTTTACATTAAAATCCTGATGTGGGGGGGTGGGCGGGGGCATCCCAGAGTGAGGCAGTAACAGCAGGTCCACATCCCCATCTGACAGTGGGAGTCTTGCCCTCTTCACATAGGGCAGGTATGCTTTTCTCATCACAGGTTTGTCGCTAGCTAGAACTCCTGTCACACTGTCCACTCGCCCCTGCCACAGGTGTCTCACTGTCACCCCTAATGGAGGTGATCCACCCTACAAGGAAGTCTGGCTGCTCCTGGGCTCCATTCAGGCTGATGACCTCCACACCCACGGCAGGTCCCCATGGACTCTCGGGTCACACCTGCAATACTGACCCCACCCAGAGCTACTTCCTTTCACATGTCTTCAGCTCCAATATTACAGACCTGGCCATGACTTCTCCCATGGCCTTGTTCCCACAATTTTCTCTCAGGCCATCCACCCTTCCTGGAACTCTCTGTGCCTAAAAAGCATCCCAAATAATTTTTCATCAGAAATCCCAAATGTCTCCTACTCTCTCCTCCCACCACCCTCTCTATTCTATAGGTGAATCCGGTACCTAGAATCCACCTTTCCCTGCCCAAGGCCTGTACAGCTGAACACTCTAGACTACAAAACAAACTATGACAGCTGATGCCACCAAAAATTCCCACCCACCCTGGTGGCCCTTGGCTTCAGTGCCCATCAGAGCTCCATTTCCACCTTCACCACTCTGAAGCACCCGCACTCAACCCCACCTCCCTCTTCAAACTGACTGCCCTACCTCATCTTTCACTAAGAAAACTAAACTATCAGGGTTGATCTTTTATTTATTCTCATGCATTCATTCCCTCATTCCTCAAATTCTGAGGGTGGTACCCAGTCACTCAAGCTGAAAACTCAACTGTCATCTCTAATCCCCACAACCACCAGACTCTCCATTTCCAATCCATTCAGTCCCCAAGCTCTGCCCCTATTCACCTGCAAAATATTCTCCCTATCTTTAGTCTTAACCCATACACAAGCTGCCACCAGGTCTATCTATCTTAAATTCAGGTTTGGCAAGCACTCCTGGGCTTAAGCTGCAAAGATGACATATCTCCATCCACAAAATAAAAGCTGAGCTCCCTGCCTGGCATTCAAGGCTGCATGATGGGGCTTCTACCCATCCCTTGACACCCTTTTCTTAAATCCCACACCTCCAACAATGAGCTGTGTTGTGCCCCCTCTCCTTCACCTCCAGGAAGCCCTTGCTGCAGCTCCACAATCTAGGCCTAATCACAACCTATTCAAGCATCTGAGGCCATCACTAAACTGACACCTAAAGGCAAGAACTCTCACTTTTGTATCCTCAGTTCCTGAAAACACAGCGGGCCTTCAAAGCATGTTAGCTGCGGAGAGATCTCAAGGCTGCCACCAGTGGGATCTGCGAAACTAGAACAGTGAATGAAAAAGCATCAGGCTTTGGAGTCTGGCAAACTTGGACTTGTTTCCCACCTGAGTGACCTTAGGCAAGGGACTGACCTCCGTTTTCTCATGTGTAAAATAGGACTTTTAAAAACCTTCCCATAAGCTTGGTGATGACCAAACAAATCCTGCTTTAGTACCTCGTTGTGCATCTGGTATACTACAGAGGCAGTCCTGTAACAAGCTGTTACTAGTATTTTCAAAATGGTAACTGAGGATTCATTCCATTCTTCCAAGGTGAGAGCAGGTTACCCAGAGTGTGGACAGCCCAGGCCCTTGGCTTCAGAAACACTTCCTGCCCTTTGGCAATTTTACTCTGCATTAACAGCTCCATAAGAGGCATGAGGCAGAGGAACTGTCCTTCTGTCAACATGACTAATGACGTGTTATCTTTCTGGGCTACTGCTGACCCTCTGCCAGCAGGATGTGCTGACTCAGCCTCCTCCAAGGCCTCTCTCTCAGGTGGCCAGCAACAAGTATAGGCTGCCTCGCTGTGCCCGCCCCTGCTGTAGGCAGGGTCTGCAGAGTCCACTGAGGCTGTACTGCTGGAACATCAGCCCCTCAGAATAACTCCCCACACAGAAGCACTAAAAGGGAGTGGTAAGGCACAATGAGAACTAGCTAAGGATTATGTATCTAAACTACTCCACAAAAAAAAAACAAAAACGGTATTTTTCAATGCAGCAGAATTTTTTGGGAGCAGTGTCTGTGAATAAGGCACTGTATTCCCCAATGCCTGGGACAGATGCATAAAACAAGTCCCTGATGATAAAATGAGGGAAACAAACAGGCACACAGGAAAGTCTGACCCCTATAAACAGCAGCATGAGAGACGTGAGCCTGGACTCTGGAAGGTTTTACAGAGGAGGCATCTGCACAGCAGGGTACACCCACTGAGCAGAGCACACAGCTCTAAGGCGCAGGGGCCTGAAAAACATGAGACCACTGAGTCACCAAAATTTAACAAGTTTCAAAAATAGTATATTTGGTGACTTCATCTTTAAAATATTTATAATAATACTTATTTGCTTATTTATTTTTCTCCCACAAAATTTCTCTCACACACCATAAGAATAAAATCTAAAGGAAATATCTCCATGTGCATGTTTCTTTCTTTTTTATTTTTTTAAGAATACTTCAAATAGAACTTAGTCCTGCCAGAGATTTTTCCTGGGCAGATGGTTCCTGTGTCTTTGTAGAGTTGTAATGATTACCTACTACTCACGGACAGGAAAAGGAGGTGTCTGCAAGAAGCAGGCAGCTCACATGTCTTCTTCCTTCTTCTCTTACAGCAATCACTGCACTCCACATCCATTCTCAACTCCCTCATTCCTATTCCTTGCCTTCTTTGCCAACCTGCCTCCCACAATGGGGTGGGGGAAGTATTGGAGGTGCAATATAGACTCTGTCCATGCGTTTCCGTGGGAAGCCACCTATGAGGAGCTGCAGCAGGAGAAAGGCTCAGCGAGTCTACATCTCTTCAGTGTCTGGCACTTCTGACCTGCTAAATGGACCCTGACATCACCTTCCTTCAAGTTTCCTGATAGGTGGGACCACAGAATGCCTCCTTCATGTCACGCTTTCCAGGCTGAGTTGTTTGTTATTTGCAGTCAAGAGCATTGCAAATACACTCCACTACAGCTAAGCCCTCTGTAAGGGAAGTCACCCGGGCACCATAACCACAGAAGTTACCTGACACTTCTGGATCAGTTACTTTGGACCTAAACCTGAAAACTGAAATAAAACATTTCGAGATATATACATTTTTAAAAGACTACATAAACTACACCTCATTACTATATTTACCATACAGATACATCTGTACACACATTATCTTCTTAAACATTAAGATGCAAAAGAGGGATGGAATGAGAAAGGATGAAGAGCAGAGGTAGACTAGTTTTTCTCCTGACCTCTATGAAATACCAGTGAAGCAAGACAGTTACCAGAGATGCAGGAAGCAGACGGCATGCCCCCTCGCTTCCTCTTGCCATGTTAGATATGTGAATAAGGGCCTCCCTGGTGGCACAAGGGGTTAAGACACAGCCTATGAAGCAGTCCACAGCCAGTGCAGCATGAGTTTGCTGTCCAGCCAGGGAGGTGACCCACAGGGCACAGCAGATCTCTCCTGTCTCACCTGCTGCTCCCCCCAGCAGTGTATTTCAGTCAAACTGCCTGATCTGTACCCCGCTTTGTCTCTGGTGAATCCTCTCACCCTGACACCTCTGGACTATACCCCAGTTCTTGTATGCATAAATAAATAAATCTTGGGGGGGAAAGATATGTGAATAGCTGTACTAGCTACTACATATAACACTGTAAACACCTAAGTTCTGTTAACTCAGGTTTATTAGCATCTTTTTGTAGCAGTACTATAATGTGCAGAGTTCCAGAAAATACTTTAGGACCTCTTTATAATTCTGACCTTTAATGTCAAGAGTAATAACTGTCTCATAAGCTAATCACCTGCTATAACTTCAAAGAACAGAGACAGTCTAACAGCTGAATAATTCTGAGCAGAATTACAATGAGAGCACTACTACAATAAAACCCAGGCTAGGTATGTTCAGTAAAGATATCCATTGTCTTCCCAAATAGAAGCACTTTTACTTTAAGAACCAAAGAATGGGTGCCACCAATCTTTGCAAGATTATGCTAAATGAGAACATTAATATTTGGTGACCTTATTTCAACTCAGTGCTCTTTTTCTTAATGATGCAAAAATAACCCAGGAATCATGGGTGTTTCTCTGTTCCTGCCACTGAACAGACCCAAGTCCTGGCTCATCTGGTGGCTTTTGGTATAGACAACACATGTTGTTTTGGTGGTCTCGCCATGAGTGACCTTGAGGAAGGAAAGCCCAGTGGTTAGGAATCACGGGTATCAAACCAGGCTACCTCTGCTTCACCCCAGCTCTGCTACTTGCTAGCTAGTGACCACAGCAAGTTAATTCATCTCTCTGTGTCCTAGTGTCCTCAACAGTAAAATAAAACTATTTGTATAGAATAAAGCTATGGTTGTTAACAGTAAATAAATAAATCATGGGAAACACAATGCTCAAAAAATATTTGCTGTCTTTATTATAATTATCATTACCAGGCTTCCTCTCTTAACTTCTAGGTCTCATAAAAACTTCTGACATGCTCCAACTCAAATACCAGTCCCTGTATAGCCACATTCCCTTTCACAGTCCTCCCTAGCTCTGTACATCACTCTTTGTCATTCCCCTAGTTGATAAAATCCAAAACCTACATCTAATATAACTGCAGGTCTTTTGACTTTACACACAAAATAGATCTCACTACTCAGTGCTAACACCCTAGACCCAGTTACCATATAGAACCTTCCAAAAAAAGAAACCTCCTGTCCAGTTCTCCCCACTTTCTTGAACCCTTCTTCCCTACAGACTAATCTCTAACTAGCAGACAGGGTAAAGTTTCTAAACCAGACATCAAATATCTGAAGGACTTATGATCCTCCGTAATTTCGACTGATGAAAAAAATCCCAACTCCTCACCAGGGTATCCAAACCCCTATATATACATGAGCTCTGCCAACACCTTCATCTTGAGTTCCTGCTCTCCTCCCTGTCACATGAAATGTTCAGCCACAGTGGTATTCTTTCTGGCCACGAAGTGGCCAAGCTCATCCAGAACCTTTGTAAGGAGGCCTGCCGCATTTACACAGCCTCCTCAT